>NC_139353.1:28108471-28603471 GCF_055883805.1 Amblyomma maculatum
TATGAAAAAAATTATTTGATTCCAAGAAGTTAGCGAGATGTGAGAAAATGATGTGTTCAAAGATTTTACATGGAACCGATGTCAATGAAATAGGTCTATAGTTGGAGGGGTTATGTTTGTCACCGGACTTGTGAAGAGGAACCACCTTGCCTGTTTTCCAGTCCTTTGGTAAAGAGCTATTGTTAAGGGAGTTCGTGAAAATTATGCTTAGGATAATGGAACTATATTCTGCAGTGCCCTGCAAGAATTTCGACGTAATGCCATCAATGCCGCACGAAGAAGATCTTTTTAGATTGTTAATAATCGAGTTTATACCAGATGAATATTTGTAATAAGGAAGTAGTTACTCATTGTCATCCACTCAAGCGCAGCCATACGGCTACTTAGGAAAGCTATTCAGCTTTCTCAGAAACTTTGTGGTTAGAGAAATTTGTAGCCGTTTGACTGCGTTTGGGTGGATGTCAATGAGTAATTACTCCCTTACTATAAATGTACTGCACATCCGGCAATTCCCCTGAAGATATTCGACCAGCACCTTCCACACTTCGAGTTATATTGATTTATTCGCTCTCGCCCTACCGTCTGACCTGCTCACCACCCTGGTTAGCCCAGTTATCAGAGCGACTGCCCCAGAAACGTTATGGTCTCGGGTTTGATCACCAGACCAGGACGAATTTTTCTTTATCTAGAAATTTTCTTAAAGCTGCATCTCTTTCGTTTCTATCTGTACGGCTGCGCTTGGCTGGATGCCAGTGAGTGGTTACTTGCTTATTATAACAGGTATTTCATGGTTAAAATAATTAAAACCACCTGGCATTACGCTGAACGGAAACAAAGATCGCATACTTAGTATTGTTTACTTTCCATCTGCATGTCATTGTGTCGTCCTTTCCCTGAGCGCAATTCGGCCATCTTAACAACGCAGCATTCACTGTCCTTAACAAATGATGCTATCGAACACATTTTCTCCCCCATGAAAAACTGTGCACGCCTGTACTTGTATTAAGTATATGTGATCAATATTGTTGTGAAAAGAAATAAGGCATCCGCTCCCCTGCTAAGGTCCCCTGTTTCCGATCCGCGCCGTAGTGCATGTTTGCGTCACCAGGCAATGACCTCCTGGTATCGACAACCGCGGAAGTGAATCCTCGGGTCGCTCCCCCAAGGAGCACACCGCAGCATGGGAATTGAGGGAAGGGGGTGGGAGGGGATTCTTTTTTTGAAAATAAAACGAGATACCAAATCAGTCGAACCATTTAAGACGAGAGAAAGACATCAGATAAAAAAGTCGAGAGGTGCAAGATCATGGCTGCTGATTAATAGCAAATAAACAAAAAAAACCTTCTTGCAGCGAATAACGTGCTGACAAAGGTATGCTTGCACGTGTTGTCCTATTTGATGTGCAACCGCAGCCGCATTTCTCGCTTTGTCTGTATCGTGTAATTAAAGTTCGTACTGAAGGTACCTAGAAAATTGCGAACATTGCTTTTTCTTTTTTTTTACTTCTGTTTCTTGTGCTTCGCTTGATATTCACATATTTTATTAGTACTATATTAAATATTAAATTTTTAAAATGTCTGTTGCTTAATTCCAGCGGCATTCGCAGTGAGCACAAAGCTCGATGCCTGGCAAACGCACTCCCTAGTATGACTGCCAACATAATGGAGCATGCAAGTGCCCTCACATCTGAGAGCAGCAAGCAACAATCAAATGGAAATAAGAACAACTACAGAAAAGAAATCCGCTCATGGGCATTGTCCCGTATTGTTCGAAACTACTTATTTACGCAGGCAAAGCGATATCATTTTTCTAAGCGTGCATGTCGAAGTTTCAACAGGTTGTGATTGATCTATTAACACCCGGAATAATGGTCTTACCCCTGCTTGACTGATATTTAATTTTCCGCCCGCTGCTGCTGGTCAACGCCAGCAGGATTGTTTGGCCATGAGCCATATAGTGAGACATATAATTCGTTATATGAGTCAATGAGCAATAATAAAAAATAAAGTGCCGGCTAGAAGCGTTCTTAGGCTAGCTCAGTTGTGTACGTATCTAAGTTCATGTAGCTAAATACTAGCCACTTTTGCTAAAACAAGCCGCATGCGATGCTTTACTGAGAATAAATTAAATATTAACTGCCTTTTAAATTACGTCATGTTGCACACTTGAGTTTTTTATATGTTAGGAGCTTCTGACACTCAAGCGCACACCAAAACTCGAGTGTTCAGGGACGGTGGAGCCGGGACTGAGCAAGTGCAAACTGTCCTATAGCAACCGACACAGGCAGGTACATTAACGGCTTGATCTGCCTCCTCATTAATCACGGTTACAAGGGGACCTCAAAAACAGGAGGAGGCGAGCTTGCATTCCTCGGGCCTCTTCCTACATCAACAATTCTGGTATCCAAAATGTTCCTGACATAGTATCTTAATAATTCCGGTGAAGCCTTCTCACTAGGAAAGGGCTTAGTTTCACAATAACCAAGTTTTGTCACACGTTCGGTACACGGCCATGTTAAACCGTGCACCTAACAAGACACGTGCACGGCAAACACTCTCGATTCGTGGTACACGCCCAGCAGTGAAGTGAAAAACAAAAGCAGAAAAAGTTGACAGAACTATTTCCTGCTCGTGCATTTTGCAGAGGAGATTGTTTTCACTCGGAGACCTTCCTACGGGAAAAACACCATGCTTCGTGAACGTGGTGGAATGGTTCGGAAATCGAGCCCCAATGATCCGGACGATGACTGTAATTCTCAACGCTAAATGAAAAAAACAAACAGATAAAGTGACTCAAAAACAAAATGATTCAGCCAAGCCCTTGGTAAACACCGCATCCGCGTGGGAGTCCTGCTCCCACCGTTTTCCCCTCGTGTGGCGCCTTCGGCGTAGTGGAGAAACGGCGCCGCTTTACGCGTAAGATTGCGACGTTATAGTAAATAAGCAGGAATAAAAAAAAGTGCGATAAGCACATCAGGAGGCAGTCAAGCATTCCAGCCACGCGCGCAGAGAAGTGGCAATGATCCTGGCCTCGGCCGTGAAAGCTCCAAGCTGTTTACTACGAGCTCGCTTGTTAAGCGTCAAAAACAAAACTGTACCAGTCTGTTTTCATATGCCGTGCTCCTGAAAGTCGGGTGATGACCCAGTAATAAAAAAAAGTGAAGCACGTATTGTACACATTTTTGCAATGCTAAGGCTCCGCGCGTGGTCGTTGCATCGCATTACCAGAGGTACCCATTCAACGACAATGCATATATCTCCGCCTTTTATTGCCCTGTCCTTGTGTATAGGCGGGCGTTCGTGAGGGTGTACGCGCTGGTGTGATCATGCAAACGGGTGTTTTTTTCCCGAAAAGTGTGAAAAGACACAACGCCAACGGATGTTTGGGTTATTTGCGACCTGGTAAAGCAATGAGTGAACGAGGCGTGTAATTCTCGGAGTATTTTCAGGCGTTCCTTGTGGAGGGGTTTTCTCAGGTTGTATCTAGTTGGCTGCCTGGCCCCATTAAGCTCACAGAGCTTCATATTAATTATGCAATGTCTGTTTCGCTATTATATTGGTTCAAATGCCTTCGTACTAATGCGTAAATAAACAGGGAAGTATGGAAGCGAGCAATAGACCAATAGAGCTTCATATTAATTATGCACTGTCTGTTCCGCTATTATATTGGTTCAAATGCCTTCGTACTAATGCGTAAATGAACAGGGAAGTATGGAAGCGAGCAATAGACCAATAAAGAAACGGGGGATGCTATATTACGCTCTTTTGACCACAGTCACATCTGCATAAGGAAAACAACGTCACAACAATAAAGGAAAGAAAGGAAAAGAACCCTTTCCCCAAGTATTTCACTCCAGAAGAGCCGAGCACCAGAAAGCCGATGGGATACCCGGAGGCACCAGGGATCGTACCTGGTACCTCTCGGATGCGAGGGAGGCGGACGCTCATTTACAGGGCTACCGCTTCGGTTTAGCCACCTTTGCAGGCTGCGAGGTTGTTCCAAATTAGGTTTGGCCCACTAGAGGCACGGCGGGGTTTACGGAGATTCTCGCAAGCGCAGACTTCTATGAAAGCCGAGCGCCAGGCCGGGGGAGGCTTGTACCCATTTTTACCGGTGGGTGTATGGCGGTGGGTTTCGAACTGACATCCTCCCACCGCCGATATCGGCGCTCTAACCACTTTGTGCAGTGTGCTGTAAGAAAAAACCTGGGTATTCATTGCCAAAAGTGCGAGGATCTCCAAGGATGTCGAAGATCTATTTTATTCGATCCCTCATAAAGCTCTCATGGCCACCTTGCGAATGTGCATTTCGGAACAGAATGATGAAATAGCTTTTGGTAACAACTGTGGTATATCAATGGAGTCGTTTTTGGAATTATCTTTTTATTTGAAAAGTGTGATTGTTGAATTTGACAGTGCCGTGTATGCCCAGAAATCAAGCATATGTATTGGTTCAACGGTCGCTCCTGTTCTAAGTGATATTTTCTTAAGCAGAGTAGATGAATTGATTGCCAAACACTTGCAAGGGCTGGAGATAAGAATCTTCGGTATGTTGATGACTTCCTGGTCTTTTACAAAGGTTCCAATAGTAGCTCAACACCTACGAATATTCTTAAAGTTTTTGAAGAGCAAGGGCTCGGTCTGAGATTTACATTTGAGCGAATGTCACAAGAGAATGAACTGCGTTTTCTAGACCTCAATTTGAAGTTTTGTGCCCATCATGTTTGTTGGCGGATTCGCCTAGGAGTGCAAAGCCGCTGCTATATTATGGGTCGCAACATTCTAAGCTCGCAAAAGATGGCATCGCTCTGTCCAGCTTGGAGGCAGTCCTGTCAAAATCATGCTTTCATAATATGCGAATCAGCTTTAATGAACAACTATCTAGGCTAGCAAACGCAGGATTTCCCGTTCACGTCATATTAAGAACATGTGATAAACTGATCAAAAAAGTAAAACAGTCGTGCGCAGGGTCACAGGAGCAGGAGAGGGCTGGACAGAGAGATACAAAAAGATATGTGGCACTGCCATATGTGCATGGTCTATCACACAATTTGAAAAATGTAGCCAGAAGGCTTGACGTTAATGTGATTGTCTCAGCACCAAATCAACTGTCGAAAATAGTTAAGAACAAAGCAGCGAAAAAAGTCCGGATAAGAAACACGTGTTGGGTGAAGCATGAATTTTTCTATGTTCCATGTAAAGTAGGAGTGATATACAGGATTCCGTTATCTTGTGATAAAGTGCATGTGGGTCAAACGGGCAGAAGTATTAATGTTCGGTTACGAGAGCACGAGAGATCATTAGAGATTGGTAGAGCTAGGCTCTAATCTGGTTGCGCATTGTAAGGGGTGTGATGGCTGCGATCCTTTCTAACATAGACAGGTATTTTGGATGCCCATCCGGCAAAGATTAATCGGGAAGCCATTGAGGCCAGGCATATCATGCGATTAGGTGAAAAATGCGTTAGTGAACCGTCAATCGCTTTAACAGATAATGAGGTTGGGTTTCGTGGTATGTATACTGGGTCATCATGACCTGGTTTTTTGTTTAATGCATGGTTTAGTGCGGCTTGGCTTGGATATTTATACTGTGTTTTTTTTTTTTTCAATAAACTTCAGTTGCGAGTGAGCGCCCGTCCTGTTTGCTTCCTGATCTTCGTCCTCATCTGTAGCGCTTTTTATTCATCATGTCACCGCACCAACTCGTCCAGATGTCTCTTCTATTACTATGAACTACCACCTAGCCCGTTCTTCCACCTTTCAGTTTTCAATGCGCACGTGTTTGCATGAATTTGCATTTACGTCACGTTCAAGTTCTTTGAAGGGAGGGTGGACTAGCAGGCTATGACCTTCAACGTTCCTTTAACACGACACAGTCAACGTATACAGGCGAACGGGAAGTTAGCCAACTAGGACTACGGTACCAACGCTACACGTTGCTTCACCAATTTTGGCCGTTCTTGCTACTCTGTGAGGTATGGATGTCGAGAGCCAGATTTAAGGAACCTCAGCAGATAACCACTTGTCGGTAGATCGCAAGGCTACCGGCAGCGTTCTAAGCACCTCTGTTATTTCTTCTTAAGCAGGTTAGCCAAGACTTGGCACTCAGAGAACTTCCGGTTGTTACAAAAGCTGGCGTAACCATGGCCGTAGCATTCCGCAGTCAGCTACTAAAAGCAGTGCAGGGTTACCAGCCGGTCACTCTTTCTTAGAAGTGCACCATATGCGGTTGCGCACACTGATGCACCGAACCGACACTAAGAGCAAATAGCTGGGCTGAAATAAGTTTACCCTCTGAAGATTAACACGAAAAGTAGGGATGTTGATGACAATGGGAAAAGAACCTCTCATACGCAGCCTGTGTGAATGTGCAATGTGACCATTATGTGGCAGTCTGGCTCTGTCCAGACTTATTTGCCTCCACCTCAAATATTCAAATATTTTGTGTGAACAGCGCTTCTACTCTAAGAGGGAAGTAGGCTTTAAAATGTCACCTCAAGGTGTTTTATAAACTGCTAGGCATTTATTCAAACCAAGGGTGGCGATTTCTGTCGAATCCTCACTCTCCTAAATACATATCAGCTCGGCTAGCTTGTCCCATTTCATTGTTTTGATCGTTGAAGGTCATCCTCTTGGGTGACATGCATCGTGTCTTTCTAGTTCACTCTTGTTCTGATAACAATAATAAAAAGCTCACTTTTTTTTTTTCCTTCACATCACTGACTTGCTTCTCTTGTAGATACTGTATCGATCGCTTCTTTTCTTTTATTCATCTTTTTCAAGCGGAAAACTAGTAGCGCATACGGCAGTCTTGGTTCATATAGCTGACGTGCAATAATGCTTTCATTCCATCTTCATTTGTATTCCAAATGGCTCTGGTGGCCTACTCCATCCGCTGCTTTTAGTTTTGCCCTGGGCGCAAATGTAGTGAACGCTGTGAACAATGAGCTGGAGTTAGAATGGAATGGCGTATTATGGTACGGTACAGTACGGTGCGGTATGGTACGGTATGGTATGGTACGGTATGGTACGGTATGGTATGGTATGGTGTGGTATGGTATGGTGTGGTATGGTATGGTATGGTATGGTATGGTATGGTATGGTATGGTATGGTATGGTATGGTATGGTACCGTACGGTTGATGCGGTATATAGGGGTTCCACGTCCCAAAGCGACATCGGTTCGAAGAGACACCTAAGTAGAAGACTGCAGTAATTTAGTCTACCTGGGCTTCTTATACGTGCACAAAAATCGCGCAGTACAAGAGCTTGTCTTCTGCCTTCGAAACGCCGCCGCCATGGCTGAGATCAAAAATACGTCATGACTACTGGCAAGTGAGCGTCCTAACCAGACAGCGAAATCGGGGAGGGCCAAATGGATACATTTAAAAGAGAAAGCGCATGCAACTTATAACATTATTAGGCATTGATCATGGATTCAAATCAATTGTGTTTTGATTTCATTGCACTTGGCGTCAAATTGCCAACGGTATAAAAGCTGTCGATGTGCTTAATCTTTCAAATAAGCAAATAAACTATGAGTTTCCAACTCCTTTCTTACTGCACACAGCAGTTTTTGTTTATGATTGGTTGGCTGACAACCGCCTCTTTTTGCTGTTTGTTCCCAGGAAATACCAGGAACAAACAATACAAAATGTTTGTTCCTGGTATTTATTCCTTTCCAGCTAGCGCTACCTAGCACAAAAATTATATTCACTGCACTATACTCGCGAAAAGGAGTAGTGGTCCAATGTTTGGTTTCCAGGAACCATTCATGGTCCTTGGCCTCTCATAGCCTGGGTCGCTTTGGGACGTTAAATACTATAAACAATATCAAAACAAAACGTTTTCGTCATATCGCACCAAAATCTAAGGAAGCTAACGGCGCCATCAACAGCCTGGGGGAACACATATTGAAGGGTACCGCGTGACATCAATAACTTCTCCCATCTGCTGCCTTCCATTGGGAATCCTCGCCTGCGCGTGCATACGCTTTGCTTCCAATGATATCTGTCTCAAAGGAGCTACTCAAGTGACTTTAACCAGCCTCGTTAAAAACATCATATATGCGCCACTCGCCTTATTAACACCTTGTTTTTTCATACTAATGAATAGATTCGTGATCTCCAGACTTCATGTTTTTGATGAAACCGTTTGACCGCGACTAAGTTCTTTACATCTATAAGGTATTCGTACAGGTTTGGTCAAAATATCACGCGTTTAAACCGCGCTTTGCTGCTAATTCAAACCTCTAACTTATGTGCTGTCTTTTCATGTCATAACCGTGCAAGGACATTGTGTAGTTTATCATTGCAGCAAAACGTTTTCTTTTTTGAGGGTAGTTTTTACTGAGCCTCACAAACAAGCACAAACAGAATGCTCTCCTAAACGTTGGTATATTGCCGCGAGGTGTTCGTTTGTTATGCACTTGCCTGACGCTAAACGAGCTACAGTCCCTCCTGTGCGACAGTTGGCGAATGGATCAAACAATCAAGCACATGGTTTATTTTGTTCTCAAAACAATGTCCCATAAGCTTAGCCGTTGTAAACGCCGTTCACACCACTCGGCAGTGTATAATCACTGGGACTAACGTGCTTGGGGGCGGCCTCCCATACCTGATCCTCTTATAGAATACAGTGCGATAAGTACAACATTGATAAAAGATTATAGCTGTATTGAGAGAGCTATAAGCGTTTTGTATTTGTCCAGAGTGTTTGATAACCTAATTTGAGGCAGCAACAAAATCAGCTGCTGGTCGGAACACAAGACTGAAAGACGTTTTTAAACCTGTAACAATGAAGGAAGTGTAGAGCACTGTGTTCAAATTGTTCATCCTCCGAAGAAAAAAAGCAAGACCATCAGTAATAAATTTTTATCTGTCTGACGATAGCATCTGGCAGTTAATTTCAAGTGCCGTTGCCTTGTTCACGAAGGCTTTCCGTGACCTGAACAAGAATAGAGAGCCCAGAATTTGCTCGCGGCAGGAGCGCGCGGCAGGGAGCGCTGCCAAGTGGCAGCGCTCCCGCACAAACCGTTTAAGTAAAAGTCCAAAGCTGACTCAGCTGCTTCGACCATTACCTCGCCAGAACGGCCAAGATCCTGTTCCCTCCAATGTTTCGCGGACTTATTCTAGGATGTGAAATGAGCATTTGCAACGAAAGTGGCTCTGGAAATTGTGAAACTTGTTTCTTTTCATCCTGTACAACTTATTTCAAAATTCCTGCGTACCTCTAATATTTTGAATTATTTCAGTGAGTAGACGTGAAATGTAGGTCATCTCGGTCTAAGTGCAAACAAAGAACTTTTAGCATAATCGTTATTTCGTTGAAATTGCGCAATTTCCTCCTAAAATGTTGAGCCCTGTTAACAAGCACTTTTTAGTTACTCCACGGGGAAAGAGAGGTGAACCAACCCAATAGAATTTCATTGATAAATTTAGCCTGGCGGATGTCAATATCGAATAATCTGCATCTTGATGTTGCGCAGCCTAACTCTTTTCGCTTAAAGAAAGACTACAACACATACGAAGAGCCTGCGTTTAGCAATGGTACACAGTTTACTGGATGCAAATAAGCGTGCTTGGGATCTTATGACACGCCTCCGAATGAAAAACTCGCTGAAGCTAAATAAGTTTTAGAGCGTATCTCTACTTTTCGCAATGCAACTCCCAAAGCCATTCACTTCAGCGTATCACCTTGAGTCTCCGCCTCCGGAGCGGAACTGCTCTTGCCAATATCCACGTATTCGCCTTCCTCGACCACAGAACTACGCGGGGCCACCAAGCAATTGTCCCAATCGTGGACACGGAGGCTCTCCGCTGTGATACCATCTGACAAGGCGGAAGTGCGGGGTGACAACAGCTTCGCCGGCGCATGGTTGCTCAATCTCGCTAAGCTTGAGGTGCATGCCGATCCGATGTGTCAATGCCAAAAGGCTGAGTCTGATTAGCCGAGAAGCAGTCATCTACCATTTCTTTGAAAACACACACACACACACACACAAAAAAAACATTTCGTTTCTTTTACGGATGAGGAAAGATGAGTGTTTAAGCAGAGCGAAGTTATGTGCATGAAATTGCGAGTGTCTGCTGACATTCGGTGAGCACGAAATATGGGAGGCGAAAAAGTGTTTAAAAAGCTACTGTTGAGACATTGAGTTCAGGCACCACAACATAAATGGCGTGATACAGTGTTCAGGTAGAACGAAAGGAAGAAGATGGTTTGCACGGTATAAAAAAGAAGAACTGAACAAGGGTAAATAGGGTACGCCTCAGGTCGCAGATGAGCCAACGTTTCGACAAGTGGACTTGTCTTCGTCTGGGCATACCCCAGACGAAGACAAGTCCACTTGTCGAAACGTTGGCTCACCTGCGACCTGAGGCGTACCCTATTTACTCTTGTTCAGTTCTTCTTTGTGATACAGTGTTGAGATATGAAGTTCCGACGAGAGAAAAAAAAGAACTCCAGGATGCTGGCCATACTTTTTTTTTTTGCTCGGAGAATGTCCTGCTGTGTAAAATGACTTTAGGGATGGTGATGGCGTCAGTGACGGTGATGCGACAGCCGGCCACTCGTGCAGTGCCAAAGGTGGTGAGTGGTGTTCTTCGGTACGCCTGGCTCAATTATTTCAGACAGGAGTCTAAAATTGCGCATCTTTCCCTGCTTGCTCGTGTATCAGAGTAGCACCTTCAGAGCGGAACCCCTGCTGGCATGCAGTAGTTCCTGTAGCTTATTGTCCTCAGCTCATCATGTTTTCTCATCAGTACCGCATTTATAACACACCTATGAGGAAAGCTTCACTTTTGTTTTCGGGTTCGGCATCATTCCTCTCTAGACCCATGGCTTTCTCCAACGCTAATGTCCACGATTTAGTTCAAAATTTTAATGTTCTTTTTCATCCCCGCTAGTACCCATTGATGCCGATCAGAGGTGTATTTATAACTTTGTGCAAAATCTCATAGCAATTTTCATATCCTCTCAGACAAAACGTTCACGTATCTTTGCGGCATCTCGACCTCACTGCAAATTTGAAACATCGTACTATTGGCAAATAAATCAATTGCCGCGCAGGCAGGTTATAAACTAAAGTAAGTCACTGCAACATAGTCCCTACTTTCAAAACTAGAAAATTTCTATGTGCTTTCCGCTTGTTTTGTTTGGCTGCACAGTTCGGAACAGAACCTCATGCTCGGCACTTTCGTTCGTAGCGCTAGATCGAATTCCCTTTGTCTGTTTATCTAAAATACGGAGTAGAATTTGTGCTCATTGCTGGTTGTGGAACTGCCGTTGAAAGACTGAAGATATAACATTTTGTTTCATGCGTCTGGTTAAGACCATTATTAGACAAGATAGCCTTTTTCATGTCCATTCAGTGGTATTCAGAACACTGCGCTAAGAATATGATCAGCAGCATGCAGTTTTAACCATTAGTGTTCAAGTAAAATACAACAAATTTGGGATCAAATGTGATTTTGTTAAGATGATCTGAGTATGTAACTGTTACCACCTAAGGCTGTTACACTGTGTACCTTGGTTCAGTTTGGGCTTTAAAGTTAAAAAGATGATATGTTTTCTGTGAAAATATTAGTGCAATGCAGGCAGCGGTTATTCTTTATGCAACGATATCAGGATTAAGTTATAAAAAACAAAAGCATACATGAACTAGACTGTAGTTATATTACTCCCACAAAGAACGACCAAAACACCTGTTACGAAAGCCTTCAAGAAGATAGATATTATACCTTACGATAATTCACTGAATGTCTGCAAATATTGAGAACGTGGTATTAGAAAAAGTGTGACAAAGATTTAATAGCAAACACGACTGCCAATTCACTGACATTTTCCGCCATGCTACTTGTGAGTGGTATTTGAGCTGAGCCACCTCTGAGGCGGCTCAGCTACAGAGCCAGTAGCAAGCCCGTGCATTTTCTTTTCCTTCTTCCTACAGCCACAGCAACAACAACAGGTACAAAATAGTGCCGTATCCTCTGACCACGAGGCTGCACACCGTACGAGAAACGATTCAGGAACGAACATTAATGTATCTATATTTCCGTTACTTAGGCGATAACACCATTTTTTAGCACGCTGAAGAAAAGTAACACTCTCCAGGTTACGCCGCATTTATCGCATTGGTTATCTCTGACGTTTTTTTTTTTTCTTTTTCACTTTGCTTAGCAATATTCTCCAATCCTGTAAGGCGACGTGGTGGCTGTTGCATCTCTTTGCATTCGTGTGACCGAAGAAAGACGCGCCAGGACTAAGCTTATAGCAGAGGCGCAGAGATTCTGCAATATACGTGCTTGCAATGTATGTGATATTCATTCGTTTCCTGTCTAGTGGCTTTCAGTCGGTCGGGTTACACAGCCTTCGATAAGCTGCCACGGCTTCCAGCAGTCATGACATTGGCTTAGATATCACCTTGGAACAGCCCTGCCATCCACGCTGCATTTGTAGATAGGTATGGCCCATATCCTTATCTTCGCGACCTTCGTATACGTGCGTCCACTAGTAAAGCCAGTACGTTACCTTAAATTACATCGTCACAAGCACGTACTTTTCAGCTGCTGACCATTCGCCTTAATTACAAACGTGTGGTCGGTATGGAATGGCGCCAATGCGCTGAATGCAAAGAGGGAACACTTTGAATGCCGTACATGCATCCTCCGCCAAGCAATCTCACTGAAGAGACATTAGTGATGTAATTGATCAAGTCTGCATCCTGAAGCGGGGCGTGCTCTTGTTGTCAGATTACTACTACAAGCATGCTTGCCTGCAGGCTATCTTAAGCGCCTACACGTCGTCTATCGATTAATCCCATGTGTCAGGCAGCGAATGTGTTGCAAGACTTGACTAGCCTGGCAATTAAATCATGTTCTCGAATTTTCGCTTTTATTTTTGTGCACGATAAATGCCAGGGCACTTCTTTTCCTCAACCTCAACGATATTTCATGTCTTATGTGATCTTCAAAGAACGAAGACAGTTCAGAAGTCTTCAGGGCACGCTCGGGGCTCATTAAGCCAGCGAGCTCGTCTTGGCACATCGGACACCTTTTCCTCAATCACGCCTTCTTTCGCGCAGATCGTGCTTGGCTATTTTGATGCTTTGTGTCCTGCGATATAGCAGGCGCTCCTCGAAGCATTAGCGGGCCAAACGTCCTTGGCGCCATTGTACGGAGGGGAAATGCATTTAACATATAAAGTTGCAGACAGAGTGTTTTCGCTAGTTTCTTTGCACGCAGTGAGGGTCACGAATGCCCACATTTCGCTTTTTGGTTTACTCGCATCTGCAAAATTGAGGAAAATGGACTGTGCACACAATTCGTGCACATTCATCTATCTATGACATCCACCTTGGAAGAATGCAATCCTATAGTACCCGCATCGCTTGCGCCATTTCAGCCATAATATACGTAGAAACAATTGACAACTTAATTAATTAGCGTAGCGCGTTATAGTCGTCGAGTTAGTCGCCACAAGCACAGTGGGGTCAGCACCACCATTTCCACCGGCGCTATAATGAATAAACCCATATAAGCTTCGGCTTTTTGCCTGAAAGCTTTAGATGTCTCGCTACATAGTCCTTATATACAGCAGCCTTGAAGCAGCTCAATGTTGCGGTTGGGTAATTTTCACACCGCTGGAGCGAAGACGCTGTCTCCTCTTCAACTAGGCGTGGTGAAACCACGAACAAAAGCGAGAGAAGTGAAGTTTTACTGAATAATTCAATTAAGTGAATGTGCTCACGTGGCTCCATCTCGCGCTGTTTTCTTGTGTGGTTGAATGAATGATGCCAAAAATACTTTGCTTGGATAATGAGTTGGTTAAAGATCCCCAGGTGATCGAAATTACTCCGTAGCCCTCCACTGCGGCTCCTATTTCTCTGTTTCCACTTTCACTCCCACCTTCCTCCCTTCACTTACGGCCCGGTTCAGTTTTCCACAGAAACTAATGTGACAGATACTGTGCCTTTCCTTTCCTGTGAACCAATTATTATTATCATTATTATTATTTATTATTATTGAAGAGACTGAAATTATCCTAGTTGGTGCAGACAGGTCATTCTGTAGCAAACTTTCGGCCAGCTATCGAAAATAAATAATGACTTCTGCAGATATTTCCCGACTGAGCTGACTTTTAACCGACCTCAGAACTCTGGGCACACTTGCATGTACTTGAATATTTACTGAGAATATTGCAGAATGATATTAATACCGAACGAGGAGCTGAATTGCAGATAGGCTGATTTTATTCGTCGTTTTAAAATTATGCTTTAACTTTAAAACGGAACATTATTCTGACCCAGCACCTGCTTTACAGTTTTACGTTCGAAGCAATAAACATAGTCCTGTATTCTGTGGCATCCCTGAAACCGGTCGTTTCTTTTTAGAAAACGGAAGTGACAGTAATTCATGCTGATATTTTTCGCACTAAATTAAGGACACCGGGTGCTTTTAGCCTGAAGCTTTAGAGCCCTTCATTTATTATGATTTTCATAGGCCTGTCAACAAAATTAGCTGCATTGTCATCATCGAGCTAATTGTTACATACTTCGCTCATAATTAGCACTAACCTTTTATACGTTCGAACCATACATACTTCGTAATGATGAAATCAGGAACATAGAGCAAATTACTAGAGCAATTAATAGAGCAAATTAATTTAATATCCACGAGTAGTTTCCCAATTTAAATATTCAAAAGACATTGAAGATGACTTCACTGATTTTTCGCCCAGAGTAGCAATGCTTCATGGCTCTTTCTCGGAATGTTTACATTAAATTCCGCAGCAACACGATGCATTTCATGAGTAGATAATCGGATTTAAGATCTTTCACTCCGTTGAATCCAAATTCATGACGTTTACATCGAAAAGGATTTCGCGATAGCGCATTCGAACTGAAAAATGCTGGCATCTAGGATCAGATCGCCGCAGAAAAAACTGTCCGTTCATGCAGTGCATGTGAGATACCAGCCATTGTGGAGATAAGGAAGAGAATATGCCAAATCCACACAGCCGTCACGGCGTTTTATCGGAAAAAACAATACAAGATGCCACGTGGTGGGGTTCCGTAAGGTGCTGCAAGTTACCACTCTCTCACTTCCCAGTTACAGTCAGTAACCTCCGCAATTTACACATTTCGTTTATTGCGCAGGCCCGCTCACAGGTAGTGTCATGATATTTTACCAGTCATTCGGTGGGCATAATTTCGCAATGAAAGATTACTGGCTAATGGATACGCCCACGTCAAGAGGACCTATATTACAGGGTTCGGGCTTCCTTTTATAAATTTCAGCACACGACCTTAAAAGAAAGAAGAGCGTTGCGTGAGTGCCACTCCGCGTTTTCGGCTTCATGAACAGAACGACATCTCAAAGCAAAGTGACATGTTTTTCGCTCTGTTTTGTTCCTACTTTTACCTTGGCATGTGCGTGGAAGGTCCTGTAATACCACATCTGTAAGCGCAGCTTGTTATCCTCTTCGGCCTTCGCCGAGCAGCATTATACGCAGGGGCGTTATGCAAAAACCGTTCGGCATGAGAAACAGTTGCTAGCTTGAATCTTCTAGGCATTCAGGCTGCGGGCATTTTCAAAGGATCTCCACCATATAGTAAGCCGGTCGTTCATTCCCTGCTGGCATTCGTCCCACGTGTGAACCTGCTCGCTGTACTATGTATTGTCCTCACTTTTCCCTGAACCTCCCAGCTACTAAATTCTGGTGCGAAGGAGTGAGTCAGGTCTCTGTTATTCCGGCTATTCTTTGTCTGCAAAGGATTTGTTTTGGAGCAGCTAGTGTTACAAGAGCTTACAAGCTCTTTACAAGAGCTGCAGTCAAGGCTTTTGCATCGATACAGTCTCTTCTGAGACACAGTCTCTCGCATCTATTATGCCACCGTCTACATCGGAGTTTGGCGAACTTAAATCACATGTAATAATTCTAGCAGACTTATACGCCCAGCCACTGAACGATGCCGAGCGTTCGCGCTGCATTTGACAGTTTATGTTTATTCGGGCCCAAATGTGCCTTGAAAAGTCTGAGACAACTTTTTGAGAAAAAAAAAAACGCATTATAACAGTGTTGTGAAATCGTCCACAGTACAGTACAGGGGAAGCTTACGCCATTAATGCTAAGCTATAGCGCATACCTGCATACGGGGAGTGGGACTACGTTTTAGGAAACGAGTTAGCGGTGCTCTATATGCGGATGAAATAAAGTGAACCCAACGTAGGACTACTTAATCGCCGAATATGTATACCAATGCGACATCATAGCCGCTCCCAGAAGATACTGCCGTAGACACCGATAGCATACACAGTAATAGTGTCACCAACTCCCATAGACGTATTTGCACCCGTTGGTCAGCAGTTCTTATTTCTACCAGTGGCTGGAGAAGTTACGACTAGCAAGCTGTGCTAAATCTCACATAAATATGAACGCCGTTTTTCTCGAAATTGTGTGACAATTTGGGGACCAACAATCTCTCCCGGAAACCAGAGCCTAACGAATGAGAGTGAGAGAGCGACACAAAGCGGGGAAAACGTTTAAATGGGCCCCTTGTGTTATGGGAGAATACTACCATATATCGCGCGTTAAAGTAAAACCTATCACTTCCTATTTGGTCTATTTGTCGTTGTTTAGTGTTTAGCATGTAGTCTCAGTTTAAATATAGGCAGTTACACCAGCTTGCTACAAAGTTTTGATCCTTGTCAGCCAAAAGAAAGTGACGGTCCCTGCGATTCAGGGCTGGCGTAGTTATGTGTTTATTTTGGTATTGTAAGAAAATATTGCATGTTTAAGAATTTGGGTGTCAATCTGAATAGACCAGCTCTTCATTTTTCTGATGTTTTAATGCAGGCCCATCTTAGCAAAAGGACGGCCACGTGAGGTTTTCCTAATCATATTCTTCTTTAGGACAGCACAAATTGTAGTGCTTGTCAAATTCTCTTATTTTGAAAGTTCTAATGGCGACGAGACTAAACAATAAACTGGTGTGGCTGCCTACCTACACAGTTGCCATCAACCTATACAATTTCGAAATATGTATGCCTGTGGACATGATTCATTTAATACACAATTATGAAGAACGCACTCCATAGTGCATAAGCGCTAACTATTTTCTTGAATATAGAGCAGCGACTACTAAGAAACAGGATTTTGACCAATTTTTAATAAAGACAAGGATATAAACCTATACAGACAATACGTTTCGCTTACTACCTTGCCTCAGAAAAGGTATACATACGCAACTCTAATTTGTTTAATGAATTTTTATTGCGCTGTTAATAGACGAAAGGTCGCACTATTTGGCCCACGCCATAATTCCCCTCTCCCCCGTCCAACGAACGTCTTTCAATGATTTCCTTTGGTGTACTCAGGATTTAATTCACCCAAGGATATAAAAGCTCACATTTGATGCTAATCTGGAATTCGTGTGTTTTATGTGACTATGAGAACCTCTGTGGATCCCACTAGTGCGCATTTTCTATTTGTTTTGGCTTGTGCATCCACGGCCTCTGTTTCCTTCTAGAGATATCAGCTTTCCGTTTTTACATTGTGAAACCCAGTAAATGTTTTTAAAAATGGTGAAATTTCCGCCAAACACCATTTGTAAACATTTTGTGGGCGCAGTGAAAAGGTGCTAGACGCATTCTTTTTTCCACTGCTGTGGCCTTGTACCTTACTTCGCATACCACCTTGTGCATCTGAGCCTCTTATTTCGAATTTTCTTTCTTTTAACCCAGCGTAGAATTCCTTGCCGTAGATGGTATAGCATTTTGCAAGCTGTTTGCTGAGAACGTGCAATTCGGTTACAAACCGAGTTTGCAAGCATTCAAGCGCACTCGTGCATTTGTTGCATGGAATGATTAGAAATCAGTCCAGATTCACGATTTCCATCGCTGGGGTGCACGATAGACGAGTAAGGAATAAATAAAACACAGTAGCTTTTATTTTCCTCGGCTGTTACGCACCGTTGTCACCAGGAGCTCGCAGTCATATGAGTTTAAATTCAGGAAACCTAATATTGGTGTTTTGTTCAGCACTAATAAAGACAGCCATATATTTATTGGGTCATATATTTTTGATGACAGGTTGTTTGTTTTTCCTTGTAGGGAAGTACTTGCAGGTTTAAATCTTTGTACTGTAAAAACTGCAAGAAAGGTGTTGCTTACCTTTTATCGGCATTTCAAGCACCGGCATACATGTTCATCTACCTGCTCCTATGCATTATTAATTTAATTTCAAATGTAAATAAGTGAATTAGCAACCTAAATTATTTGAGCCGCTTGCTTACCGCTCAAATGTTATGCACCTCTTTCTTCCCATAAACATGATTCGCAAAACATGGCACTTCATTCTGCTGTGTGCCACAAACGTCTGCTGTAAACGCCTTCCTGTGCATGGTCAAGGACAGGTGCTTTCAGAGCAAGCTTCTCAAGAACAGAAGTGGCTTGTCGTTCCGATAGCAACTAGCCAAGCGCAGCCAGAAGCATTGCGTGTGGGACAGGCAAAACTGGAAAAATAATACGCTTAGCTCCAGTATTCCCTCCCGGCGTACATCGGTGTCTAACAAAACTTCCCGCACTGTTTTAGCGGACGAACGGTAACACGGGCAATTAGAGCCACGCACCCGTCGGGCGCATTTCGTAAGCCGGTTTACTTTTCTACCATGTGCGCTACAAGGAAACTCGTAGCCAGTCGCCGAGCAGCTTATGAGCTGACAACACGGGCATCTGCCAAGCATCTCCTCTATTTATTGTGCAAGGGAGGCGCTTTGTCGGTTTGCAGATAAACAGAGTCGGGCGACTCGAGACGTCTTGCAAATGATGTGCCCAACGCCGCGGGGTCCAGTATATATGTTGCAGCCCAATGCGGCTGGCTTACATCGGTGGCAATGCATGAAAAACGTAGGCCTTGGCGAAGAGGAATATTTTACTTCACGAAGAGCAGCGGCCCGTGCCTAGTCGCGAGCGTTCCTGTTTCTTTCTGGCAGGTGTTTTTACCGTTCGTTAGCACGTAAACTTGAAGCACTGAAAATATCTAGTAAGAGGAAAACTATTCTTGTCCTTGTGTCTAATTCGCTGTTGGCTCTACGCGATGACAACCACGTGCGGAAGGCACGCTCTTGATGTTCTTTGCGCGACGTGACGCCTCGCTTTCCTTGTAAAGAAACATTAGTCTCTCTTTTTGTTAGCTTAAAGGTAACCGCGACATATAACTGTAACTGTGTGCGCAATAAATGTGTGGCCAGAGGTGGAACGCGAACAGAAGCTACGTAAATGAAACTAATATTTCTCTTTCTAATATGTCAGTGAATAATTGAAGGGATGACTCTCGGCCGCTGTTTGGGTATAAGGGAGTTAGGAGGGATGAGAGTGTAGCTCCTTATTAACGGTTCTTCAAGCTGTTTCTCGTTGCTTGCCATGCTGCCGATCTGCTTGCTTTAAGTCGACCTCTCTCACACTACTCGAAGCAGGCCGCTCTCACTGCCATAGGTGGCAATGGAATGTTGTATTGTGGTGCTCGATAGAGTCTGATCTGCTAGGGTGGGCATGTCGTCGTGTGGAATACGCGTAATTTTGTTTCTTCCTCGTGAAAACGATGGACGTTGCCATATAAGATGTTTTAGTTCTGCTGTTCACTGTTCCTGACAGTGGGTGCATATGTTCTGTTTGAGTGTTGCGTGTCTACCGAGAAACCACTTGTCAAGTATGTATGGCGTGTAGGCTGCATTTGTTGTTACTTTGTTGAGAAATATCTCTTGTGGTCGAGTGAGACCTTTTGTGTTGTCAAAAACCGGCGTGGATGTTGCTTCATATAACCTAAGCCTGCTGTCGTGTTTTATTTTGGTGCGTACATAGTTCATCATCTCTCTGCCAGAGGAGCCTTGTTTACGGCTCCACGTATGGCAAGCGACTCGGCGTGTAAAATTCTTCCTCCAAGTAGGTGGCACGTGTGCTGCCCGTTGCGTTGGGGCGCTGGCACACACACCCTTGCCACATTCACCCTTTCATTTCGAATTGCAGCGTCAGTGTAGATGTCCATTGTATTGAGTGGTCTTGTGAGGGCCGTGCTCTGTTCTAAGAGGTACCTAGCCACCACGTTCCGCCTAATCGTTGTGGCCTTAGAGCGATTAGCGGCGCCTCCAAAAAGGGTGAAGTGTCTCTCCCCAGGGGCCTTGGAGCAGTGTTGATTCGGTTGTCCCATGACACTATCTGCTTCCCTTGCGTCGTGTTTTTTATTCGGGATCGCATTCGTATTTCTGCTTCTCTGATAATGTCTCGTATGGTTGGTATGCTGATCAGCCTAAACAGCTCTTCATTCCTCGTGTGCTTAGGAAGCCCAGTATTGGTTCGAAGAGCGGCCCTGTGTAGCTTTTCGATGTCTTTCAGGTCGCGATCAGAAAGCTCATATACGGTTACCCGTACAGAGTCCTGCCGAAGGCAACCGCTCTAGACAGTGTTTGGCACGATTTTTTCCGGGCTCCGCCGTACTTGTTCAAAATTCGGCGAATCATATACAACATCAGAGTCCAGTTACGCTGCAGTGTACGAATTCATTTACGAGGACTGTTGCAACTAGAAATCTGTGCCCCCAAGATTTTTGTCTGACCGTTTGCAGACGTGATGTTGTGTTATCCAAGATGCAGTGTAATCTGTTTTTTGGCGTTCGTGGCAATCTTGATATCTATGCTTATGAGTTGTGTCTTTTCAGGCTGCAGCTATAGTCTCAATTCTTCTAAGCTATGATTAATGCTGAAGATATTGCTGCTTGCAGCTCGGTCTGCATGACCTCTTCATTTGGGTAATCCACTGCTTTTGTCCATATGGTGACATCATCTGTGTGAAGCGGGCCGAAGTGTCTCTCTCAAGCGCTTCTGCTACGCGGGTCATGGCCAAGTTAAATAGCAAACGGCCGAGGATAAAGCCCTGGGGCACCCCCCTATCCAACTAATAGGTTCTGGGACTCCATCCCAAAGCTTTGCCATATGAAGCCTAATTGGTCTGCTATGAAGGAAGTTGCATATAAAACAAGAAACCGCTGCCTTCTACAGCAGAGATATAAGGCATCGAGATGACTGGAAACTTATCATTTTGTTTGTAGGTAAAACAAATATGCAACGACTATGGTATGCTGTGCGTTTAATAAATAGAGACTTTCCGGCAATTATTCGATGATAACAAGTGTAGACCCAGGTATAGTTTCCAAGGATACAGCCTATTCACGAAGAATATTGTTTCGGAAATTCCGTTTGTAGTCATGCGGTGAGCGTTCCTAGCATATTTATATATCGATGAAAAGGTTACCTGAACTATTTTGACAAGCACTATATTCTAAGACGCGGAAAGGTACGGAATGCAGCTCACATGTTCACATTTCATGTTTGATTTTAGGCATTAAACATGTTACGCTTGCTGGACTCGGGGGGGTATTCGATGTCAAATCGGAAATTTTTCGAATTCGTTGCAGGTAACAATTATGAGTTGACCTCTACACACTCAAGTGTATCCTTAGCCACATTTGTTTAATGAACGGTGAGGAAGTAATGAGTGACATATGATCGGGCATCTGCAGAACTTGTGAGTGACGGAGCGATCTCGTTGGCCCTAAATCCGGACGTTGTATTTCTTTTCTTTTTTAACGTGCCACGAACTATTTTGATTTGAGACCCAATTGAGCACAGTCTGACGTTAATCGCATAATAGCAGAGCGATTTAATCATTACGGAACCGATTTTGCACTATTTATGTTTTCTAGTTGCCATGGTCATAGTTTTTTTTATATTTAGCACTGACTAGGTGTTGATAATATTGTTTTTAGAATGTCTATAAACACCTACTTTTGATATTAGTACTTACATATGCCTATTTGGGATGTTGGTGCCCGTAAAGAAAGTCGCAATTCGCCTAGAGTGACTACAAAATGGCGCGCTCTTTGGATTTATAATTCCTTTGACTTAGACTGCATCGCGGTTTTGAGTCGTATCCAGATGTGACAAGATTTAATGCCCTCGGCAGTTTGCTCTAGTTAGTGCTGTATTAAATCGGGCAGTGTCCGCCAGCTGTGGTGACCACTGTATCGACACACGAGCTGTACAAAATGATGACCCCAACACAGCCAGCCGCTAATTACAAAGCAACAATTCTCCTCCCGCTGTCGCCCAACATTCTGATACAGAAGTTTGCAACCTTTGGCTGGTAAAGAGGTCACCAGCCGATTTGCGCCCTATTTTGAAAAGTATATGAAATGTGTTACAGAGACGCAGCTCTCCTCTAAGCCGACCCTACTTTTCTCTTGAGCACTATAAAGAGCTGCTGTATGAATGCACGTTTTCAACATGAATCAAGATGTTGACCTCATATACGACTGTTACTTTTAAATTAACCATTATTGTACTAATTTCTAAACAAACGACCTCCTTTCAGTGTGTCGTTTTCTTGTGGTTTCGTTACATGACAGGGTTCTCACCTGGTGCTACACAAGGAACACCTCGTCTTCCAGAAAGTGCTTCAAGATTTTACAACAATTCTATTTGCATTTGTTTGCTTGCTGCCAAGCTCGGAACACGTTTTTGTATAAAAGGGCTGTAACACCATTGCCGCCAAATATTTATACAAGAAACTATATAGCGTCCCCTTTTCTCAGCATAAGCATATAATGATTGGTTTGGTTTGGTTTGGGGGGGTTTAACGTCCCAAAGCAACTCAGGCTATGAGAGACGCCGTAGTGGAGGACTCCGGAAATTTCGACCACCTGGGGTTCTTTAACGTGCACTGACATCGCACAGCACACGGGCGCCTTGCTTTTCGCCTCCATCGAAAAGCTGCCGCCGAGGCCGGGATTCGATCCCGCGTCCTTGGGAACAGTAGTCGAGCGCCGTAACCACTGCGCCACCCCGGCGGGGTATATAATGATTGTTCATCTTATAAGCTGCGCGGTAGCATTAAAGAAGCTGTCCCTAAGAATCACGCATATATATACTTTTTTTCAGATCAGAAATCCGAAAATTTTCCTCCTGAGGCAGGTATTGCACGCACATGTTCAGATGGAGAACTCATTACATCTGATTTAAAACAGCGCCTGCTTACTCCATTAGATGGTGTATATGGACAGGTGCAGACGATTAAACTGAGCACGTTACTGACATCTTTTCCCCCACGCAGCCCAAATGAAATTGCCAACTATTGTATGGCACGTTGGCAGTGGGTGCTCGCTCGCGTTCTCGTGAAGAGTGTTAATTCTTATAGGGAAAGCGTGATTACACCTAGGACCTATAATAGCGTGCTTCGTTTACTTAAATTCTTAACTGCACATCTAACCTCCTCTTTTTGGAACCCAGACTCTGGTAGTTTTCTAGCGCCCAACGATCCGGTCTGTCACCATCATGATGTATTCAGCGAGAACGTGCTACTGCAACAGGCAAAGGTGGACACCGAAAACTCCAGGTAACATGCCACTCACAGGTGTCGCGGAAGCGGATGCCATCAGCCTTGTTTCATGATCGGAAATACAAGCAGTGCTTTAGTACCTCTCGAACCTTAATTCTGGGTTTGTTAGCTTGGTAAAGAACATAGCAGCGAGCTATCCTGCAGTGATGAAAATAAATAACAGCTGTCGTGGTGAGATTTTAAAGGAAGTAAAACGAACGAACATTATGAAATTTCTTCGGAAGAATGCAGCGCCAGCGGCCTTTAAGCGGTCTTGTTTCTGCATGCTCCGTTAGTGAATATTTTTTTATAGAAAGTACGTATGAAACCCTCTACCGGAGCCTAATATCAGGCCAACTGCCTATTACAACTTCTCAATGGTTGGCGCCTAAATCGTTTTCTTCTAGAGCAATTGACATCAAACACAACAGCTTTTAGGTCGGGTACAGCAGAACCATCTGCAGGGAAGCAGGGCGTAGGCACGCAGAAACAGGAGACGTGCACAGGTGGTATTTTATCATTTATTTTATTTTTGAGCTTTACATCCATTTTTTTTTTTTTACGTAGCTTTGGCGTCAAAAATTGTGGTAGCCTATTGTGAGCCGATTTACTGTACGTTAGGTATTGGTTACTCAACCGCAGTGTATTTGAGCTCTAATATTTTTTCATCGTTGTTACGCAGAAAGAATATAACAGTGCTGCTTCATACTTATGCACTTATTGGTGCAAATATAGTTAATGAAGCTCGTAACGATGAGTCATATTCAATGGGAAACAATCGGACTAAACTTGTATGCAGCCTTGTTTTGTCACAAGTACCGATGCCTTCCTCTGCTTCAACTTGCAAAACAAATAGGATGTTTGTCTAAAGAAGATAGAGGCTGACCTTGACACTGCACAAGGCAAGATTTAGTAATAAGCAAGGCCTAGGCAAAAATTAGCTGCTTTCTCATTTACCATAGACAATGGGATAACACTGTTTCACTGAATTGTGGCAGTATTCTATGTGCGCAAGAATTAAGACACTGATTACTGAATGGAATTTGCTCATTTGATCCAGTATTACACAAACTTGAGCCTCTTTACCAGCTAACTTTGATCAGCTCCGGGAAGCTAGGACTTTTGCCTATCACACCCCGGAGTAGCTAATAAGTTTTTCGTCACTGTCTCTCATTCCATTGCACTCTGTTGAAGGTGGACGCTGAAGTGCCAACAATGTTCAATGTTGCCACATTGATGCGAAAGTGAGTATGTGTGAGCATGGGTGATGTCTAACATACAGTAACACGAACAAGCATAAATCCCAGTGAGCGAACCCAAGTCGTAGCATCAGAGATACCACACGTCTCAGGGAACTTCATGGACCAATGTAGAGGTTCAAAAAATCACTTTGTTGGCAGCTTTTGTTAGCAGCTTTGCTCGCCTAGGGCATTCAGTAGTAAGAACGTTACAAACTATCTCAAAAAGCATTTTCTGTGAGAAAACATAAATTGAAATTATAATCTATCTCAAAATGACATTTTCTGCAGGAAAATGCCATTCGAGATAGTTTATAGTTTCAATTTATGCTTCTCTAGGAAAGTGCCATTGTGAACCATAACCTGGAATCATAAACTGGAATTATAAACAAATCATTTTCGCGATCCATTCGTATGCCGTCATCCCGGTGGTCAACATTGTGCTCAACATCAGATGCAGATATATGCTTCTTTCTAGTTATGTGATCTTAAGTCATAGACAGCAAAGGTAAATGACAGAAACGCGGTAAAATTGCTTCAGGAAATAATCATTACAACATATGCATTATATATAATATACATAAAGTTCTACCTTTCTTTCCATCGGGTTTACATGACGTCATATGAGCGGGCCCTCAGCGGACTTCATTCTATCCTCAAAATAAACCGCATATAGCCTAACAGCTCTGGTCTAGGGTTGCCTACACTTCCTTTTTTTTTTTTTTTTTTTTTTTAGGCACCAAAAACACTCAGACCCGTTCTTAAGTTATCTTTTCTTGGTACAGAAAACTTGCTTGTTGCCCATCTCCCTGAATAAAAAAAGTATGCAGTCTGCCGTTGCGCTTTGAACAGTGGCGTACAGTTTCGGGTATCATTTCCCCGGTCTCAAGACTTCACGTCCTGAGTCCCGCAATTCGAGGGTGGTTCATCCGTTGAGGCTGGTAACAATCCGGGCCAGTGGCGACAGCAAGGACGTTGACCTTCCCGTCTTGGTCGACTTTGGCAAAGGCGGCAGGGTCTTGCAAGCATCAGACCCGGTCTTGTAATTGGCGCACACTGTATCCAGAAGGTCACCTGCGCAAGGACAGCAAGGATGACGCTTTAAAATGCATGTGATCTTGTGCCGTTTTATTAGCTCTGGTTTTTTTTTTTATGTCTCATTCTCAGTTAAGATTCGTAGAGGTTTTCTATCTCAGCAAAGGTGGCGGCTACTCGTATTCCCCTTCTATGACAAAAATAAGGGTATTTACTGCCCACTGCCTACGCAGTAGGACAAGACAGAACGAAAGAAAACTGGCAAATGCCGAGATTCTCAGACCACTGGTAAAATGCTAAAGCACATTAAAATAGCTCACACACTGCGAGATCAAAGCAATCATGTCGCGTTCTGCTTCTACGTCGTTATGGAACCTGTCCGCGCTCGGCTTCGTGTGAATTATGTTGGAGTGGTTATCGTAACGAAAGCTTCACTGCTAAGTCACCCATTTTCAGGCGTAGATAACGTTACTGTGCATAGCTGCTAACATACACTTGGAAGTGTTGACATGGACGTTGTAGCTGATCTTCAGAAAGATTTGTTGCGATACAGCTTCTCACGTCTCAGTTCAAATGCCAGGATACCCCGCAGGCCGATGACGGTAAAGAAGCCAGCACATACCACTGCTGAAATAAAGATTGCGAACTCCGATATCGATACCCACGTAAGCGACCATACCTGCGCAATATTTTGCTTGGCCCGGGGGGCGATCACTCCCGAGATCAGCGGCGAAAGCATTGACGCGGAGGTGCAGCGAAAGAAAAGGATCATGCACATAAAGTTCACATATGTGACCGCGTCACGAGACGAAGTTTCGTGTGCCGCGAAGGAGTTCAGGGACGAAGCTGCGTCACCGGTCCGTGACCGCTGTATTCGCCTCGGAGGTAAACTGGCACTCGACACTGTGGCAACTTTATTGTGGCTCTTATTTCCAGACATCGAAGTGCACACGGTGCAAGAAGGGGATTCCCCAAGTTTGCTAGGCCAGCCGGAAACTAGAAAATGTTGGCAAGTGAATAGTTGTGCAACGGAATCATTTAGGTATATTGTAACAAAAAGACCTCGTGGTTACTTATTGGCCAATAAGAATTATAATTACGCGCCTGAGGACATCATGCTGCGTATGTTATGCAGGCCGGTGCTCTAGAGCCCTTTCCCTTTTTAGGTATGTTATCGAAGCGGCCATTCACCATGCACCCCTTGGGGGGGATCACAGATCTCATGACATAAGGGACAAAGGAGGAAGCTAGGGGAGCAGTAAAGGCAGCACTATCAATTCTTCAGCTGGAGGTGCTGGAGTGTGTCTGGAGATATATGGTTAGTGTTATATGTAACATGACTATAATAATTGTGCGATGGAAAAAAAAGAGCACAAAATAGTGTATGCAGAAGCGCCAATGATGTTTAAAACAATTCACGCGGCTCTCTTTTCCGGATCTCAGAAAGATTTAAGTGCACTGGTAATCAGTATCCTCAGCTACGATAGCCACACCGCTTATGTTGTTTCCGTTGTATTTGTCTCCTTTGTGGTTCGTTTCACGCTATTTCTGCGTGTCACCAACTGATGTTTCTAGAGAGTTTTTCGCCACTGAAACTGCTGCAAATTATTCACAGCGAGTGACATTTTGTTTGGTTCTGTTTAGGCGTCATGATAAATTCTACAGTGGTAACTTGGGAATTCAAATTGGTGTCTCGATTCTTAATGCGTCTGTAAAGTGTAAATATTTTGTCGGTTTCTGTCTTGTGTACAGCGTGCAGCCAGTTTTCTAAACTGTTGGGAAAACTTCACTCTCTGCCGTTGGCACCATTTCTGAGCAGGGTGAGAAGTGGTAGCGGTCACACCAATGACGGAAGAATACGCTATTTCGAAGTAATAAGGCGGTTATTACGAAACACTTATTTCGTTAAGTGCTGTCCTGTTTTAGCTCCATTCACAAGGCACCTGTCAGAAAACATTACAGTAAAATGTGAGCCTGTATAGTGGGTTTAGAACCACGGTATCTTCTTAGCCAGCAAGTCTCCTCTACAGCTGAAAGGTACTAATTCAACTGCAGGAACACTGCCGCCGAAATGAAGCTCTAAGCTCTAGAAACGTGAATAGCATAAAAACAAATGTCTTGAAAAAAATATAGGGCTAGGCTTCTAAGTTGCATGGCCTCTACGTTAACTTAATTATTTCACCTCTTAGCACCAAGTCTGCGCCACAACCCACGTCATAGCTGGCGGCATAAATGGTTTGAAAACGATAGCGATGAATGGTACACTGGAGCAACATGACAAATATAGGCAGCAACCGTTATGAAATACTTTTCCGCGGGAAGCGCAGTTATCAAATGAATAAAGAGCTGCAAAACTATTATCTGTCCTTCTTTTCTCGTTTGTGCCATGTCGCAAATAAATATGATCGAAAAGTAGGACTACATGAAAAAAAGGATCGCGCTTAAAAAGAACTAATTTTTTATGTGTCAACACAATGGCTTGTTCGTAGACATTCTTACTTTGTGAAAAATTACCTATTTGAGTCTGTGATTTGTGCTTTTGGTAAATTTAGAAAAAAAAACACAGAACATAATTTAAATAACGCCTGCTGCACACTCTTTCTGTAAACGTGGCAGAGAGACTCTACGGAAAACTGGTACTTTTTTTTTACACCTTTACCAGTGATTGCCTACTAGACATAAAAGAAGGAACTGAAAGCCCTTCCCTCGGTTTTATGTTGTATATATGCATGAAGCACGGAAGTTTCGACGGACGTGCCTAGAAAGGTTCACCTTGAGACGCGCTAATATAAAGGACGCATTAATTTAGGAAAAAGAATTCGGATTTAAGAGCAGATAATCATGAAAACTGTGGTTTTTCTTTTGGTCTATTCCCAGAAATTTACGGTTGTTAAGATTTTCCTACAAGCTAAAAATGGTAACAAGCGACAAAATATGACCAAGGAAGTAAAAGATTAAAGGTGCAATCGAAGAGAAAAGATTGCAATCAAAATGTTGTGTTTTGTACTTTGGTCCCGCACGGACCTCTGAAGCGACCTCTCCTATGGCTACCGTGTATCACAAAGTGCAACTTTCTTGGAGTAAAAAACAAATAGAAAATATGATTCTGCGCAGGTGCAAAGCAAATTAAGATAGAATGTTTGTAAATTACCCCGCTGCCTAGAAACAATATCAGTAATGAGTTTCTTACAAACAGTCTTAAATTTCGAAATGCAAGAAATAATACTCTACTGCATGTTATTTCAACCGGTGTTGTAGTGCCGTGCGTAGGAATCTATTTTTACGCAGGCTGCTGGCGCAAACAAAAGAGAGAGAGAGAGAGAGGGAGGGGGGATGTATTTCATTCCGTGCAGTAATTCTACCGCGCTCGGTTTGTGTTCATAAACAACTGACGACTCTCTCTAGTTGCAGGGAAAGTAGCCCAAGCAAAAAACATATCACGAAACAAGACTTCTTTCCCAGCCTCATAGCTTTGTGTTGGCGTGTTGCAGGGACTCCAAGTATGGCGGAAAGTCTGGCGACTAAGCAGTTAACTCATATTAGAAGGTTTGCGTGAGCGTAAAGGTCAATGACCTATATAGGAGAAATACACGAGGGAAAAGTGCTCCTTGTTGCAGAGAAAATGCAAATACAGAAACACGTCGTGACACGAAAACAGCTAAAGGGCGCGATTAGTGTGCGCGAACATAAATAACGCGCAAACAGCTTTTCAAGCATGCTCATTCTGTTCATGATACAGCGAGAGCCGTATTAATGCAGGTATGATTTCATTTATTAGTGCAATGTAAATGCTGTAAAATAATGCCGGAAATTTCGTGGGGGTTTATATTGCACGCGTCTGTGAAAACAGAGGCACAAAGCTGTTCGGTTTTTAAAGAGCTGTGAATTAAATAAAGAGGTACAAACTGTATTGGCACTCTCTCCTGGCACTTTCACAAAAAGTGTCTATTTCAATAATTTTTGGCGTGGTACGTGCACTAGCCACACACTCATGTCAACGCGACGCAGTTTGTTTCTAAATATGCGTCTTTTCGCAGCACAGAACATGATGGCGTCTAGAGTCCATTCTGTAAGGCTTTTCTAAAATAACTTTTTTTTTTTAATCCAGTACATAGCTTCAGGCGGGTGCGGGGTTCACTTCACACACCTCCTCAAGATGCTAGCCGCTGCAGGAGTATAATTAAGCAGTGCGTTTGCAAACGTGAGAATGCTAATTTTAATTATAAACAACACTGACCGCGAGCGCAGCAAAATTATAATGAACAAGGTTCAGTTTACCTGCTCACCAAGAGAGCATCCAACCAGCAGGAAAGCCTCCAATGCACCTACACCTAGCTAAGACTCGCCTTCTATCAGAAACGGGCTTTTTCAGTCTAGAGGTTGCACTTGAATGTTTATTTAGTTTTTGTGGTGACAACTTGTAAAAAGGTAAAAAGCAAACACGAAAGCCGTGCACGTAACGGGCTCAAAGCGGGTGAAACCCGTCGGTCCCGATTAAAGCGCTCGAGAATTTGGCAGCAAAGCAAAAATTTCTCCTCCCAGACCTGCGCTCACTCGGCTCTCATCAGGCAGATAATCTCACGTGTATGCAAACCAGTCGGCACTGTCTGGCTGCGCCTTTCGATCGACTTAAATGGGTCGACACACGCGGCTAAGCACAGTACTTCTGTACTCTGTGCCAGCGTATGTCCTCGGGGCGAGAAGGCAAAGAGCAGCACTTTGAATGCGCACTGCACGACATCGTCAGCCAAAACTCGAGATCCGTTGCAAGATTTCAGACCGTGGGACAGCACCGTAGGCAGCGTTGCTTGTGCAACGCAGAGCTAACGACCTAGCACTGCGACTGGGTCAAGGGTAACTAATCTAACCGGCCGGGGCCATTGGCATCGCAAAGCGACAGGGAGGGAGAGGTGTGTACGATACGCAGGACTGCATAATGTTTGCGGCCGCTGGCAATAAACTAAGAAAAGTCCAATTGCACGTATATAGGTCGGTGAATAGCCGGCCTCAGCTTCCCCCCCCCCCCCCCTCCCTTCAACTTTGTCAGGCCCAGGACTGCCGCACGTGCTTTAAGAATGATACCGTCCATGGCATTGGCAGGAGTCCCGCCCGAGACACTTCCTGGATGTCTCGGGCATGGCAGTGAAAACCGGGCGGCGCAACGGCTTGGTGACCGAGCCCTGAGACATCGGCGCTATTAATGTGGGTCACATGCAGAGGAGGGAGGCGGCCACGTGCAGTCTAGGTCTCGTTTTCAAGGTGAAAGTGGATCGACAGAGGCGATTGCGCTTGCACGCCAGCTGTCCAACGCGGCTAGGAGAACTCGTAGCGGGACGACCATGTAGTTTGTGTGAATAGCGCCCAAATCAGAACACCTCAAGAGTACAGTGCCAAACTGAGCGAAACTGGCTGGCCAGCTGTATGGACGGCTTCTTACTGGGCGCTGCCCTGGCATCCGGTAGTCTTCAGCACTGAACGGTTAATACACAGCGAGATCTCTCCATGATTGCAGGCGCTTCGCTTTGCAGCGACCTTTTGTCCGGCATGCAATTGCTTCCGCTTGGCGGCAGCCTTCGACCCCGTCCTTCAAAATCAACATGGATACGCCCAGGCTGGTCCTCGCTAGGGTGCTCACGCGCCTGAACGCACGTAAGTCGAAAGCACGTGCTTCCTTGGGCGATGTGATCCGTCAGCCCGAAGCTCCGTTTCGCCCTGAAAACCGTGCTAGAGGTACATTACATATGCATCGCTGGGACTGAGGCAAGCTATACTGTGTGAAATCAAACGCGCAGACACCTCGAGCGTTGAGGTGTAAAAGGTCTGGCCATTGGCCATGAGTAGAAAAAAATTAGAAGCAAGACTAAGTTCGAGATGAGATTCGCAACCCACACGCACACAAAAGAAGGCGAATGGGCTTTCGCACTAGTGCTCAATATTTTTGTCTCCTTCTGTAAAAGCACTGAGATGGCATCACCACATCGGTGAACGTAGATATGACTAATTCACTAGGACATCGGTGCTTTAAGCGTATGGCAAAACTGATTGATTGACTTAAACTGATTGATTTATAGGAAGGGAAAGGCGCGGTAACTGTCTCACTTGTTTTCTGTGGACACCTCAACCGCGCCTTAATGGAAATGAGAAAGGTGGGAGTAAAAGTGGAAAGAGGAGCCGTAGTGGAGGGCTGCGGAGTAATTTTGACCACCTGGGGATCTTTAACGTGCGCTGACATCGCACAGCACACGGACGCCTCTTCGTTTCGCCTCCATCGAAACGCAGCTGCCGAGGTCGGGTTCGAACCCGGGTACTTCGGCACAGTGGTCGGGCGTCTTACCACTGCACCGCCCCGGTGGGGCCAGCGTATAGCAAATTCATGGCTATATAGTAACAAACAAATGCAAAAAGCAAGAGCCATCAAACTGAGCTCACCTGCGTATCCGGTAATTAGTTTGTCCACATAGCCCGTTGTCGAACTTTCACACGATTTTTTGACAGAATCAATCATGCATGTCCTATAGGTGTTGAAAGAGCTAGAAAGCAAGAAGTCAGAAATTAATATAAGACAAATGTGATAGGCGACATGGTTACTGTGACGTTTTGTTGTAAAAAACAGCTAACGCACCAATGAAGCTTTCTCTCCCATTACAGCTGTTCCCTACACCAAAGAATGCATGTTAAGTGAACAGTAGCAACATGATCGCTCTGTTGTACACAAGAAAGCGCGCTTAAAACAAAGTGAAAATTCTATTATATTTGACTGGCCGCCAGACACTATTGTATATGCCTGGCTGCCAACACAATATACACAGTATACCCTTAGGATCTGAACGCACTCCTCAAGTTCCCCTTAACATTTTTGAAGAATCAGACAGTTGTGTTGTGGCTGGGCTCTCATATGTATTTCAAAGCTTTGGGGTTCAGCGTTATAACTCATTAAAATAAACATAAGAATGGTTCGGTAACTGCTTGATTAGGTTGAGGTCACTTTTGAGGTACCACACAATAAGTCCACATTGTGATTCAGTGTAGCGCTTTATATGACGTATGAGTTGGACACAAAGGCCCAAGGGACTCATTGTTGCATTTTATAAAGGTTGAAAAAAAAAACTTAACAACAGAACACAAATCCTTGCCATGTTCTTCATATAACCGAAGCGAATTGTCAATACAAGTGACATAACTATGCACCAGAATATGTCTTAGCAACAGAATGTAAATCATCCCATTATATTGAGCTGTGATCAGAATTTTATTTTCGCGATTTACTGCTCTTTCCTAACCCACTACCCCTAACCCCAATTTTCCCCAATAAAGTTTATCAACCAATCTCAGCATAACTCACATCTACAACATTTGCACCTTATGCTGGTGACTTTTCAATCACTTCCTTCTCCCAGCAAGCAAATAACCGGTTGTATGAGCGAATTGTGCAGAGAGAATAAAAATTAGAAGGTGCCCTTTAGCTCCGCCTATAAGGGCATGACGTCATAGAGTAGACTGCCAGCCCACATATAAAGCTCCGCTTCAACCAAGCCGTATGAACCTGCCTGCGTGGCCTCGACATGAATTCAAGGGTTTTGGCAGGCTCACTATATCACCTTCTCTACGAAAGTAGAGGCCCGAGTTGGCAGCTCCTGCCAAACGTAATGTCAGGCAACCTCCAGTTAGTGCTCGGCGATGTCAGCTGCCAGCTACCGCCTGCCAGCGCAATGCCCGTGAGAGTTTCCTCACAACGCAAACGCCGGCGGACGGCCGCCGACACTGCATGGATTATCAATGAACGGTGCTTTAAGGCTATTGTGTTAATATTCTTTCACGGCAAGTTTCCTTGGATGAGCCCTTCATTTTAAGGTGTAAAAACATGTAATCTAATCTCTTTTATCTCGTTATCAACTGGCATGCAAAGACTTTTTTTCCAACACAGTTCGTGCTGTTTCCGCTAGCAGAAACCCATAATCCTTAACTGGTGACCAAAGACTTCTTTTCTAACACAGTTTATGCTGTTTGCACTAGCAGAAACCCATGATCCTTATCAGCTGGTGGCCAAAGACTTTCGTGCTGTTTCCGCTAGCAGAAACCCATAATCCTTATCAACTGGTGACCAAAAACTTTTTTCCAACACAGTTCGTGCTGATTGCACTAACAGAAACCCATAATGTCTAAAAGAAGGAGTAATTTGCCTTTCTTAGATGTCCAAGACTGCAACACAAGAGGTTTGAATAGACTCTCTGCCTCCACGTCGTTGATAACTATGGTTTTCCTACATGATTCAGACGCATTCAATGTGACGTTACCAGCAAGACAGCGCCAGGCGGCTCTTTTGGGGTGCATCGACGCTCTGGTCCAGCACCAGGGTCAAGTTTCGCATGCATTGGTGCAGGCGGGCGCCATCGTTGTTCAGACATGGTGCATGTTTGAGGTACTCTGCGAATGAAAGTAATCATACATTACATAGGTGCTTTTAATAGACAATAGTAAACAAGCAGCATCTGTTGTTAGTGGCACCAAAGTCCCTAAAGCGAGTCCCTCAAGCCCTACATCTCACTGTTCCCGCTGGTCACCATCGCAAAGGCAAATGGGACGTTTCTAAGCACAACAAGTAATCGGCGCTGTAGGTACTTACATTTAAAGTGATGCGTAAAGACTAGAAGTAATGTGAAGTTAGAGCACTAGAAGCTTTGACGTCACACATTTCCATCTTCTTTGTCCTATATTTGCCGACAGGCGCCGTTCTTACCTCCTTCTGCAGCCTAGAGACTACATGGTCATCAGAAGACACCCACTGGCTGCTGCCTTTACACTGAAATTGCTACATGTTCTATGACCAAGGGCAGTACTACATTTGATGCATCACTTCGTGACGGGCAAGTTTACTTGTTCAAATCGCTTTCGGTATGTAATTTGGTACATAGGCATACAGCTGCTAACACTTGACAGGGGCATTGAGGTCACGTGTGACCACAAGAGAATTATTGTCCCTTATTGGGCTTTTGTTCGACTACTTGATATTCCAATTCAACTGGTTCTGGCAGAGTACACACGACCGACGGTTGAACCACACTGACCTAGCGGATTTCGAATTCGGCACCTTTAATTTTTGAGGCTCTTAAACAAATCTATGCAAAGGCACATTACAACAAACACTTTAGCCGGCTGTTTTTCAAGGCGGCTTACAACTTTCCAACTGACACTTCTTTTCCCTGGCGACAATATTTAAAACGCTAGGTAATTCCACTCTATAGCGTCTACATTACGGTTAGCCCTCCTTTGCCCGCTGCCAGAACTAGCCAAGTGAATGGTGGACAAGAAAAGCAGTCAGTGCAGAAAATAACGCACAGAACATATTAGACTCTGCTGCTTTCACTAACACTGAATTTGCTTCGCAACTTCGAAATTTCGATTTGAAATGACGGAACTCTTGAAATTTAGCAGAAGCTTCGCGTTGGAATTGCTACAGTTACTAGCGAAAAAGCTCACACAAAATCTCACTCTGACACAGAATAGGAAAACAAACAAAAGCCTCTTGATTTCTGTCATTCTCTCTTTACCCTGTTGTCATGTCGTCTGCGTCTGTTAGAGCGAATGTTCGCGGAACATCGTCCGCTGACAAATTTCACCTATGTTCTATTTTTAGGCAAAAAAGCGCGAAGAGTGGTACATACCCTGTCCGCTCGGACTGCTGGTGTTGCACTTGGCGTTGACCTCGTTGCGGATGCCGTCGAGCAGGAGCATAACCATCCCTCGCGGGAAACGAGCCAGGCATTTGGTAGAGTAAGCACGAGCACACTTCTCCGACGCCTTCTCCTTCCTGCAATAGCACAAAGCAAGAATCAAGGTAGTTCTGGTTCAGCCCACATTGAGCATGCAGCACGATGACCAGAACGTCGAGTTGCTATGAGTGAATATCAGTGGAAGCTGTTTTAAGTCTCCTCGGGAAGTTATGAACCTATTGCAGTAGGCACGCAATGGCCTGAAAAATGCGAACACCCAATGCTCTGAATGTTAAAGCCTCAATTTCTTATCCTTTCTCCGAAACACGCATCACCGTTCTCTTCCTCGTCTTCCAAGCGCTCTTCTTAAGCTTCCCTGAACTCATATCTCACTCAGTCGGTATCACCCGGCCTGAGGTCATTCATTCACATATAATGATGTTTGGGGTAGTGCGCCTACTTTTGCTTACACTCGTCCACCTGTCGCGTTATTGCATACCACTGTGACACAAAAGCAAGAAGTACTTTGGGTTCACGAGCGACACGCTACGCAAAGGTCTTTGGTAAGCTGCGCGGTATCCAGCGCGTACGAATGCACTGAAACTTCAAGCCTGCACATAGCTTTTACGACCGTGATTGATACATGAAGGTGGCCTTAGATGTGGGCGCAAAGCTAACTTTAGAGTGAATGCTTTTTTTTTATGTGCTGCAGTCTCTTTTTTTTTTTTTTCCGCCCCCTACCTACTTGCAACGCCCCTCACCAATTTGAAGCAGCTTGAATACCTCTGCTGCAAGTTAAACTTGTCAGTTCAGATCGCACTGGCATGTTGCAGAGCTCCCTTGAAAGCATATCGTTCCTCACCGCAGCGTTCGTGTTCAATTCACATAGCAGACTCGGCTTTCTTCAAAAATACAACGTACACTGCGGTCACTTCAGTAAAGAGCAGTCCGAGTTGAAGTCGGTTGAGCGCGTGTTCATTCATTCAAGATCTTGTAATCTGCAATTGCTTGAACGTAATGTAGCCGCAACAAGTTGCTATGCTTCTCACCTTGATTAGATGTAAAGGAGACACAGACACAGAGAGAGGGTGAAGTTATTAAAGAAAAGCGAAGGGACTGCTCCCGACGCGTGTGTAGCCTGCTGGACGTACTGATAAAAAATAAGAAGTGGGAATTAAAAGACCTGAAACGGCATAGCAGAAGCACGACTATATTACCTCCTGCAGGGGAACTCTAAGCGCGGCTAATTAAGGCCTCAAAAAATAGTCGCACCTTCTAAATAAAATGAACTTTGACAAACGTTTCGCCTGCCCCGGCTATAATCTTCTGGTTATGCTGTTCGCCATTCAATCCTGATGTTCGCTTTGCATTCATTGCTGATTGTACACTAAAAGTTAAGAACATATAATATAAAGTAAGCCACTTCACAACGAGAAGAAGATTAGGAGCCTAAGCTAAACTTGTACGAAGCAAACGACGAAAACAGCGCTTACAAACGAGAAATCAGAGAGGAACCAAACACATGCACTGACTAACAACTAAATGGTTTACGGCGAAAAGATGAAGGTAAGCACGTGTGTTTGGTACTTTCCTACTGTCTCGTCTGTAAGCGCTGTTTTCGTTGTTCCCTTCTAACGTGAACCAACCAGACCGACTCTGTCCTCTTCTTATTGAACGAAGGTGAGTGCGTGTGCAGGATGCCTTCACGTACTCAAGGAAGTGCCCTACTTGTCGTTGAGCGTAAAACCGAGCAAAGTGGAACCCATTGAGAGCGCTTCGTCCGTCTACGGGAAACTTCGATTTTTTTTTTTTTTTGACCGGCTGTTCACCTTTAATTTTAATAAAGGCAGCGAATTGCATAATCGGCATAGCTTATTTCATCGCAAGAAAAGAATTGCGCTGAAAAAAAAAATGCAGCAGACGGGTGTTAGGCTCAACGTATGGAACCTGTAGCGAATGACAACTTCCGTGGCAAGCCTTTCCTGAACATATTTGCTTTTTGCATTTCCATCACGATTCCGTATCCTTTTTTTTATTTTTTTTCTCAATTCCCACTGTACTCGAGCCACTCGAGGCCTCATTACCACAAGAGCCGTGTTCCAAATATTTTCTTCCCATAATGCATACTTTCGATCAATTGAGGCATGACACAGAGCCCTAAGAGATATTGTTGTCTGCAGAAGCCGCCGTACGGTCATTCGACTCATGATCTCTCCTCCCTTCAGACATAAAGACAGCAGTAGCTAATCATATGGAGTCACTGGTTCGTCCTTCACAAAACGCACGCACAAATCAGATTACAGAAAACAACCAACAGTTGCCTACCATCCTCCTCGTATTGCACCAAGAGTGGGCAAGCAGGTTCAGTCATGCGAGATAGACCGGGAGCGGAAGCGGTCAACCGGGGATACTAAGGGTCCGCCAGCCTTCCCTTATCTTCACCGTCGCTTCGATTTTTCAAGGTGATTTGTCTCACTCGTAAACCCGTACTCCTTTCGGAGATAAATTCCAAGAATTCGGGGTCGCCTGTGAAAAGATTGGGATCCTCCGCCCCAACAATATGACGCACGTCGTGGACAGCATGGGACACTCACGGGCAGGAGGTGAGCAGCTGCTCCTTGTTGGTGGGTATGACCGGCCCACCGGCGAAGATGATGAGGTCCGTTCCGCACTTCTCAAAACTCTCGGTAGTGCAACCAGGAGGAGGCTTTGTGGTCGGCCCGGCCATGACGCAGCAAGACAGTCCTGGAAAAAAGTGTAGGATGAAGGAACACTCCTTTCAGTGCACTTATAGATGCAATGCTCTAATAAATGAATCACCTGCAACCCTATTTAGAAACCACGTTTAACTTTTTTTGTTCAGTTACATGGCCATCAAAGAAGGGGCTGGATCCTAAAACAGCGCATGGTGCTACTTTTCGCATATGGGAAGTTGACGTGCAATATACTTCGAACATTCTACGCACGTCCAAGGTATTGATTTTTTTTATAATTCCCAAATGAACACCAAAAAGTAAACATGAGTAATCAGCAATGATTATTTCGTCTTCTGCTTTCGGTCGCCAAGTCCTTCACCGGCACTGACTGCAGCTACTGAGTACGAATGGGAGATATTTACACTAGAGACACAGGATATGTTATTTTGCACTGTGCGGTTGACAGGAGTCAGGGGCGCAATCACGGACATCGGTCCACCTTTTGGTTTCAATAGTATGATGCTGAAATAAAGCTGTTAGCCTTGCTAGCATCGCGCAACCTCCAGCAGCTTTCGAAACCACACAGTTCTAATAAGAACCTTGACAGTTTGGCCGAGATGTATGTGTGCAGACCGCACAAGCTTGGCCGCAATTCTGCAGACAAGACGTTTTGCTGACGAACCATGTAAGGGAGCACTTACGCAATCTCTGACGCTCTGTACCTGAGTAGAGTGAAAGAAGTATATCTCATCCTGAGCATCATTACAGATCGTAGTTTTTTTTAGTGTAGCTATTCTACCACGATATGGTTAAAAAAAAAAAGTCAGAAATGGCGGAAAGAAGTTTGGGCAAGAATGCACATGCGCAATGACAGACTAGTAGCCATTTGAATCACTTTCAATGAATGCTTTATGTGAAGGCAATGACTTTGATCCTGGCCACGGCGGCTGCATTAATCCTGATGCGCCATCCTCCAAAGTTATCCCCTATTTCGTCACCGCGGTGTGCCGCAGAGCACACGCTGTACGTTTGAGACTTAAAAATTGACTCATAAATCAATACGTTCACAAACGAGAAATTAACCTTACGGCTTATCCTACTATTGAGATCCATAAAAGGAATACTTAAAGTCAGCGCCCTACTTGATTGTTAATCAGTGTCGCAAGCGGAGTTATCGAATAATAGCAGTAAGGGTTTGAAGCAGTGGCTCTTGAACAGCTTAAGCCCACTTTGAGTATAAGGCTCGAGTTTTGAACTTCTTCCATATGGCTCAAGACTAGTTCGTATGTCTGTGACAGTTGCGCCAGATTTGACTTAGGTATGACTTTTGATTATTTTTTCTTATTTACAATATAAAACAGGCTCTTTGGGTGGCCCTGAAAGAAGGAGCAACAACATAAATATCACAAAATGAGAAACGAAAAAAAAAACTATTGTACAGAGATCACAATAATCACGACATCCAGGGATACAATAACATAACAATGTGAAAAAAAAAAAAAAGAATTACAGTGAACACGTCGATGAATACAGCAGTGGAAGGGGAAAATATTCGTGTTTTTTTTTTTTTTTGTGTGTGTGCTTTTTTCAAACAGAGAAATATAATTTAAAGTACCAACGCCTGAGCAGATTCTGAGTCCGAAGTAGCCGAGATTCAATTAGGTCAATCGAGTCGTTGCTATTTGATAGGCGACATGACAACCAGTTCCAGTCTTTGCAGTTTGGAAGTAATTTTTTTTTTGCTTTTTACACAGTGTAAGTAGTGACGAATTGGTTAATAACTGAGCTACCATACCGTAGCACGACCCAGGTGTCGGCGGCCCTGAGTCACACTGCATATTACATTTGAAGAGGAGTCTGCAATTCTTCATAGATATACCATTTTAATCAGCATAAGAAATCTCATACCCTGAAATTCGGAGATGGGCATTTTTCAATGGCAAGTCCTTCATAAGCGTACTACAGTATTGCGTATCCTAAGACTCCACCTTAAAACCTCGATCTGCAGATCCATTCTTTGGACGCTTTCAATTTTCTACTGTTAATTGTCACAACCGCAGACCATAGGATTCCTTTGGTAATCTTGACTACTCGTCTTGAGCGCAGGACTGGTGAGTGTAGTACAGAAAAGGAAAGAGTGCGAATAAATGCGTTGCAACTTCAATGGCTCGAGGACTGACCAGCGAAGAATTAAGTGACACTTCTGTACGCCCTTATATACCTATCGTTCATGTGACTGACTTTTTCTTATTATCGATTTATTATCGAATTTTTCTTGTCTGATGTAACCCAGGCATTTTTCCTGCTATAATGCACACCCGCGCACAAATTGTAGTGTATCTCGTCGACGATAATGGATGTCAATGTGGAGAGCATCGTGAGAAAAATGTCGTCATTCTAGGAGTGCTCGGCAATGCTGATCTCCGTTCAACAGTCCTGTCCAGAGACTCTCGGCACTGAGATCTTGTCCCATTTTTAAATAGCTTCTGTTGTTCAAGCTAGAACTAAAACACGCATAGTAGTTTTTGTTTGATTTTGAGGCTTCAGGAACCCCCGCAATAGGCTGCATTTTCCATCTGAATAGCATTTTGAGGTTCCCTCAACGTGCCCCCGCCGAATTTAGCTTCAAATTTGTGCGCGTGCGTGCGTGTCCGCGCAGCTCGCTCGGCGTAACGCTTTCGCGGTTTCACGCTTCATGACACTCGCCCAAAGTTCAGATGACTTAGCGTAAAATGGTGGCTTAGAAATAACGAATTAAGGATGACGTAGACAGCCTGAAAAGAAGTGGCTTTGCGACACCGCTGGTTCGGATCCCTGCCGGGGTAAAATCCGCAGTTTTTATTTTTCTGCTGAATGCACATCAGATGAAACATTTCGGATAACGCTTGCTTTCCATTCCCTCTTACGATCGGCTTCGAACAAAATAAGATTTCTGGAGGACGTTGAGGTTAGTTTGTCATGAGCGAGAGAAGCACAGCCACGCTTGCCAAAAATACGTTTCTATTGCGATCACTGCCTTCTCATTTCAGTTGACGAAGCATCCGCGAAAGGAAAGCCGGAAAAAAGAGCAGAAAACAGCTACTTTCATACCTCCGCATCCCATGAAGGCACTTTCCGTGGCACGTGACGCGATGGGAGCGGACGGTAATGTTTGTATTTCTGCTGTGTGGATGCTTCCTTGATCGTGTGTTGCTCTTTTCCGTGTGCAAGTGCGGAAGCTTTCTTTCTTTGTGTGTGTGTGCGTGTGTGTGTGTGTGTGTGTGTGTGTGTGTGTGTGTGTGTGTGTGTGTGTGTGTGTGTGTGTGTGTGTGTGTGTGTGTGTGTGTGTGTGTGTGTGTGTGTGCGCGTGCGTGTGCGTGTGCGTGTGTGTGTGTGTGTGTGTGTGTGTGTGTGTGTGTGTGTGTGTGTGTGTGTGTGTGTGTGTGTGTGTGTGTGTGTGTGTGTGTGTGTGTGTGTGTGTGTGTTCTCACGTTCCTGAGCGTGCACGGGCATATGTGCGCGCAGTTCACGTCAGACAGAGACCACGAAATAGGTGCATTGTCCTTACAGCATGTCATGCCGTTTATACAATGGTGTACTTTGTCTTCATTCAGTAAGAAGGGACTGCGATATGACAAAGTATTCACAATCGGGAAGTGCATCATGCTGTCATTTACTGCATGCGAATAAGGAACTACTGTGAAAAATTGTTGCTGCCTGCACCCCCCCCCCCCCGCCCTCTTTTATTTCCTTGGTCCATTCCTTGCTTACAGGAGACAAAAGGCAAAACTAAAGAAATAAACGATGAAGGAGAAACAGGAGGTATTTGGTTTCAGAGACCATACTGAGCTAATAAACGCTTTGTTTTGGAAAACAAAGACAGTGCAAGCAAAGTATAACAATTGTCGGGCAAAGTATGACCTTAAAAACGCGCGCCATGGCCGGACCTGGCTTCTTGATGCAGTAAGAATCTGCATCTGCCAAGAGTATGAGAAGTGAACTATGCTTTCAAGGGTTTAAGTTCCCTGCAGCCTCTCCGTGGCCCACTGAGCATGCCGTAGCTTAATATCGCTAAGCACACAATAGATAGCGCCAGCGTGTTGCAGGACACATTCAGCGAACACATTCGCACTTTCTGCAAGAATCTCTTTTAAATTGGGCACCTTGAAAATTACGATAGTGCAGAAACAGTATTTCAAGACAAAATTAACAGCAAAATTCATGAAAAGAAATCCTGCATCATTAGTGCTCCAGGGGTTATTTTTTCAACGCAGCATGCGCAGTGGTAGAAATCACCAGGGCTCCTGGAATTTTTTATACTCCAGTAAGCAGACCTCTTGAAACGGCTGATTGTTCTGAAGAATTTAGCACATACATACACCTGTGACGGCATGTTGAGATAAATCTCGAGATTCTGTTGGCTCGATCGATTCACTTTCAATTTTTTCGCGAAATGCGACCATGGTGGGCAGGAAACGGCGACCTAGTGTGTACGGCGCATCGCCTAAATAATTAATTTCTTGGGGAATGCCGACGTTTATCGCGACTCGCCGAGCAAGGCCTCTGGCCTACGTGCACCCCTCATCGACTTCCGCGGCCCCGAACGGTACGACAAAATTACGTCATGCCAACGGTGCCAATGTTAGGCCTTTCATTTCCTCAGTGAAAGGAAGGTCATCGCTTTCTGTGAAGGGGTCTTGGCGGATGCCTTCACCGCCCAGAACAGAGAAGCGCGATACAAGCGGCAAATAGGCACGTCGAGCCTTCGACTAGGCGTCCCTTGTGTAACTGTCGGGCCTGCAGTCAAGGACGGATGGGGTCGTAAATGACATAATTATTCTGCATCGTGCACATGTGCGGAGTGAGTTTCTTTATGCGCACGCGACAGAGTACATAAGCGTTTCCTTTGAACTTGTGTTTCTTTTCTACTTTCAGGAGGTTTGAGCGACAATCTCCAACATGAGTCGCCCGAGGGGCACCCACGAAATGCCTTTAGCCGCCACTGCGGCAGCCCTTTTCGTCGACACAGTCATGGTCGGACATAAATATTGGTTTCATGGAGTTGCCGGTGTCTTCGTCGGACTTCTCAAGTACTTGGCTTATCTTCCCAATGACATTTTTGGTCGTTTAGTGTTTAGCTTGTATGCTTGACTCTCCTCGCCTCATGCATCGCGTTTCTCATTTTCTCACACGACTTCGTAATTCTCTCCAACCATCCGTTCGTTGAGTGCTATGGCTGAGCCATGGTTAATTGGAGGAAGTCACGAGAGTTCCATGCATGCGATGTGTATGGTCTAATAGTGAGATCCAAGTAGCAGAGTAGATGCATTAGATTCAAGCGGCTCTTGTTTGTTAATGACAGTCCAACAGCGTTTAGGTCGACTTTTGGCCTTCGCTGCGAGAATAGTTGCTACCCAGTGCTATGCGAGCAGTTAGGAAACTGAAGAGAAAGTAATCCCAGACGTTAATCATCAGCATCATGTCATCCGTCATTGCAGAGCTAAAGAAGAGTGAGTCTTTCTGGCATATATCAAGAAACCCAACAGCCTCAGAAAGAGAAGGCAAGTATAGGTGTGTGTGTGTGTGTGTGTGTGTGTGTGTGTGTGTGTGTGTGTGTGTGTGTGTGTGTGTGTGTGTGTGTGTGTGTGTGTGTGTGTGTGTGTGTGTGTGTGTGTGTGTGTGTGTGTGTGTGTGTGTGTGTGTGTGTGTGTGTGTGTGTGTGTGTGTGTGTGTGTGTGTGTGTGTGTGTGTGTGTGTGTGTGTGTGTGTGTGTGTGTGTGTGTGTGTGTGTGCGTGCGTGCGTGCGTGCGTGCGTGCGTGCGTGCGTGCGTGCGTGCGTGCGTGCGTGCGTGCGTGCGTGCGTGCGTGCGTGTGTGTGTGTGTGTGTGTGTGTGTGTGTGTGTGTGTGTGTGTGTGTGTGTGTGTGTGTGTGTGTGTGTGTGTGTGTGTGTGTGTGTGTGTCTTTGTGTTTTTTTTAATTTGTGGTGTTGAACAATACAAACACAGCAATGACTTTTCACCTGAAAACAAGAAACGAAAATAATGTATTAGAAATCGGAACGAAATGTAATCCTGTGTAGCCGGTGGGATCCCAACCCATGTCCTCTTCATATCGCACCGTACTTCATCAGCTCAGTTATGGTGGGGTCTGAGTTTTTGAAATTTAGACAAATACAATTGTCTGGGTGAGGAGGGCTAAATATGACTCATGGTCACCTGATTCACATGGTCTGTGAAGTCGTCTATCTTCAAGTCTAGATGTGTTAGAACCGGCCTAACTTTGAGAATGCTGACAAACGCCACCCTCGGCCACAGTGATGGATGCGAAGCGTCATGTATTACCGCAAGTGAAACAGGGAAAGGGAACGAACGGGGAAACAGACAGCAGCAATAAACCTCTCTTATGCTAAGTATTGCTATCTAGACTCTAACCGAACGTCTCCTTAACTAATTGCGCCCACAAACGTAAAGAATGAAAAGGAAAGATTGTTACGATATAAATTACAACTTACAAACTTACAAAAAAAAAAAAAAAAAACTTAAGACACGTTTTTTTGTTTTTAATCTGAGATGTTCCCCACTGGGAAAATGGCAAGCAATTTTGCCTTAGTTGATCAAAACCCTCCCTCGTTTCTCAGGTGGGATTTTGCGAACCCATGTGCGCCGCAGTGGTCGAGAGAGGTGCTGGTGAAGACTGCCAACGTTACGCTGCCGATAGGGATCATAAAAGAAATAGAAACCATGGCTTAACCCGGATTTTCACTGTTCTCTTGGACATAGTGAAACCTGCAGAATATTTTGCGTCTTCCTAGATATGCAGGGGGCTAATGTCCCAAAGCGAATCAGGCTAGGAAGGACGTCGTAGTGGCGAGTTCCGAATGATTTCGACCACCTCGGATTCTTTAACGTGCACTTAACTGCACTGCACACGGCAACCTACCTTCCGTCTTCATCGTAACGCGGGCACCGCGACCGGGATCGAACTGTGGTCTCGCAGCAAAGATAGTTGAGTGTTAACCATTGAGCCCCCGCGGCAACTGCTCCGGCTGGCCGTCGTTCGCGCTGATTGCTGTGAGTTACGTTAGGGCGAACTCTAGTCACGTCCTCATTGAAACGAATTATGGGTAGCTGCGTAAGTTTTAAGTGCGACATTATTACAAGTTGGTGACTGTGCTCTTGCACAAGCAAACTATCCTGAAGAGTGCATTTTGTTTTATTTAGAGGGCAAGTCACAGAGAGTGAAAGATGCACTCCCTCGGTCTACTTTCTGCACCCTCTTTACCCCATCAAATTTCTTCTGAATAATTTATCCTGCGCAATGAAGACGGCAACAAAATTTTTAACGAGAGTGGTAGAAACGTCCATTCTTGATGCAAATAATTTTAGTAATTCTCAGCGTCTAAAGCTATCTTCATCGGATATTTTTTTTCCATATGTGCAACGCAGTCAGAAAGCACTGAAAAAGAATCTAGCACTGCAAGTTTGTTGATATCACAAATCTTGGCGCAATAAAAGTGGCATAACGTGGTCAAAGCGCCTGCAGGGAGCATCACATAGCAATTGACGTTTCACCTTCTGATGATTTGGTGAGACAGACACAGGTCAGTTACGAAATTTTCCTTTCAGTATTATTAAGGAAAGTTCAGTGCACATTTATAGCACCAAAATTAAACGAAAAGGCTGCCAGTTCAAGAGTCAGGAGCAGCAGAGAGTGCCAGGAAACAAATAAAGCCCCCTGATATATATAGAAGAAACGAGCCTGTGGCGCCATCTTAGAGCCAATCTTAAAAGCATTTACGACAACTGAGCGTTACCTTGATGTGCTTTTTTTTTTTTTTTTCGATGTGCATCTTACGCATAGAGTCAACTGCATTGGCTGGCAATTCACGTGCAGCTGGTGCAAATGAATTGCTAATTGTGAACCAAACTGGCACGATAAATCATTCTCATTCTGTCATGACAATGTTCATCCTGCTCATGTTTACGCTTTCTGCCGAACATTCATAGAAAGGAAAAGAAAAAGTTGATATCGCGTATTCTGACGCATTCGCTCATACATTGCGTCTCTCCGCTTGGACCAGCGTTAGGCGCAAATAGAGAGCTGACTAGCGTTACGCATTTCTTAATGCCCCGTTGTATTAACAATAAGCGATACGATCTCCGGGTCGATTTGAAGTCCCTTTGGCGGCTAGAGGGTTCGTCGGATGCCCTCATACCCAAAAGTGCTTTTTTTTTTCTCTTTCAGTTCCCTAAGTCAGATCCTATAAATACGACAGATAAAAAATTAGTGCGTGACGCTGAGCTCACATCAGCCTGGTCTGTGTGCTCATGGTTCTCGTTTACACACCCCATGTCGCTATTAAGAAAGACATTCTGATTGAATAATGCATGAAATTCAGTTATCTTTCTGTTTTAACCCCGTTGGTTTGGCTGAGGGGTTAGGTCGCTCAACTGCTCAATTGAAGGCTGCGAATTCGATAAAGGCCGCGGAGGCTGCTTTTCGATGGATGCGAAAAGCAAGGCGTCGGTGCACTGTGCGAATGTCAGTCCCAGAAAAAAAAAAAAACCCATGATGTCGAAATTTTCTGAAGCCCTCTACTACGGCGTCTGTCATAACATCAGTCCCTTTTGAATATTTTAAACATTATAAAACTAAGCCAAACCAAATTTTTTCTTCTGAATAACAGCTTTAGATGATGATGGCCGGCAGCCAGCCTGCGTCGAACATTAAAAAGATGGTTCAGCGCCGAGAAGAGCATAGTGCTGAACTTGACTAGTTCATGCCATTTTCGTACTTTACCGATTATCAATCCAGATGAACCATAGTGAATATTGAACATGTTTTTAAAACGTCCAAAAAAGAGCACGTATATTTCCAAAGTTAGAGAATAAACATTTACTGTGATTGGGTGTTCTCAGCTGCACGCTGGTAATATTTCTTATTATGACAAACAGTAGCTATAAACACTACCGTTTACAAAGAGTCTTACTCAAAAATATTAAACAATGTTGAAAAATCACACATTTTCGTTGTTTTTGCATTTTCCTCAGTGTTGCATCGTTTTGCATCCCCTTAATTAGGTCAGGTTTTATATATCTTGACCTATTTGCGGCCACAATGCAGCTAACGTTTTTTATGATTATTACAAATAACTAGTAATTTTCGTGCAATTTATTAGCATATTAGAACAATTCTGATTGAATAATGGGTTCCGGTGCAGCTTTCTGACTATGGGATCCTCATCTGCATTTTATGTATTGTGGAAATATGTTGAAACTAATAAACTTTCCCTTTCACTTTAAAAATAAAAAGTATGAATATTCAGTGTGTCGCTGGTAATGTAAATTGTGTTGTTGTGTGTGTTAACGTCATGGTTTTTTCGCGCTGTTAAACAATAAATTGTTGAAGGTCAGCGCTTGAGATGCATGGTTTTAAGGTCGCTTGGAAACAGAGCTGTAGTTTTTTACAGTTCTTCCTTACGAAGTCCATAATCCCCCTTGTCCAGCCAAGTACCGTTCGTCAGCGTGAGCCAAACAAACTGCCAGTGTAAAAGTCTCGCTGATATTTCGTGGTAATAGCATTATGAAGGACCACGTGACGCGCCTGCTAGGTTAAAAGAATTCCAAGAAAACCTAATGACCAAAAGCGGTTAGAGCTCTGTGTGCATAGCACGTAGAAAAAAAAAAAAAGTCGGCAAGCAGGCAACGGGGACATGGACCACACCCGGCTCTTTAAGGTAATAACCTCCTTCGGCCGCGAGCTACGGTTAGGCCATGCGGAGACCGAAGCGTTCTTAAAGCGCAGGCCGGTGTAACAAGAACGCTGTGAAGCGGCACGTGAAAGAAGCCTACCATCTGACCACTCGTAATTACATGGGAATCGGTCCCAGGGAGTTCTTCCGCATTCGACTTCCTGCTGCACGGCGACCCAAGAACGCGTAGTTGACATTTGGTGAGTGCGATTGAGGGCGACGTGAGAAGGCTTAAAGCGAAGAATTAAATTGTTGCAAACCAACTCGGTGTGATTGTTATCGCTCCTTCCAATGGCGCGATCCGCGCAAAAAGCAGCGATGCCTCCTAACGTGATAAAATCGTACTTTGTAGCTTAGCTAAAAAAGAAAAAAATCTTTTAATGGACATGACATAATAGAGATCTAGAAAACGCCCACCTGAATAACCATCAAAGCATTGTCGACAATGTTAGCTATATTGCACATCAACAGTAATCGGCATTTCTTTCGTTTCTTACATGTTGTCCTCGCTTCGCGCAAATTCTAGGACATTATTAGGGGATGTGTAAAATAAAAATATTCCATTATGAAAATCTGCCGACCTTTTCTCTATTGAAATAACGGGGAACTTTAAAAAGGTAAAATATGTGTCATCGCTTTGCTTAATGAAAATTAACACTACTTTCATATCTCTCTGGCGCTCTTGAACGACAAGCCCTGGTCGAAGTGCACGGCCGCCGACGTTTGGTCAGACTTGCAAATATGCCTAAATAGGAGGTGCGTGTACGTTTTTTTTTTTCTCTCGCAATAACTGTCTAGACGCGAACTTCTGATGAAATCCCTTCCACTGTGTGTGTAGAACTTGTGTCATGTTTGCCTCCAGCTTCTTCGGACGAAGATGTTCTACGACCTCTTTCATATTGACTCTTCGCCAAGGTCTGAATTTAGGACGTTTTCTCAACTCTATCTTATCAGCTTCTAATCTTGTACGCCATCCTGGTTTAATCGCACCATGCTTCTGCTGATGATAACAGTGATAGATATTTATCTCACAAAAGCAGCTTCTGTCAATGGCCGCCAATGCACGAAGTATTATTTTCTTTACACAAGATGGGGTCAAAGACCGTTTTGTCAAGCACTCCACGGCAGATAATCCGAGCACGAGACTAAAAGCCGATGAGGACCCGGCGTACTAGTGGTAGAACGTCAACCCTCCTGAATGCTAGGCGCATGATCAAGCCATAACGGCAAAAAAAAAAAAAAAAATAATAATAAAATAATAAACAAGAAAGGTGGGAAAAAAATGCAGCAGCCAGCCGCTGCTATATATATATATATTTTTTTTCTTTGGCACGAGTGTCAGAAGTGAAAATTACAGATGAGCACCTTGCTCCTAAAGACTGCGAAGTGATAACATCTTATCGATGCGAAATTTTTCGAGTTCAAAGATAATTAACTTGATAATTAATTTTATCCAGCAGTACCTTTCACACAAAAACTACCTTACTTGCTTCCTAAAAGACGGCGGGACTGCAGCATGATTTTTTAAAGACATGTTTCCGTTCGGTTTCGCTTTGGAAACCATTCATGTATGCGACAGGCCTTCCATCTCTTTGCTAATTTCTTTCGAGACAGTGATCTGGACTGGAAATGACCAGCATTAGTTGATGACTCTTGTGAGAGACTACTTGCGGGGGGACGTACATCTGCCTTGTCAAACACCATGTCAAACACATCTGCCTGTCAAACAATTGCAACGTTAATCCCACTAGTGGCTTACAAGCACTTCAGCTTAACGTGAAACAGGCAGGCATGTAAAATAAGCTATAAACATTAAGCGTAGCCCCTGTACATTTTTCTTGGCTGCTCTAATTCTCGCTGGTTTCAATACAACCCAAATTCTTAGCATTTCTTGCCCTGTTTTACGCTGACAAAGACACTGGTAGGCTTTAAATGAGAACAAAATGTTCCAATTTCACAACTGTCATTTAGGATGACAACGAATATCCAGAAGCGTTTGCACCAGGTGCATATTATTACAGTGACGTAAATCAGCATTTCGCGCGTTCCATTTTTACGAGTAACGCCGAGCTTCGTCTACGTGGAAAGTATTACCATTAGTACCAATAGCTTAAAAAGGTAGCTGTGTGGATGGCTAATTCGCTAACAATTAACTTCAAGGTCCTTCCTAATATAGGATACGATCATTGTTCACTTCCGCTCTGAATCAATTTATAGGTTTTCAGCAGGAAAACACTTTTCAGGTAAGTAGCTTCAGTTCATAATTTATGTCTAGCGCACTGATCAAAATCTTCTGGGAGCGTACACAAAAAAAAAATGGTGCTCAAAACATGGCACATTGTTCCGTACATGCATGGCTTATTCTGAAGCTCCGGTCTATTACCGCGACCTAATCAAAAAGAGCTCAAATAAAAAATGTTCTGCCGTTATTTTGCGATTTTACTCTGTATTTTTGATCAAGGCGCCTTTCCCAGAACCTATAGCACAAGAGTTAAGAAACAAATTGCCTACAGAAAGAGTGAAAATTAAAGAACCATAAAAATTAAAACATGCGCTGAAATTTGTATGCATTTTCTTTTATTTCGGCTACAGGTCAAGTGTTCTGAGTAATTCCGTACACAAACGGAACGACTTGTCTGAAGTAGCATTTCGGGATAAAGCATTCATTCCGTAGGCATGTCAAGCAAACAGATACCTAGATCCGCATCCGACTGCACGGTACATTCCAGCTTTTTGCAGAATTCCGGTCACAAAGTTTCCTTGTTTAAAAGACAATTCATGCAAAATATCATAACAACCTTTCCCAGCCAAGTTAGGCTGTCAAAAAAGAAACCGCTTGACGAAAATAACACATCGATAAATGGCGCTTGCATTGCGCTTATTCATTTAAGTACATTTACACAAGCATATTCATCATATGATTTGTAAAGTATCTTCAGTTAATTTACATATGAATTTAGGAAGAGCATATAACATATAGAATACCTCCTTGTAGCTACACATGCTCGTTTCTGCTTCTGTGCTAGAAAAACGCTTGCCTTACTTAGGTATCTGACCGATGGCACTAAAGCGTTGTCAATTCCACAGGTTACTAAGTGAAAACAGCTTGAAAACATGGAGAAAAACTGCGGCCAAGACTGCCCGCTGTTTGCATAGGATTTCTATATTAACTTGATTTCATTTCGAAAGGCACTGGTCTAATTTTGCTGGTCATACATTAAGAAACTTCTATTTTTGTGAACATATCCCTATTATAGAAAACAACGACCTATACGTCAGTAATTAAATAGTTTGCTTGTTTTTTTTTTGCGTGCCCCGTAACGATCACTGAATGTTCAACATTAGCCAAGATTTGACGGAACAGACAAGCCTGTAGGGCCACAGCGCTCACTTCTGCCAAATTCTATTTAGTAGGCATATGCAAATCTAAATATTAGGGGAACGAATAAAAATACAAAAAGAAAGGAAGTAAGACGACAGAGCTTAGGAGCGGTCACAAATATTGTGCACCTGTGACCACGGCTGGGTATATAATATCTTTTTTTCTTAATATTCCTGTCTCCTCTTATATTTTTTCCACCCTTTTATTAATTTATGTGCGTAAACTGAATAAAAATATGTTGCAAATCAGTGCAGTGTCTATGCTGCCTTAATGGGATTTATATTTACTCGTAGGTAACTTCCCCGCAATAATCACAGTCTCCTAAGGTAACATATCAGAAACAGTTATGCCACTTGACATATTCGTTAATGAGGGAGTCCACTTTTCGATGAAGTTTGATTTACGCGATGTCTGCTTTTCTGTAAATGTTATCTTCAGTTAAACCTCTCCACACCAGAGCAATGAAAATGCAGAACAACATCCTTTTCGATGCCAACGGATTGTAAGCGCCGGTATGAATAGAATGCCTAAAGAAACAAAAATGCATTGAGGATAATTTAAACTTTGCAATACTCTGGTAATGGAGCATATGGAGTCGCAAAGACGAACTAAGTAATATATTTTCCAACAGAACTTCGTATTCCCTTCGAGCTAGGGAGCTTTAATCAGGTCGCTCCAGAGAGCATTGCTTATTTGTTCTTGGATATCTAGTGGCAGCACACTGTATATACATCATACCCAGAAAGCCTTGGCAACTTCTGAGAAATAGTTTTTAAACGTAGGTTTTCACCTGTTTATAAGTTCACAAAAACAATCCATCTATCGCAGATCTTCCCTGTGCGGGGCTCCTCTAATTTATTGCAATTAATTTCACAAAACACACGCCATCGGCTTTCTGTGGCAACCTGACTCATTTTTTGTGAGCGAAGGTCGAACATCAGGAGCAACGCTTGCTACGCTTCGTAGACCATTTGTATCAATGTGGCCATTTGTATCAAAATATCCCACAGTTGGGCCACATTTACTTTCAAAATACGCAGACCACTGGTTTTCTAGGCCATATTTAACTACTGAGCGCTAGTACATGAAAGACTTTAAGAGCAAATACTTTCCACGCATCGAGAGCTTGGACCACCCCATTAACATGTGCATGACATTGCCTTATAATATCCTGCAGTTGCCTCCCAAGTTAATGGCGTCTCGGAATCTAGGACCTGCTATGCAAGAAACACCAGACATATCCTGTAACAATCGTCCCTTAGCTCTTTAACAAAATATGTTTGTTTCGTTACAGGAAATACTTAATCGGGTATCAATGACCAACGGATACTAAGGCTTTTTTTCTGTTCGTGACCATTTCTTGTTGATCTTGTCTGTCCCATCTCGTCCAGCTGTGCATGCGGGACCGTTTTTACTTCGTGGTGAATAGCATATGCCGAAGTTTGGCGAAAAATTATATACGGCCAGAAGATGCCGGTTCAACGTGCAAGTTATTTATGGGCTAATATTACCAGAATGCTCCAAGTCGCCTCCTTGTTCATTTTTTGTTTCTTTATACGTTATCATCATATTGGGTCATCAGTTTTTCGATGCCACGTTAACCTTAAAATACAAATCCAGATGAACACACCTTTTCCATACTCTATATTATACTGACTTCAAACGTAAGGTCGGCCGACGTACTTAAATCAGAACGGCAAAATATACACGGCCCTGTTAAATCTTTAGCACCGCTCCTCTTACCGCACCAACGAGAAGGAAGAAGAAGACCGACAAAAAAAGCGTGAGCTCGCGAACGAGGACGTGGTCAGGTCGCCATCTTGAGCTAAAGAAAACGCATTAGAATGCATTTTTTTCTAGACATCGTCTCCGACCTCAGTCTTTGGGTGCTCGTGGCCCATAGTAAACATTTTTGTGCCGAAACCAGGAAGTATCTCGCCTGGACGTTACGAAGAGCTTCAAGTGCTGCTTGTCCATGGGAAGGCTGAGATCTAAACGGACGCGGCTCGACCGGCTCATAACACCCGGCTTATCAATGAAGCAAGTGCTCTTCTGTCGTCCGATTCGACGACGCTTAGCCAGCTGACGTGCCGTATACGAGCAACTGAAGGCCAATAATGACGAGCTGAAGGAGATCAGCGACGAGATTGAAGAGCACATTGGCGATGACGCATGTTGCGAAGCAGAATACGCTACGGTCATCGAGTACGAAGACAACACCACACACACGCTGACCGACCTTCCAAGTCGTCGCAGTAGTTTGACGTGCACGATGACCTCGCCTTCTAACGCTGCTGCCCGAGTCATAGCTCCCTCTTTCCTAAGACAAGCAGCCAAGCTGCCCAAGCTCGCCATAACATCTTTCTCTGGGGACTTGCGCCACTGGACTGAGTTTTTGGAGCAGTTCGACCATATTATTCCTCGTAACGGTGGTCTGTCTCACTGTGGCAGACAAATTTCACTATTTGCGGCTTTTATTGAGAGGTGATGCGGCTCCAGCCATCGCGTGCTTTCCGACAACCGGGGCGTGCTACTGGCCGTTAGGAAGTGTGAGCGCTCGTTAGGCCTAAAATACATGCAATATTAATATCCCACCCCGGCCAGAGAAGCTTAGATACTTGATTTTATCACGAGCACATGCGTTTTCAACGACATCCAGAACATATAAAGTAACGAAGTATTACGAGGAACCTTCGTTTCCTCCCTCACTCCACTCGAGGAAAAAGCTGTCCCTCAGGGGTAGGCCTAACGAAAACTGCTAATCACAACCGCAGCCTTATAGGCGAAAACTAAATAAATGTACCTGGCGTGCCGCACGCTCTCTGACCCATTGCAAATAACTCACCGACGACAAGTAGAATTCTCACTGCGATCATCTTCGCTGGGGTTCTTCTGGTAGCTCCTCAAAGACAGATAACGATGAAGGAAAATAAGCTGTACCTGCTCGCGACGATACCCTATACGCTATAGTATCCAATACCGTCACTGCCGCGAGCCGATCGAGAACACTCGAGAAACAACACTGAATAAGGTCCCCGAAAAAAAGGATAGCTGACCGACGAACGCAGCTTTTTATAACCTACACGGAACAAGAGGACAGAATCGGAGGAGCAAGAGGGAGGATGAGGAGGAAAGGGCGTTGGAGAGCTCGATTGCAGAGACGAGGAGAAGTTTGCCCACAGCTAATGTGCGGCCAACACCACCGCGGAGAAGAAGAGGAGACAATTGGGGCCACCAGCAACGAACCAAACCCCGTCGTACTACGTTTGACGGTCCCCCACCACCTCACCTTCCACCGCTCGAATAATAACGACAAAAAGAAGTTTCCACATCGTCGACTCTTCTTTCCACGCCCAAAGGCTACTACTACTCTGCGTATGTCCCTCTCCGACAGCAATCTCAGCCTATTTTCTGTTTCCTTTTTCTGTTTCAAGCCACAGACACAGGCGAGACATGGCTGGGCAGGGCTCAGGCAGTCGCAGAAGCAAGATTCGGTTAGCGCGACTTCTCGAAGCTGCCGACACAGCCGTCGCTTCCTTGTTCGAAGAAATAAGCCTACTGCAAAGCCACCGGACGGGTCGGTGAAAGTGGAGCAGCGGCGGCGACGGCTGTGAGGGGGGTCGGTGCGGTGGATGGGCGGGTAGCCGCAGAGCCGGCGCGAGCTTACTTACCTGCCTGTGTTGGCAGAACGAGCTTTGAACGCGAGCAAGGGTGCGTACTGTGGCACCGCGTCGACGACGACGATGACCTGGCTGGGGTCAACGTGCAGCCCAGACAAAAGTGCGCTGCCCCCCCCCCCCCCCCCCCCCCCCCCCACACACACTTTTGTGCCGGGCGCCTCGACTTGTCGAGGAAGCGTGGGATTAACAGAAATGACTGCACTGCCAAGGCAAAAAGTCACTAACTCGCCTAGCAACGTATAGTTTATTGTGCTTTTGTATGGCCGCCTCCTTCCAGCTACATGTTATACCTTCCTAAGACTGGGCGATGGAAAATTTATCCAATATATGTGGCACCCGACAAAATAAGTTTATGTACAAGTAGGGACAAAAGTCTTCGGATCTCACGTCTGGCGATTTTGAACTAGAACCACGATGTAAATGAATTATCACCTTACTTCTCTAGCACACATGAAATAACTAAGGACCAACTTTCGCATCAGTGAATATGGTCCGAGACTACTGGACGATACGAAACTTTGCTTGTGCTTTGGTTGCAGTTTGCGCGGTCCACGTACTTTTGTCCCCGATATTACGTTACGAGCTACCCCGAATATATTTATAACCTGTGCTGTTGTTGACGACATATACGATTAAAGTTCATTGTTTTCTTTATTATTAGCAGCTCATAAAAAGGGCAAAATAAGCGTGGGGAAATTTTAACGATATTCTAAAGTATACTTCAGCTGATTTACGGTCATCTCATTTCACGACGATTTAAAGCTCTTTTTAGCCGTTCTTGCGCTCATAAAAGCTCGACTAGTACTCAGAAACGCCAATTTGAGTCACGAAGGTTGTATCTGTCCTGTGTGCTTAAGGCATTGGTAATTATTATGCAACTGGACATTACAAAGTCACGTAGTGAAATTTTTGAGACGCAGGAACAGATAATAAGGTCATCCACTACATTTCCTTATAGTACGGTAAGTCGTCAAATCATTTACTATATTAAAGTCTTCCTTCCGGGCTGAAATTATTGTCTCCTTAACATTCTTACAAATATGACAACAAAATAAACATCCGGGCTTTCTGTACAATATAAGAATTGCCTTGGGGCGGCGCGTACTTGTGGCTGAAGGATGAGGTGGTTGTGGCATAGGGCCTATCTGTAAGATTTATTTATCTACAGGTGATTGGTTGGTTTGTTTGTGGGGTTTAACGTCCCAAAGCAACTCAGGCTATGAGAGACGCCGTAGTGGAGGACTCCGGAAATTTCGACCACCTGGGGTTCTTTGACGTGCACTGACATCGCACAGCACACGGGCGCCTTGCTTTTCGCCTCCATCGAAAAGCGGCCGCCGAGGCCGGGATTCGATCCCGCGTCCTTGGGAACAGTAGTCGAGCGCCGTAACCACTGCGCCACCCCGGCGGGGTTTATCTACAGGTGAGTCCGGCTGCTCGGCAATACATTTCTGACTCATGAAGCGGGGGAGGGCAAGAAGCTAACCTTCTCTCATTCAAATCCACTCATGCATTCCGGTAACTGAAATATAAGTCGTGAGCGAATGTTACTCCTTTGGTCTCTTGGCCAATCAGGGAGCAATTAAGCCTTGTGGGGTTGGGCGAAGGCTCACCTGATGGGCCAGGTAGCAATGCACAGAAAAATGTAGTTTTTGTGGTCATGGGACTTTGCCAACTCCTGTCATTAAGGCGCATTCGAAAAATGTGCTAGCTGTTAATCTCACGTGACCAGAGGTGAACTTGAGAGCGTACACGATTATTCTAGAGGCTCTATAGAACTTCCGCTCTCTCTCCTCTCAGCAGATAGCGAGAAATAAAGAGTTCGACATCTGCACATTTGTTGCCGTGCACCGATACGTATCATGCATAAAGCAGCCCGCTGCATTCGAGTGCGTGCGGCGGAGTCAAATGCATCACTGATGGCAGCGTCATTGTTCTCAAATGGCCGGCAGTAGGCAATGCGCATGGCGTTAAATTTTTATTTTTTGGGGCTTTGGAAAGCAGCCTTTATTGCCGTGGCTGCAAAAGAAGGATGCATGCATTGTGGAAAATATTGTTACGTGGTGACAAGCAAAGAGACGGCACAACATGGCGACAGGATGAACGATGATTTAATGTCTGGCCTAGCGCGAGGACTCCTCTAGTGTCACTGCCGATCTTCTTCGCAACACTTCCCGGGGCCACCGAGCGATCGTCCCGGTCGTTTCGTTGAATTCTATGGTGACGTGATGGTGTAGATGTTCAAGAAAATATAGAAGAGACTGATGCGCTTGCCACCACGATGACGATGAACACGATGATGCTTGGGTGATCCGCCTCCCCTGGAGCTCTTCAACCATCCGCCACCAGAGTCCATGGGATCGATGGCTCGAGGTCACGACGAGCGGCTGGGCGGGGGTTGCGTGTCATGTCCGGTTCCTTTGGGTCCTTCGTCTCGGGTCTGGTTGGTCTGTCTGTTCCTGTCTTCAGATCCGGGCTGGGGACTAGACGGTGGTAGTTGGTCGGGTCTGGGCAGGAAGGGCTGGGGCGAAGCTGCTCAGTGATGTTACAGGGCTCTCGGTCGATGGTCCCGGCTTACAGATGGCGTCAATGCTCCGAGGCGAGGATGGGGATGATGCACCCCTCCAGCAAAGAGACGGCACAACATGGCTACAGGATGAACGATGATTTAATGTCTGGTCTAGCGCGAGGGCTCCTCTCGTGCCCCTGCCGATCTTCTTCTTCGCAACAATATTTGTCAGTAAATCAATTTTCAAAGTCCCCACTTAGCGTTATTTTCCCTCCTTCTAAGCTCCCTTTAGCTCATAAAATTCCAGCTAATACGCAGAAACACCAGCATGAGCGACGAAGGTTCTCAGCTTATTGGACATCGCTGTTTCCAGTGAAAGTTTCGGAAGGTAAGCTAAATACACATTACAATTACCTGTAATGACAGTTAATTAGTAATCATGAATGTTTATTAATGATACAACAAACCGTCAAACCATTGACTGTGTGTGTGTGTGTGTGTGTGTGTGTGTGTGTGTGTGTGTGTGTGTGTGTGTGTGTGTGTGTGTGTGTGTGTGTGTGTGTGTGTGTGTGTGTGTGTGTGTGTGTGTGTGTGTGTGTGTGTGTGTGTGTGTGTGTGTGTGTGTGTGTGTGTGTGTGTGTGTGTGTGTGTGTGTGTGTGTGTGTGTGTGTGTGTGTGTGTGTGTGTGTGTGTGTGTGTGTGTGTGTGTGTGTGTGTGTGTGTGTGTGTGTGTGTGTGTGTGTGTGTGTGTGTGTGTGTGTGTGTGTGTGTGTGTGTGTGTGTGTGTGTGTGTGTGTGTGTGTGTGTGTGTGTGTGTGTGTGTGTGTGTGTGTGTGTGTGTGTGTGTGTGTGTGTGTGTGTGTGTGTGTGTGTGTGTGTGTGTGTGTGTGTGTGTGTGTGTGTGTGTGTGTGTGTGTGTGTGTGTGTGTGTGTGTGTGTGTGTGTGTGTGTGTGTGTGTGTGTGTGTGTGTGTGTGTGTGTGTGTGTGTGTGTGTGTGTGTGTGTGTGTGTGTGTGTGTGTGTGTGTGTGTGTGTGTGTGTGTGTGTGTGTGTGTGTGTGTGTGTGTGTGTGTGTGTGTGTGTGTGTGTGTGTGTGTGTGTGTGTGTGTGTGTGTGTGTGTGTGTGTGTGTGTGTGTGTGTGTGTGTGTGTGTGTGTTAATGTCCAGTGTGTAGTAAACATTGTGCAACATCATGTGACAGGACCGATTTGGCAGGACCTTTCAACTTGGGATTCTCAACTGAGGTATGAAGGTGAGGGAAATCAAACCCTCCAGGACCCTTGCATTCCGAGTAAGGCTTGCTACCGTAGGCCACGCAGGCACGTTCGTGCGCAGTAGTTAGGCGATTGGCGAAGCGTAGGCAAGCGATGATTCGTAAAGCACACCGCGAACGGCTGACGTCAACGTTGACGCGTCATACTCTTAAATGCCGATCTTAAGTGACCCCCGCCCCCATTTTTTCACCATTATCTAAACCTCAAAAGTCTATCCTGACAGCCAGATTAATCAGTTATCAATTTATGAGTTTGTCTAACGATTCCTATTCTGTCAATTTTTCGAACAAAGTCGAAAGTTCTGGTTTTAGCTCCGTGTGCTAAGGTCGATGAATTATACCGAATGCTCACTTCAAGAGCATCATAAATTCTGAAGTTTGTGCTTGTCAGGGTATATGCGAGTTGAGCGTTGCATGGTGCTTATACGTCGTACATTGAGGGCGTCTTGCCCTTCGTCGACGTGTCAGCACTATTAACCCTGAAGCCGACCGGATTCACAATGTTCTGAAAAGAACTGGCGCTTTCGCCTTTACGTCTCAGGCCGCTCAACACTCCTCATCGGTTGCTGACGTTCATACCACCTGTCAACGCTTAGATGAAATTCCGTCCCGCCGCCTCCCGGATACCTGGGACCATCAATTTCCCACAGGCGCCGACCTCGGCGCGCTGATTCAACCGATCATCCGCCACGAACAGCAGGGCTCTTACCCAGGTACTGTTCCCTCTTCTTATCACCTTGCAAGTTATTCTAATTTGCGTGCCGTGATCAAGGAGGAACTCACTTCTGTAGTGCGCTATTTTTATCAAGAGCCGCCAGGCAACCGTTACATGCCTACGTAGGCATATTGCTGCGAAGGCCGCTCCACATTTGCAGCCTCTCAGCTCCAGTCCTCCGCAGACAAACATAGCTGCCGTATCACATTACCCACCAACTCCCGTCTCCGGTCCACCCTCTTTTCCCTCCATAGCGCTCCCGTTCACTCAGGACGGTCTACTTCTACTGTGCCATTCGCGGCCACGTCGCTCGGGTCTGTCACCGGCGCACGTGGGAAGAGCGACATCACAACTAGGATGTTCGACCGGAGGACAGGTGTAGTCAGTCTCCGTGTCGTCGGACCAACGCTGCTACAAACCTTGATCGCTACCTTCCCCACCACCGCCCACAGGCCGGTCCTCAAGGTGATATCCACAGTCTCTTTACCGTTGCTCGCCGCCACACTTTCGACAAGCATTGTACGCCTCTGACCGTCGTACGGGAAACTGACCTATACAGTTTTTGGAGGTAAAGCTGCACCGACCGTTCATCATAAATTTCCTGCCACACGCCCGTCTCACATGCTGCCAGTAGAAGTTTCCGTCATACGATCAGATTTATGTGAATATGGGGGACCCAGCCAATCATGACGGCAGAAGGAATGCGATATCCAAAACCCTTGACAAACATCTGAACAGAAAAGATTTTGAGATGTATGTCGACGCAGCGAGATATAAAGGCAGACAGAGTCGCAAGCGAACAGTTCCTAGCCGGTCGGCCAGAAGGAATAGACCCAGATAGGCAACACAGGATTGTTTGGGTCCCCGACACTGGGGTGGAGAATAACACTAGAATCGATGCCGTCGTCCGATTGGTTGATTGTACAACTTTTAATTCCATCGGAAACGGGGAGTCGTGCGCCCGCGGATTAGAGGCTGGCAGGTAGCCCTTGGCTTGTTGCGGCCTCTTCCGCCAGATGGACGGTGCGGGGCTGGACCGCAGGGGTAGTGGTGGTGGTGAAAACGTTTAATAAAATATACAGTTACATGAAGGTTGCTCTGGGGTGAGGCTTAGTGCCCTTCCCCTCACAAACACTAGGTGGAGTCCCTAGTACGGGACCCCAGTGGCTTCCGCCGCCGCCATTGCTCTTTTGACCAAGCCCTTTTGGGCTTTCAGGTCGGAGCAGGCGAGTAGGGTCGCCTCCCAGTCCTCCCGGGTGGTGTTTTGGTTAGGTGCAAAGGCAGGGTTGGATGGGCACGCCCACACCATGTGGAAAAGGTCCGAGGACGTTCTCGCAGTGTGGGCACTCCCCGGAGAAGGCACTGTCAAAATGTTTAAGTGACGCCGGGCGCATCATAGTATTCGTAACGAGGCGAAGAAACACGCGTTCCTCCGCTCTTGTTAACCATTTACACGGGTGGGGGTAAATATTGTGCCTGTTTTGGTACAGCTGCGTAATTTCTCTGAAAGTGTAGGCTGGTGTAAATTCTTCTGAGGAGGAAGGAGACGAGGTTGCCCGGTTAGAAAGCGCGCGGGCGGCGGCATCACCATCACCCTGCGGCATCACCATCACCCTGCTAACGTATTAGGGCACCGCTGCGAGCAGAAGGCGTGAATCGGCTAAGTATTGGGCGGCTAGTCCTCTTTTTCTGTTTTCCCCTGCGCATTTGCGCTTTTCACCGTGTTGATAACGCTCGCAGAGAGATTGTAACTGTAAAGTGATGTCTACGCAGTCTCCCGGCCAGGGGCGCTCCCCCTGGTCGGCTTTCATTACTCCTCACGATCTACCTCTAGAAACGTTCCAACGATCTGGCGTTCCAAACATTCCTGTGGCGCTGGTGCCCAAGGATGGCGGATTTATTAAAATGAATAACCCTGGGACTGTTCGAGCTGCTCTCCAGGCAGCCTCTACCCTGTATGACTCGATCACAGAAGTGAGGCAGTTTGGGCGTGGCGGGATACTGTGCCGATCTCCAGACCTCAATTGCGTGAAGGCTCTGCTTAAATGCAATTCATTTGGATCGCTTCAGGTGAGCAGCTTGATCCCAACTCATCTTGCATGCACAAAGGGATTAGTCCGAGGAGTAGACTCTTCTTTAACTCCAGCTGAGACCCTCGACCTTCTTTCGGCGGCTGGTGTGGTAGCGGTGTATCGTTGCAGCCGGGAGGTTAATAATACGCGGGTACCAACAGAGTCGGTGATTGCCACATTTGCGGGAACTTCATGCCCGTCAGAGATAAAAGCATGGCCATTGATCTTCCGTGTGGATACTCTTGAATCTAAGCCACTGCAGTACACTAATTGCTGGCGATATGGTCACAGTGCTCGTGGTTGTAAGTCCTCCGTGCGGTGTTCCAAATGTGGCGATGGTCATCATTCGTCATCATGTTCACAACAACACGACAAATGCTGCCTTTGCGGTGGAGCCCACGCTGCAAACTCCTTGGAGTGTCCATCTCGAAAACAGGAGCTGCAAATTCTAGAGGTAACAGATAGAAAATGCTGTTCGCGTCGTGACGCTGTAACAGAAGTTAAGGAACGATTAGACGGTTATGCAGGTGTGTCAGCCCGATCAGGTGTGCCTTTGGATGCATCAATCTCAAAGGCGATAATGACTGCAGTGGAAGCATCAATGACTAAAATGGTCGACCGAATAGTAGCTACTGTCACAGAGTGTTTTTCTAACGTTCTGGCAGTTCAGCTAACGCAAGCCCTGCAATCAGGAACAGCCCCTTTCATAGCAAATATGCCCTCTGAAAGCTCTCAACTGCTTGAAAGCACTACTGTTGCTTCGCCTAACAGGGCTGCTCCCCCAGATGACGATGAAAACAATGACGCAGAGATGGTAGAATCAGATGTAAGAATTCTAAAACGGTATGGGTCTCCCATGTCCAATCATTCTTCTCCGCGGTCCCAACCAAAATCAAAGAAACATCAGCATACATTAAAGCCAAAGGATAATATTTTGGGGCAGGCAGTTGCGGCTGCCAAGATTTCACAATCATAGGGGCACTAAGAGTTATCCAGTGGAACTGTCGTTCAATTCTAACAGCTTCAACAGATTTAGTTTACATTTCTTCTCAATATAATCCACACATAATTATTTTGCAAGAAACTTGGCTAACAGCCGAAAAGCATTTCTATTTACAAAATTATCATTCATTCCGACAAGATCGCCAATCAAAAGGAGGAGGTTTAATTATATTTGTCTGTACAAAATTCTGTCACAGGGCTAAGATTTCTTTCCAGTTATCTTCTATAGATTGTGAGTTATTGGCCCTAGACTTTGAAATTCCAGGGCACTGTCCGTTTTCCTTAGTGAATGCTTATTTCCCTAGCGGTGTACAAGATACAAAACCTCTAGATCTGCTATTAGTTAATTGTCGAAACTCAGTTCTTCTGGCTGGTGATTTTAATTCACATGGGGCTACAAGACAGATAGTTGTGGCAAGCGTCTTTGGGATTGGATAACAAATAATAACTTTTCCTGTAGAAATTCGGGTTCGGCCACTTTTATAAGAAAACACAGCCAATCTGTGTTAGATTTAACATTTACCTCTCCCAGTCTCTTCGTTAATAATTGGTCGACCCTTGATTGTGGCACCTCTAGTGACCACATACCGATTGCGTTTGAGGTTAATCACCCTGTAACTCCAGCGACTTCTCAGTTGAAGTCATTTATCAACTATAACAACTTTCAGTCAACGTTACGCTCTAATCTTGAGTCATTGACTAACACGGATGAAGAACAAAAATCAAAACGCTTATGCTCGGTGATTGAGGATTGCCGTAAGAAGTCTGAGATCTTGGTACGGAGCTCAAAGGGGAATACTTCAGCTGTTTGGTGGAATGCTGATTGTTCCCGAGATTACAGACGTAGAAAGGCGGCATGGAAAAAGCTTCTCCACAACCAGTGCCCGAAAAACTGGCAGGATTACAAGTTCATTGCAGCTACTTTTAAACGTACAGTTGCAAAAGCGAAGGACGAGTATGATGCTAAGCATTTTGATTTCCTCTCTAAATCTGGCAATCGAACTGCCCTTTTTGGTTTTTTACGCTCGCGGAAAAAGATTCCGCAAGCACAAAATCTACATTCCTTTATTTTGACTCCACATGAGGCAATAGACACAATTGAAACAATTGCCAAAGGACTGGAGAAGCGTTTCTCGTCTGCACTTCCTTCGGGCTCGATATCTGTAATGCCAATGGAACCAGTTAATTATGATCCTCAAATTTCCGTTTCTGAGCTTTGTCCTATAGTTATGAGATTACCAGCCGCTGCTCCCGGTCCTGATAAAGTAACTTCAAAAATGTTAAAAATTCTTTTTGCGAGTCACCTCAGACGTTATTAGAGCTAGTAAATTATTCCATCAAACATGCTTGGATACACCCAGAATGGAAACTTGCTAAAATAATTCCTTTACTTAGGAATAAAGGCGGTGCCTTGTCCATTGATAATATTAGACCAATTGCATTAACATCAAACATTGTAAAATTAATTGAAAGAGTCATACTTATACGTGTTTCAGAATTCATGAATAAAGAAAATATTCTCAGCCCTTGCCAAATTGGTTTCCGTCAAAACTGTTCCATCTGGAATGCGCATGCTGATCTCGAGAGTCGAGTTCTTTTAGCGCGGCGCCAAAAAATGCACGCTGCCTTGATAACGCTAGATATAGCCAAGGCCTATGATAGCGTTGAGCATAGCATTCTATTGCAAAAATTAAAATCTCTTCAGTTTCCACATTATTTAGTAGCCTGGATATCTGAATTCCTCCAAAACCGAGAGTTTTACTGTGCATTAAATGGCGTCCATTCTGGCAGATATAAGCAAGCCAGGGGAGTGCCGCAAGGAGCAGTCCTTTCACCAGTCCTTTTCAACATACTACTCAGCTCAATACCAGTTAATCATGACGTTCGCACTTATGTATATGCGGATGATATTGCGTTTTTTGCAACTACATCGGATATTCAATCCCTTTACCTCCACTTGCAAACGTACCTAAACTCTATTGAGAATTGGTTGTGTGGCTTGCGTCTCACATTAAATGTCAACAAAAGCGCAGTCCTCGTATTTAATATAAAATATTCTGTAAGTCTGTCTGTAATGTATCAGCAGCAAATAATACCACAGGTTAAATCATTAAAGTATTTAGGGGTCACTTATGGTGATAATCTTTCATGGCAGCCCCACATTAACCATATTGCTACGAAAGGGGCTCGGGCCGTGGGCACGTTGCGCCGAATTAGTCGTCCCAGGTCTGGAATGCGGAGAGATGTCCTTTTAATGATTTATGTTATGTATGTGCGTCCAATTTTAGAGTTCGGTTCAGTCTTGTTTTCTGGATCAGCAACTTATAAAATTCGACCGCTTGTTCTGTTGGAGCGAGAAGCACTTCGGTTGTGTTTGGGACTTCCAAAATTTGTTGCCAACAATGTGCTCTATCTTGAAGCCCGGATTCCACCCTTGATATATAGATTACAAATTCTAACCGTTCAGACGTACTTAAGGATATATGAATCAGAGTTTCACCGATCTATGTCTATTTTTTGCTGTCAACCAACCTCCTTTTTTGGTGTCCATTGGTCTAAACTTCACACCCCGCAGGTTGTTATGGTCAAAAATTTGCTGGACCCTTTAAATTTTTCCCTTCCTAGTATTCTACCCATACAAACCATCGGTTCATCTATTAAAATTGTCTTTGACGACATATTCCCGAATAATGCTAAAAACTTATCATCCGTTATTCTAAACGGATTATTAGAAGATCATTTAAGAAGTCTTTCTGCTAGTTGAGTTGTAGCTACTGACGCATCTCAAAGTAATGAAAAGGCGGGTGTGGGTATATATTGTCCACATTTAGACTGGTCTTTTTCTGTCCGGCTTCCGGACTTCACCCCAATTTTTGAGGCGGAGTTTCTGGCGGTGGTACTCGCTTTACGGAAATTAGACTCCTCTTTTTCTAAAGTGGCAGTAATTTCCGACTCTCTATCCTTGTGTTCATCTCTCTCTTCGTTGGTGGATTCTGCAATAGTAAAAACCTTTGTCTCTCTGATCCCTAGACATTTGAAAATTGTACATATGGTATGGGTACCTGCAGGCTACAGCAATGTGACTTTAAATGAATATGCTGACAATTTGGCAAAAGAGTCCCTTAATGACCCCGTATTATCTATCCTTCCGGCGACCGCGTACATCACCGCAGCGAGGTTTCGAAGAAACGTCCTATTAAATATGAAAAATGGACATCTTTTAAGATCTGATGACTACCTGCATCTAAATTATTCTTGGAATAGAAAATTATGTCATTCACGGCAACTTGAGATTTCACTAACAAGGCTGCGATGCCGTATCCCACCTTTAAATTTCTATCTTTACAGGTCTGGTTTGGAACTGTCTCCCGTCTGCGCATTTTGCGGTGAACAAGAAACATTAGATCACTTTTTATTGTTTTGCCGCCGCTTTACTACGCTGAGAAAACAGTTGATGGAAAGGCCATTGCAACAGCTTGGCCTTAGTTTTAAGCAGCCCGACATTGTTATCATTTGGCGCCACCATCCTTGGGCACAGTCACAGGTCTGTGTTTACCGCCATGCAAAATGTTTTACTGGACTCAAATCGTTTGCCTTGCTAAATATTTAAACATCACTTGTTTTACAATTATAGTGTCAATCTCCCGTGAGTGTTATCACTTTTCATTTTATATTTCCACTTATTTCCCGTTTTGTTTCCTTTACTCTACCCCTCAAATCACTTTTTTTTTTTAATGCAAGTATATTAAAAAAAAAAAATTCTTTGCTACCCAATTCTTGGCCGATCCCCCTCTGTTGGTATGTGCCATAAGTTATTTGGACAACAACAACAACAACAACAACAACATCTGCTGCCTCGTTTCCTTCTAGCCCAGAATGGGCCGGAGTCCAGACTATGAAGCGGCGGGATGGACTTTCCACGTACGAACTGTTTTGCAGTAGTCGGTAGGTCAGGTCCGAGCTGTTTTGTAGTAGCCGGTAGGCCAGGTACGGGACCCAGCCCTGTTGAAAGTTCCTACACGCCCCTCGCGAGTCCGTTATGATTGTTTTGGAATCAGAATGTGTTGTTGCTAACGCGATGGCGACTTCATCTGCCTGTGTTACGCTTCGGGCTTTAAATGTGAGCCCGTTTACCGTTTTGGACTCGTGGATCACTGCCGCCGTGTACCACCCGCCTTGGTGCGGGCCGGACGCGTCCACATAGTACACTCCGGGTTTCCCTTCGTAGTGATGAGCTATGGCCTCTGCCCTGGCCATGCGCCTACACTCGTGGTCGTTCTTGGACATATTAGTGGGGAGTGGTTTTACGTGCAGGGCGTATCGCCACTCCTGGGGAAGCCTTACTCTTTCCTCGGTTACAGTCGTGTGTTGTATGTGTAGACGGGTTAATAGGCGACGCCCCGACGGTGTCTGTGATAGTCGCGTGTATTGACTCGTGAGGTGGGCTTCTCTCAGCTCCTCGAACGAGTTCGTCATACCCAGACCTTGGAGTCTCAGGTTCGACGTGGTTATAGGGAGGTCTAAGGCCTTCTTCGCTATTTTGCGCGTGATCACCTCGAGGATGTTCTCGTCGTGTTTCTTGAGGTGGAGATAGGGGGTCGAGTACAGGATTCTGTTTGTTACAAAGGCATTGGCCAGCCGTAGAGCATCTTTGCTTCTCAGTCCCCCTTTTTTGTTTGAGACTCTGCGGACCATTCGGCCCACCTTGTCTCCCACCTTTTTTAGCTTGTCGAGCGTGGTCGTCGCTAGCTTACGCTGGTGAATGAAAAGGCCCAGTACTCTAATTTCCTCTCTCTCTGGTATTGGTTCTAATCCAAGTCGCAATTCTATCTTGTCTGTGCATTTTTTGGAGGGACGAATATGGACGAATTCGGATTTTTTTGGTGAGCACTGAAGGCCGCATTTTTTCGCGTACTCATTTACAGCGGTGGCAGCCTCCTGCAAGCTGGCCTCCATTTCTCCGAGAGAGCCCTGCGTGGCCCATATGGAGATGTCGTCCGCGTACAGCGCGTACTGCACACCCGAGACTTTCTCCAGGTGGACCGGGAGATTTTTCATTGCCATGTTGAAAAGAAGCGGGGATAGCACCGCTCCCTGTGGTGTACCTCTCGTGCCTAATAGAAAGGGACCGTGGTCTGCGTTCTGGATCCTCACGTAGGCCTGTCTGTCTGAGAGAAAGCGTTTTATGTACTCTAACGCGTTCTTTCCACACCCCGTCTCCAAAAGGTGTGTCAGGATGGTCTCGTGCGTCACATTATCGAAGGCTCCCTTCAGATCTAGGACCAGCACTATCTTATCCCCGTTCGGATGTTCTATTGGATTCAATATTTATCTGCTAAGCTGTAGCAGGACGTCCTGAGCCGATTTATTTGGCCTGAAGCCATACATCGAGTCGGCGAAGACTCGCTTATTTTCAAAATACTCGGAAAGTCTGTCTCTGACCATTGTTTCCATCAATTTGCCTGCGCATCACGTGATAGAAATGGGCCTGAGGTTGTCCGTATCTATGGCTTTGCCTGCCTTTGGGATGAAAGTTATGAGTGCCGTCTTCCATTCGGTGGGAAGAGGAACTTCGCGCGTCCAGATCGAATTGAAATGTTCTAGCAGGGATTGGTACGCGTGGTCTGGTAGGTTTGCTAGGAGTTTTACCTTGATCCCATCCCTTCCTGGCGCGGTCCCGCGTTTCATTCTCGCTAGGGCTGCCTTGAGCTCGTATAGTTTGAAAGGTTCATCTAGGTCAACATTTTCGTCTCCACTGTACCTGTAAGCTTCTCCCCTTGGGTCTTGGGTCGTGCTCAAGTACTGGTCTCGGAGCTTCAGCGCTAACTGGGCCGTATTTCCTTGAAACGCGTGTATTGCTCTCTGCAGGTGTTTCTGCGTCTCGGTGCGCGTCTGGTTTGGATCTATGAGAGCTCGGAAGAGACGCCATGTGTTTTTGCCAGACATCTGCCTAGCTGCCGCGTTGCACCTCTCTACCCAGTTAGCGTCCGCGAGTTGCGCCGCGTATTCTGCCGCCTCTTTTGTTATCGCCGCGATCCGGGTTTTTAGCTTGCGGTTATGTTTCTGTCTGCGCCATCTTTTAACCACGCTGCGTCTGGCTTCCCAGAGGTGGAGGAGGTGGGTGTCCACATCCGTCAGCGCCTCAGAGAGCTTTACCCGCGTTTCCGTCGAACGGAGACTGGTCAGCAGCTGTTTGGTCCAGGCTTGGTATCCCTGCTCCTGGATAGAACTAACATTATATTCTTTTCTAAATTTTGCCCAGTCCGGCATCCTAGTCTGCCCCGTCGGTCTGGTAAGGGGTTTAGTGCGGATCGTTATGTTAATCAGACAGTGGTCACTACCGAATGTTTCCTCCGTATTCGTCCACTCCACTCGCCTCGCGTTTTTTGAAAAAGTTAAGTCCGGAAAAGTGTCCCTCTGGGCCGAGTTCCCAATTCGCGTGGGGTACGCAGGGTCGGTGTGTAGGGTTAGGCCTAATGTGGACGCTGCCTCCGCTAGCTTCCGTCCTCGTACGTCCTCTCGGTTGTAGCCCCATGAGAGGCTCTGCGCATTGAAATCTCCTAACACTAGTAACGGATCTCGTCCCGCTTCCCTGACAGCCCTACTCAGGAGTGTGGAGAAGGTTACATTTTTTGCTTTAGGTGGGCAGTACACGTTCAGGATTTAGAGCGGCGGATCATCCTTTTTTTATGGGCAGGAGAGTCACCATCACGTATGAAAAGCTGGCTTGTAATTCCAGATCTATCAGATTTGCTGTGAAATTTTTGTGCACGAAGATGCATGTTAGGGGGTCGAGTTGAAACGTTTTGTAGTTTGTGAGGCTCGCGTTCCCGCCTGGCTCCTGTACGGCCACCACTGCCGGAGTATGCTCGTACGTGGAAAGGTGCATCCCAAGGTCCGCTCTCTTAGTCTTTGATTTAAAGCCTCGACTATTCCACTGTGTTAAAATTATAGGAATCTCCTTAGTTCGTCCCGCCATGTTGTGCCTGAAGATTGTTATTCTGGAGGGGGAGCTGCTGCAGCTTCTCACCCTCACTGATCGCATCTTGTGAGTTACGGGATTCGTGGGTCTCCTTGTGTTAGCATACTTGCGAATCGTCATCGCTTTCGCTATCTGTCGTGATACTATGGAGGGAATGGATTCCTGTATCTTCCTCATCATAGCTCCTAGTCTGTTTTCCATGCTAGGCTATGCGTCGCTTTCCATCGCCTCCTCTTGCTGAGGCGGCTGAGATTTAGCTAGTGCAGTTTCTAGTTTGCTGATTAGTAGCTCTATTTGAGCTTTTAGGGCTGCTATCTGTTTTCTTAATTCAATTTCTACCAAATTTGGTGTAGGTGGAGAGGTAGTGTTGGGAGGAGGAGGGGCAACCCCACTCACCGGCTGCTTCCCGTTCTTGACCATGCTGGCCCAGTTCCTCTCTTGATTGTTTTGTTTAGAATTTGGCTCCATGTTAATCGAAGGGGGCGGGAGATTCTCGCTCCTTCTTGTATTTTTCTTGTTTTTCTTCTTTTTCTTGTTCTTGTTACTGGTTTGTTGCTGCTCGTTCCTTCGAAATTTCGCAGTGCAGTCTTTAGAGTTCGTGGCGTGTTCGCCGCCACATACCGCACATTTTGGATTGCACTCGTGAGAGGCCCGCACCCCCTCCACAAACGGAGCTTGCGTTCCGCAGAGTCTGCAGTTTTCTTGTCTCGGTGTCGGGCAGGCGTCTGCCCTATGTCCCACCGTGCCACACAGGTTACACGCTGGTATGGTGTGGCGGTAAGTGGCTACCGGTATAACTTCCGCGTTATACAGCACAGCTCTGGGCTTGTACTTCCCTTCGAAGGTGACCCTAGCTTTGTTCGAAGTGCCGAACTTTCGGATCTCCAGGATTTTGCTCTCTCCGTGAAAGCTTCTCACCTTCCCTCGCAGGGATTCGGTGGTCTCCAGATTGGCCACAGTGATGACTCCGTGTACCACGTTGTCCTCACTTTTCTTTACGTGTCCACGCAGATAGAGGTCTTGCCCTTGCGTTCGGATTGCAAAGTCGCCGACCAGTCTGTCTGCCGCATGGATGCTTGACGTGCCCACAATGATCAGGTTTTGGTCCGGGGACACTGTGAAGAAAAAAGTTTCTGCTTCGGCCTCCCCGACTCGCTGTCGTAGAGCTAGGCCCAACTCGCTGTGTTGCAAGTTCTTCAAGTTTGTGGCCGTTAGTGGTTTGATGATTAGCACAACGCCGTCTGGTCTGAATCTGCCAGCAACTTGGGCTTCCATGCAGCTCTGACTTGCGTTGGGCCTCCGGTTGCGCGCTCACCGGGTTCTGAGTCTGGTTGCGCGTGGCGGCCTCCGTGTGCTGACGTGGCCTTCCTTTGCGCGCTGGCTTGGAGTTTCTGGGCTCGCTTTTCAAAAGCCCGGATCACATTTTCACTGCAGGCTTGCTCTCGGCTGGTCTGTGGCAAGGTTGTCCATGTCATGCCTTCCGGGTCGTAGCCGCATTGCTGGTTGGCGTTTGCCATGTTCACCAGGAGCGGCCTTCCCGTCGTGGGACGCCGGTGTTCAGCCGATAGGCTGAGCCACGGCTCCACAACGGATAGGAGCAAAAGTGCTCCAAAAAGTCGAAAACTCCGTCCACCGCGTTGAGAGTGGTCTCCCTGCGTTCCGGATGACTTGATGGCTCTTCAAGGTCCAATAGTTTTGGGATTCGACGCGTTGTTCCACCGCTACGGTCGAAAATCGCCGGAGCCGATGTTCCATGCGTCCGCTCGCTACGCGCGCTAGAGAGATCAGTCGGACCGCAGGGTCCGCGCTTCGCAGCATGGTATCCCAGGCTTCTCTACTTGTAATATTTTGCCCAATCCCTGGAAATTGTGGGCACTCCCAAATTATGTGGTCGAGGGTCCCTCTCGCCCCACAGTGTTTGCAGAGATCATTGTCCCTAAGGTCTGGTAGCGCGTGAAACGCCCAGACCGGGTTCATGAACGTATTAGTTTGTAGCCGCCTCCACGCGACAGCTTCTCTATTATTTAGTGTAACATCTGGCGGAGGTACCAGTCTACGTCCCAATTTATAACGGTCGATGATTTCCCCGTAATTTTGCAGACGCTCGTCGTATGCCCAGTGTTCGGGGGGCTCGACGGCTACCCGGAAGTAGAGATCTCGGGCTAGCTCGTGAGCCGCCTCGTTACCAGGGACGGCAGCGTGAGCGGGTGTCCAAATTAACTGAATTTTCCTATTTATCGTTCTTTAGGTGAGGATTTTGGCCGCCTCCGGCGATATCCTCCCCTTCCCAAAATTTTGAATGGCAGTTTTGCTGTCGCTAATTATGAACTTGGCTTCTGTTCCTACGCAAGCTAGCGCTACCGCAACTTCCTCCGCAGTCTCTATGTTGCGGCCTCTGATGGCTGCAGCGGATACCGGTGCGCCTCGGCCATCGACTACCGAAGCTACCGCCGCACCTGTTCTGCCACTTGCCGCATAACATAGACTACTTCATTTGCTTCCATGTTCTTGAACCGTCGCTCTAGAGCTTCGGCTCGTTTGGCCCTTCTTTCGACATTAAATTCCGGATGCATATTCCTAGGGAAGGGGGGACTACCAAGGCATTCCTGATTTCACTATTAATCGTGACTTTTTTTTTTTTTTTTTTTTGAACTCCTCTGTCTGGTTTGAGTCCTACTTTTGCAAGGATTACCCTGCCCGTCTCGGTCGTGCAGGGAGACTCTCTCTAATTGGGAGACTCGCACTGCCTCCGCCAATTCTGCCCACGTGTTATGCACCCCGAGTTCGAGCAGTCGTTCGCTCGAGGTACCCATGGGCAGTCCTAGCGCCTTCTTAACGCATCTTCGAATCAGGCAGTCTAACTTCTCTTTTTCGCCGGCCTTGATGTCCAGGTAGGGCGTGGCGTAACTGATTCTGCTTATTACGTATGCCTGGATTAGTTTTAGTAAATTTCTCTCCTTGAGGCCTCTTCCTTTAGTGGCGACCCTCCTCAAGAGCCCGAGGGTTTGCATCGCGCAACTTTCTAATTTTTTCAGGACCTCTCCGTTATGGCCGTGGGATTGAATGGTGGCCTGGATTTCAGTCTCCTGAAATTTGTTTCGTTGAAGCCTTGCTTGGACCACTAAATGTGCGAATGGCTGAAATTGTTCCGGTAGGACCAATCGCATCATTTGTGAACAAAATCGTAGATGATATTTATCCACGCAATGCCAAATTTCTACCTTTTCCCTTGATAAACGGCATACTGCACGACTACTTGAGGACCTTTCGCTCACATGTTATAATTGCGACTGATGCCTCGCTAAATGAAGAAAAGGCGGCTGTGGGCATTTCCTCTCAGTCCCTTGGCTGGTATTTTTCTCTCCGTCTTTCAGATTGGCTCGCTGCATCAGCATGAGCTGATACTGAGCGTTCGAATCGGCTAGAGGGTCCTCTCACTGCTCAAGCAGGACTGAGACTATCGATTTTAGGCATGATGGGGTTCACCCTACATCCCCATGTTGTGTGGTATTGTGTAGCAGTGTTGAGTTGAGTTGTATGCTACAGGTGGGATTAGCCTTGGTTCCGCCGCCCGGCTAGTAAAACCTCGGACGACGGCCATCCCCAAAATCCTGATCTGATCTACTTTTGGCACCCTCCATCTGAGTTCGTTTCAGGTCCGGCCCGGCGCCCAGCTCTCGCAGGGGTGTGCGTTTGGAAGAGGCTCTGCTAACCCTGCTGTGCTCCTTCGAGGGCTTAAAGTTTCGAACAAACTAATGGCCTGCAAAGGTCGGGTTGACGTTGACGGGTTGGTGGTGGAGAACGTTAAATCTAATACTGGTCGCGATTGGCCCCTCAGGGAAGTTGGACTACCCGAGTTCGCACAGATCAGGTTATTCACACAGGCTATAGTCCCATAAACGAGAGCCACATTGATCAGTTCGAAGTCCCCAAGTGGTGTGGTGTGAATTGAAGACTCCTATCAACAACATATGCGATCTACTTTGCAGGAAAGGTCCAGTATCTATCGCTCGCGGAATCCCGCTGACGCTTCTTAGGCTTACGCATTTCTCCAGTGAAGATTCTGCAGTGATCTCGGGTAATTTTTTTTAACTGTTCGTGAGTTACTGTAGAAAATGACTTCAAATTAACGTCAGATGAAGGAATATGCACTCTGAACAATATTTTTTTATTTGCTACACCCCGTAACTATACATCGCGAAGAGACAAGAGCTGCATATTCGATTCTCTGCACCGCCGGAACCGGTTCACGGTGCGCTGCACCGAAGCGCTCGATTCACAGCGTTCCTGCACCACCGTCCGCGATTGATCCTGGTGCAGTCGTGGTACCGCTCTGGTGAAAGGAACTGCGGCACCCTTGAGGGAGGAGGTGGAGAAAAGTTGTGCACGTGTTGACGGCACTAGCAAACGGCGCGTGCTGCCGGTGAGATGCTTGTAAACATCGATGGTCCACTTATAGAGAAATTTTTTTGTCCCGTCGTCCACGGATCCGGCCTCATTCTCCGTGAAAATGGTGAGTTCTTCTAAGGTCTCTTGTGACAACCTGAAAAGCCTCCTGAATTCAAAGCTGAAATATCTAGCAACAGCGCTTCAGTTGGACGGCAACTCGGTTAATTGCAGTCTGTGCGAACCAGTCGGTCTCGATCTGAACCAGAATGTAATAACTGTGTTGCCGCGAAGGAAAGCACGGCGTCGAGTACCTCGTCCTCACTGTCTGAGGACTCCAGAAATTCCTTAAAAGTGACTTCGACGATGTTTTCGTCCATGACCTCGCGAGGCACGAAAATAGACGCACCGCGAGAACTTACAGCTCGCGGCGCACGGGAACTTGGCGAGCAGACGACAAGGCTCCATTGAAAAATGTCGCACCAGTGATGTGTGGCGCTGCTGACGCGCTGCACCTGAACCACAAAACTGGAACTGCACCTCGCCGACATCTGACTGGCACAGGCGGAACTTGTTCGGAATCGGTGCCGAAAACCAGTTCTGAATCAAACGAACCTAAGATTGTTAGTTTGGGACAGGTTCTAGCGCGTAGGCCCTGACGCCGTGGCCGGCAACTTATTGGACAAAGTGGCCTTGTGCTTGAATTACCCGTGTTTTGTTCTTGATTTCAAGTTGTTTCCGCGGTTTCATTTTACAACACATTTTCTCCTTTTCGATATCCCATACATCAACTCCCACCCGCTATGGCCTCACATAATGGCGTCGTCTTTGGAGGAACTTTTTTCGAGTGCTGCTGCCGATCGCCGAAATAGCCTTCGTAAGCGACAGGCGCAAACTTTGAGGACAGAAGAGGAGCAAGGAGGAGCCTTCAAAAACGACAAGCGAGAGCTTTGAACCTCAAAGGGCAACGCCAATAAGAACACCTCCGGAAGCAACAAGAGAGAGCGTCTACTTTGGATGTCGGCGATCAGTGAGAACGAGGACGCCTTCGCGAGGTGCGGCCGAGAACTCCCGATAAACAGCCAAGCGACAGTGCACACAAGCACTGCGCAGGTGCCCGACGCTCCCCTCACCATTCGTGACGTCTTTAATTTGTGTTGACGCTAAAAAGTCAAAGTGGTTGCCAATGTCCATGCGTGAACTAGTTGGGGTCACAATTGTTAATAACCCACTTCAAGCCGCCACCAGAACTGCAAATTATGTGCGTTAACTCCACTTACCACATGCGTTACTCGCCGTCCTGCCCGCGACAGCACAGAGCACACCACACGCATCACATCGTCTATTACTGCTGAATAATTTGTACTCGAATTTCGTTTCTCACCTGTTTCGATTTCAACAGCCGAGCGATGACGTCATAGTCAAGTCTATGTCACGCCAGGGATGAAAATACAGCGATATAATCATTGTTGTGTCATTTGAATTCACTACAATAATAAAGCCAGCCTGCCTCAAGGACAGGAATCATTACAAGTGAATGAGCGATTATATCGTTGTTTTTTCATGCCGCGCACCAAGACATAACTGTGACGTCACAGCCATCTTTTGGATAACGAAACCTAAACTGGCGAGAAAATTCAGTTATAAATTATTTAGCGGTCGTAAGCGAGAACTGCGTGCGGATTGATGTACAGTAATGACTTATGCTGCCAAAATTTGGTGTCTATGGTCATTTAAATCTACGTTTCCTAAAATCCTGTACTTTCTTTTTGTGGCAGCAGAACATGGGTCCACACGCATGCATTCCCGCAGTGAAATAATCTGGGCGTTGCACTGATCAGACTGTCATTTCCTTATTCGAAGAAATTCCGTCGGCGACTGCTAACTCGCGCGCAATGTGCTCGCAGATCGTCCGTAGTTACTACGCAGGCAGCACGGAAGCATTACAGCAATGTTATATATTTCGTTTCATTCGAACGTTAGTTCGATGCTCTTTTTTTCTCTAACTCCTAGAAGTGTTACTTATATAGGGTGTTGCAGAATTAGAGGCGCGATGTAGAATGCTTCTCCCAGCTAAACCGCGGAATCCTTGCAGTTCAAATTTCGCACAGAAATCACATTTTGTCGCTAGTATTTTTTAATACTAAATTTGTTTGGGGTACTTGCCTGATTCGATCAGAAGAAGTCAGATGTTCCCATCGCCTACGGCGGCGGCGACGCCAGACAAACCGCTGCCCCAGCGATGGGACTGGTGGCGCTACCTCACGCTGCTTACAACAACTCAAACTTTCTGCCAGAAACGTTCGCCCCCTCTTTTCCTGCTACAGAGTTGTTGTAAGCAGCATGAGGTAACGCCACCAGTCCCATCGCTGGGGCAGCGGTTCGTCTGGCGTCGCCGCCGCCGCAGGCGATGGGAACATCTGACTTCTTCTGATCGAATCAGGCAAGTACCCCAAACAAATTTAGTATTAAAAAATACTAGCGACAAAATGTGATTTCTGTGCGAAATTTGAACTGCAAGGATTCCGCGATTTAGCTGGGAGAAGCATTCTACATCGCGCCTCTAATTCTGCAACGCGCTGTAGAGGTTAGTATAAAGTTTTATTTACATTTCAGTAACGTGTCGATAACACGTGTGCAACATAAATGTAATTCTTGAAAATGACAGAGCAGCCTTGCACTACCGTACTGGCCCACCACTCGTGATTGTACCGTTATCTAGTACACTACTTGCACAGTTTGCAAAGCCCACAATACTGTACAACTCCCACTCACCTCTGAACAGAAGCTTTTATATCCGTCACCGAGTGGTCTCTCACGAGTGGTAGTGGCGAATGAATAAGCAAAGCTTCCTAGCATAATAACATCTCTCAAACATTTATTTGCAACAAAAAAAAAGTTAATTTAAAAACAAATTTGCTATGTTGTTTTACAATTATGAAAGAATAACCTTTACAAGATAGTTTCTTTGCAGCATTAAAATAATGTTTATAATACAACATAAACATCATGTTATAATCACACTCTAAATTCAACATTAGAATGTTTCTTTTGAATACTGTTACTTTATATCACAAACATTAAGCAACATTCAGACAAATTATATAACAACATTATTCTAATGTACAGTGCTACCTGGGCAGTGCATGGGCGCAGCTCGCCAATCTCTGGCGCTCGGATCGCAAAGGATATGCACTTAATCCGCCATAGGCGCAACGTTCACGCTTTCCGGTAGAGTCCAGCGTTAAGAATGCGCAATGCCACCGAAGCGCACTGCGGTTACACAACCGTGTATTAAAACCAGTCAGGAAACTGTATATCGCACAGCTCATAACACACGAGCTAAATAAAACTGCTCGGCCGCATTGTCAGGCTTCTGCAAAAAGTAGCGCCTTAAAGTTGCGTCCATGAATCGCACAATGAACTGCTCGCCGAGGCCTCGTAACGCTCGTGCACCGTTGTACGGATCGAAGACGTTTGCGACCTTGCCCCAGACCGCAAACATTCTGCATGAGGCCTAGTACACGAACACCGTCAAAACTACCAGCTAAGAAATAGGTACATAGGTAGCATTCCAGAAAAGAAGCACTCGAGGGACATACCAAACCAGAGCTGTGCGAAGCCACAAACACAGCTCTCACTAACGGCTCAGTCCTTAAGCTACTAATGAAGTTCAATATAGAACACCGTGAATCGAATAGCAGGTTACGATAAGTTGTCTATCAAAAGGGGCATTGCTCCGCAAGCTGCTGTACTGCTCCGGGAAAACCCCACTCGAACCTCCCGCGCTCTCTGGCTTTTCCCTTGCAACGAAGAAACGACGCGAACTCGCAAAGTGTAGCAGCTCTGTAAAAATGCTGGCGCTACATATTTTATTCTGCAGATTCAGGTTGCTGAACGAAGGGTTCGACGGCACAAATGGGCACGAACGAGATTGTGCGACACTGGACATGCGAAAATGACGCGCTGCATTATTAACGATTAGAATCAGCAGCAGTGAAACAGACGCTTGCTAAGACCTTCAAAACCTTGCACCATTCACTCAACTCAAATACTGCACAAAAATGCGACTTCGAAGTCTACACGGCCAGGCGACAGGGGGGGGGGGGGGGGGGGGCGAACTGGATCCTGGACTAGAATGACCGACCACCGAATTCCCAATCTCTCCTGCAAACTGCTTTTACTACTACCACGAACATTGCAGCTATTGTAGGTTTGGTAGCCTGAAACAGTATCAGAATGCATCGAATTAGAGCTCGAGCAAATTTCACGCTGCGTCCGATGTCTTACGCTGAACTCCAAAGCAGAAGCAAAAAAAAAAAAATGAAACCTCCCGGCGTGGTGACAGCAGAAATGCGCGCTTTCCGTGGTGGTGACAAAGATTTATTTCTTTTAAGATGTTTGGACCGAGGCCCTATAGGAGCGGCATCACACCACGCAATCAGGAGCGCGGTCAACCGATGGGTATCATTTCTGGGGACCTCACGTAAATCCCTGCGGGGAATTCGCGGTAACACAAATAAAATTTACGATGTCTGACTGGCAACAGCAAGCCATTTCATAGATATTTTGCGGTGTGAAACAGAATGCATCGCTGAAACGTTTTAACGCGAAATGCATTAGCAGCCATCACCGATCCAGTTTATCACAACTCCATTACATACCAATTTACACACCCTCCCTTTTATGTATACAAGGTGCTGGATCAGGGACGCGGGATGAAAGGCAAGCGCAGGTCAGTCTGCTGCCTCCCCTAGCAAGACTACCACCAGCCTGGGGGGCAAAGCGTGGCGAGATAAGGAGGTTGTGCTACACTTCTGTAGCGCCATGATGGTACTGCATCGTTTTGTATGCTCTACCTAGTGCCGCCGCCGCTTTCGCTCTAGTCTTAGATGTATCAACTCTATGCCACCAGCCAACAAGATGCTCAATGGGGATAGAAAGACAAGAAAACGCCCAACAAAGAGATTTCTTTTAATACGCTTCAAATATACACTAAATCATACACTTCTCATCACGTTCGACTGGCCGAGCTCAGAAGTATCCGAAGGAACACGAAAAAAAAAACTGATGGTGTCAGCGAGACACTCGAAAAGCTCTCGCCACCCCCATCAACCGCACCGTTAGCACAAACAAAAATCTAACACAGCTGGCAAATCACAACTGTGAGACTGAAATCTCTTCCCTCGGCTAAGGCAGCAAGTGCCCACGCACACAGAAAAGGTGTCGCTTGGCAACACACGGCACCTCCCTTGCCCTAAGTTTTCTTCGTGGGACGGCTAAACCCTCTAAAAAAAATTGCCAAGGAGCACTAGCTCTGGCTGGTAGCTCCACAACGCACCACACACGGCCCATCCGAGTTTCGAATCCAGAAGATTTCAGAAGATTCAATGTGAAATAAAAAATCTGACATTAAAAACCAGCACAATTTGAAGGGGGAGAACGAAGCTTACATGGACAGCCTACGCCTTCTTATGTACATGTGGAGGTCATGCCATATACAGCATTATATAATATATATAAATGTAAAGCGGTAGTAATACAGGCACTCACAAAAAAAAAAAAAAAAAGCCACTCACTAAGAGAAGACAGCCTTTCAAAACTCAAACAGGCCCAGCGCTAAAGCACATTTGCGAAAAAAAAAAAAAAAGACACCCAGGCCTGACAGAAGCTAGGCAGCATTCCAGCAATGTCGAGCAAGTGCTTTGTTAGCGCCTGTTATAGTCTGGTTTTGCTGCTTCAGCTGCAGAGATAGTCTTGTATGCGGTTTTATCTTCCCACAGCTTTCTCTTGTCGAAGTGCACATCCACGCAGAGTCTCCCACTATGCACCACCGATTCCCCACCCCGCAAGTGTTTGGAATGCTACAGATAATTTTAAAAAAGGAGGGTGAAAATTAGAGCAATTCTAGCAGTTCTCCCACTCTCCGTTGAACAATAAAAAAACTGCCGCCACTCAACACAGAAGCCCAGCTTCAGATTACAGCTCAATCTCCAACTAAAAAGCCTAAGGCTTGTCCAGCTCGACGCACATACATCAAACCCTTCCCCAAACAGCGCCACTGCACCCTTAACCCTACTACTCTACCCCATTTTAAACACTGACGAGAGGTACACACCGGATGTGCACTGGATCTCTTATGAACATACCAAATGTGAAGCTCAGTTTCCACTGTCTAGTTCTTGATGAAGCTGCATTTTTCAGCAATACGCTGCACACACGGGCAGTATTTGCAATCAAGGCCTTGTACACAAGTATCTGTGGCAGAGCATGCACCTGAACCACTTTAATTGCTGAAAGGACAAACATTCTAAGGCGTGCCTTAGCAATAAACCGTACCTGCTTACTTTGACAGAACAGCAACTCAAAATTGCATGTCATGAGAGGCTTCGCTTGCGTTTCAAACAAGGGCAGCAATCACAAGATCAACAAAGACTGCCGGGGAACAAATTAAACAACTAATAATTTCGTCGCTTTAGTTTATGAGGTAAAGGAAAAAAAAATAATGTTAAAACAGTCTCCGCCTTTTTTTACAAGCCCACCACACAAGTCCAGAAAAGTGTGGGCGGTGAAGGGTGGATAGGGACAGGCGGAGGACGCAGGGTTCCAAAGAGCACACACTCTTCTTCAGCTCCAGTCCACGGCATGGCAATGCCTCCAGCAACGTATCAACATACATACAAGAGAGAGAAGACCCTCATTTAAAAAAAAAATAATAAAGGTGGTTATTCGAGAAAGGCAGACAGGAGAGGTAGCCACCAATATGGAAGGGGGGGGGGGGGGGGGGGGGGGGGGTGCGAGGCAGCCGGGTTGCAGCAATAGGTCGGGAGGGGCACAGCAAAAACTGCACAGGTCGCGGCACAATCTCGGACACCACAGACTCCTAACACACGGCCGATTTTGCAAGTAAGCGCAAGTTTTTTCAAGCCAGAAAAAAAAAAGAAAGGGTGAGAAATGTTGGATCCTAAAAAAGAAAAAGATGCAGTTTACGGTGTCAATGTTGCTATCTTAGAAGGAAACAGGCATGTGTGACAAGAGAAAGCTGCTGAGGAGGATGGTTGGGTTGCGGTGGTGGCAACGTGACTGGATGACACGAGAGACCTCCAGGGAAGTTCCCCGTTTTTTCACTCCTCCCAGGCTCCTCAACGCCCTCTCCATGTCGCCCTGCTTTTTCGCAGGGGCCACAGCTGTCTCTGCACATCTGTGTGTATGTGTCACACCACTGAGCAAGGAACCAAGGTGAGAGGGAGAGGCAAAGCTGGGTCTCTCTCTCTCTCTGGAAGAGTGGCCAGCAGAGGGGGGCGGGGATAGTAAAGTGGGCGGGGGGAAACAGGTCTTCAGGATTAGCAACATCCAGATCCGCGTGGCTGAACAGGCGTCCCCGGGTTGATCTTGCCACTGTCGCCACGCAGGTTCGCCTCTGTGGTTGGGGGCCCCATGCGGTTCTTGATCTCTGCCGCCATCGTCATGAATGCCTGCTCCACATTCGTGGCATTCTTGGCGCTCGTCTCGAGGAAAGGAATGCCCAGCTGGTCCGCAAACTCCTGCAAAGGCCAGCACGAGCGGTAAGGAAAAAAATGGCGCAAGCTTAAATCTACTGTAAACATGGTTGTAACGAACGTAAGCACCTGCCGCGGTGGCTCAGTCATTATGATGCTCTGCTACTCAGCCCGAGTACTCTGGTTTAAACCTGCTTTACTCCAATGTTTTTATGTTTTAGTGTGCAAACACTGCATGCAGGCTAGCTACATAACCACAACAACTAAGTCTGCGGTAACGCAGCACGCCTGCTAAAACACTGGCATGTATATCTGTCTCGACGATCGCAGCGCCCGACTCATGTGAAGTCACATGTCAGTATGTATGTACGCCAGCACTGAACAAATAGTTCACTCCCTGGCATAACTTGCTGTTGACGTTATAACTGGCGACGAGGATGGGATAGACTCAGCAATTGAACAATATGTGCAGAGATGCAAAATCTGCCAAACAGTTCAGCCAGCCTCCCAGCCGGTTCCTCTTCCACCATGGCAATATCCTGAGCACTGTTGGTCACGCGTGCATGTGGATTTTTGCACAGAAAGAAAAGACCGTGTTCCTCGTACTCGCAGACTTGTTCTCAAAATGGATTGAAGTGCAGCCAATGTAGTCAACCTCTGCAGGAAAAACTATTGAGAAACTTAGGGGTGCTTTTACCGCTTACGGCTTCCCTGAAGTATTGGTGAGCGACAACGGGCCCCAGTTTACCTCAACTGAGTTCGCTGACTTCCTGAGCGTCAACGGCGTAAGGCACGTTCCTACCCCCCCTTATCACGTAGCGTCCGTCCAACGGGCTGCAGAACGAACGGTACAAACCGTGAAAAAGGCCTTGCTGAAGCAGGTGCTTGAAAGTAAGGTGTCCGATAAGAAGCTGACGGTGAAAGAAGAGATAGCTTCCTCATGGCCTATCGTAACCAGTGTGACGGCCAAGTCACCCCGCAGAACTTTTTTTCAAGCGCCAGCCGTGCATAAAACTCTCTACTGAAACCAAATTTCGCAAAGACCATGCAGCAAAAACAGGAGCAATTGAAGGCACAGCGCGATTTGGTTCGTGGGCAAGAGCGCACGTTTGTGGTGGGCGACCGTGTTTTTGTGAAAATTGTGCGAGGTGAGTGTGTCGCCTGGGAAGTTATGTCCCAGGTTGTGAGTGCTGTGGCATACTGGTGAAAGAGCACGATGAACTTCGCTTCACGCATGCCGATCCCCTGCGTCCTCTGCACGCCAAACCCAGCGCGACTCCATAGCACTCGAATGAGGGTGTCAAGCCAACCCAACAGGAAGAGGTGTCGCCATCCCGACATGACTTGAACCTATCGTCACTGTCTCCATCGGAGCCAATCAGCGGCGCAGCCCTAGCGCCTGACATCGTAACCCAGCCGGAGCCTGCACCGTAGGATTTGGAGGCTCCCGTGTCCAACGCCATCCAGACAGGAAGAGCAGCCAGCGCTAAGTAGAAGTGCTCACGTGCGCAGGCAGCCAGACTGGTTTCGACACGAGAACCTTGGGTGATGGCATGTTATTTAATTGAGCGGGAAGGAGTGTGTTAACGCAGCATGATTGCTAAAACACCACCATGTATATCTGCTGCGGCGATGCAGCGCCCGACTCATGTGATGTCACATAGTATATATGTACGCCAGCAGTGAATAAAGTAGTTCACTCCCTGGCATGACTTGCTGCTGACGTTATAACAGTCCTAGTATGATATTGCGTCGCCTTCAAGGTCATTCGCCGACCCCGGGCAAACTAGGAACTTGCAGCCTGAAGAGTACAGCTCCAGCTCTAAAAAAAGGCCCCAAATACTGAGCCGAACAGTGTGACATGCGCTTTGCATTCTTGGATATTCATGCTCTCCATTTCGGTTATGCCAGGGGAGGCCGAGGAGAGGTAGGTTTTGGAACAGAAGGTCCGTTCTGAGGCAGCATTAGAGCAGCAGTGACATGATCGTGCTGGAGCAACTTCCAAAGCGAACGTGACAATCTCGATTAACCTGGGCTCACATTTCTCCAAATATGAACATGGATGAAAATTTTCACACCACACAAACTTCAAAAGGGCAGTGTGATTGTCCCCATTTTTACCCCAAATGAATTCGAAGATGACGTTCCGTTAATGGGGTTCGTCCCAAGGCGACTCAGGCTCCTAGAGACACCATAGTGGAGGAGGGCTCCAGAAGTTTCGACCACCTGGGGCTCGTAACGTGCACTGCCACAGCACAGCACACTGGTGCCTTGCCTTTTGCATCCATCGAAAAGCGATCGCCGCAGTTTCGACATGGACCCACATCATTGGGCACAGCAGTCCCCTAACCACTGCACCACCGCAGGGACTGTGATCAGTTTGGATACATGAGTATCAAACCGATGAAAGTTTGAAAAGCATGCCATCAGCCCAGGGTCACTGTTGGAAGGGATGGCTGGGAGAAGGGAGGGTGAAACCCCATTTAAATCCTGTATTTGAAAGTTTCCACGAAATATGATGCTGAGCATGGTTTACTTATGTCAAATTTCAGAGAAGGGCGGAGGGTTGGTATCACCGGAAGAACAAGAGCAAGAAGGCAGCAATGGGTGTTTTGAGGAAATGAAAAGGGATATACTGGTTCGTAACCAGAACATCGGATATAATGTAGCCATATATAATGCAACCAAGGGTGGCAACCCCATTTTCGTATTCGCATACATCACACGTTTATGTGTGAAGGCCGCAGTGGGAAATGTTAGTAGTAAAAAATTATTGCAACACTGAAGCAACATCACCGCAGCATGTGCATATGACAGATCTTTACGGTGAGGCAAAGTTCACGTTCGCCTTTGCCTAAAGTGACAGTACCGTCACACACCTTGCTTTCAAGACATCAACGCATTGACACTGATGACACCTGTGTGTATAGCCTGCAGCGGCCGCAACGTCGTCATTGTGAGGGAGGATATCTAGTTTTCATGTTGTTGCTGAAGTTTTATTTAATTCCCATCTCCTTCTGCACCAAATTTGCATTATGAAACATTGCAGAGTCGCATTGGACATGGCGGCTGCCCGGAGTGCTTTCAGTCGTTCGTGACCTCGCTGGCCTGCTAAGGCCAGACGTGCAAAAGATCACCAATCACCAAAAGCATTGCTTTTCTGAAAATATTTTTTTTATAATCTAGAGGTTCTGAAGAACCAATTTTTGAAATGTTATGGTCCTCGGAATAGTATTGCATTATTAGATTTTGAAAACAGTAGCACGACGATTTTCACTCGTAAGACCACCTCAAGATTGATCGAATTGAACCTCACATCCTGTGGCAATGGCGCAGCAGAGCGCAGCCATATTTGTAATCATTCAAAAGCTGCACTCTTCTACTTTCCGCTTCTGGTGCGAAACAGTTCTCAGTCCGGCAACAGTGGAGCTAAACCACTGCAAAAAAATACTAAAATCTCGGCCTGCCTTGAAGCTTTTGCACCCCGTGGTGGACATCCCGCCTCCTGATTGGATACCGGAAAGCATCGTCAGCTGACATTTTGTCCTGCACTGCGTTTCTCTACCACGAAGTCTCATGCTTTCGATAAAAAAAAAAAACAACGGCAGCTTCGGACGCACAAAGGGCCATTGGACCCATCAGCACCAGTGACGATTAGCCCAATGAGACAGTGCAGTGTGGACACAAAAGGATCGGCAGAATGTAATGCGCTGGCACCCGGCGAGGCGCCGAGGAGTATGCATAGACACGCCACTTCTTTCTGAAGCCAAAAAATGGTAATTCATCTTCGCATGCAAGATCAGCGAAGGCTTTCTGCGATGTCCACTACCCGCCGCAAGCAATCTCTGTGGGGGGGGACTTCGAAGAAGCAGCAGCAAATGAGACTATTCACCACGCAACCTGAAAACTTCAAGCGAATGATAGAAAACAAAATGAGGGAAAGAGATTGATTGCGATTATGTGCATGGCGGCTTCTAGCATAAGATCCATCGAAATCTAAGCTTCAATTTACAATAAATAAACAGCTTTTTTTGAAACTTAATTCCTTGTTTTCCCAAAACGGAATTGTTTACTGCACATACTGTTGCCCAAAATATCTCCAGATGTAGTGCTCACATGTGAACTGTTGCATGTTAAAGCTGATAAATTACTCTGTTCAATAAGACCTACACTACTTATTTCCACTTACAAATTTAATTAGCCATAAGAATTGCGCATTGAAATTTTTCACATTTCAATAGGAGCATTTGAAAGTACAGCTTTTTATACCAGGGAAGCAAAAATTAAAAGAGCGTTATAGTTATATAGTTTCACTGTCTGGCTCTTGTAGAATGCGCACACATCAAATTGTTAACCATTTGTAGGAAGGAAGTATTAAGAACTTGCACTTAATGATTAGTCATAAACTAATGAATATTTCAAAACTGAAAAATGATAGGTAAGAATAGATTGCACATTTATGTTCAGCACACAAACACATTAGGTAAGCTGTTTCCATCCATTTACAATAGAAATTAGTTAAAACCACAGGGTCTCCCGTTAAGCACTGTCCAAGGCATGGTGGTCTGCAGCAGACCATTATTAATACCTTCCAAAGAATGAAACACTTGTAAATAAATACTTTTTGTCACACTTGCCGCTACAGGCAAACCTCAGCATTGAACTGAACAGAGATCGAGGTGCACCATCGCAGTGTTTGTGGAGTGGAGCCGATGATGGGAACGTCATGCAGCCAATTACAGCTCGCTTCTTGGTCACATGCGCTAGCTCGAGGAATAGGGATGAGCTTTGACTTTTTTTCGACTACAATGTCACCACCGCACTTCCTGGGCAAAATTTGCAGAAGAAAAGTTGCCGTTTCTAACGAAACCAAGATCGACACAGCCGCATGCCCAGAAAAACAGCTACACGCAGCTGCAAAATGTCCTAGCACGAGATTCAGCACATGTTGATGTTATAAATCAATCCTGCAGTCAACATAATGCCTAGAGAGACTGTAAACTTACCTTGGGAACTAATCGAATATTAGCTGCAGATTTGAAAAATGCTAACAAAAAATCCCACTTTTTGAGATTCATCTCAAACTCACTGTACCCCCCCGAACTCCGATGTACCTGTTCCTTCCGCATTTTAGTGCACAATTTGAGATTTTGTTGGTGGCGGACTCTCTAATGATAGGCCTGAACAGCTCGAGATTGCATCATAACTAAAGTCTACAACCGCTTTTTCGGACTAGGAATCGCGAGAACACCCGGCGAAAAAACCACTTTACTGCCGCTACGGTGGAAGAAGGTGTCAGAGCAGTCTGATGCTTGACAGCCTCGCCGTGCATTGTTTGCAAACTATGACGCCCACCCCATACATGTTATATGGAGGCTTGCCTAGTGGCAGTGGAGCCGCGGTTGAATGCGAATGAACACCGAAAAATTGAGCAATCGGTCGCGATGCGTCTGAAATTTCGGGAGCTCTTTTAGGTTAGTTGTATGGAGCAAATTTTTTGTCATCAACTGCGTAATATTCTAGTTTTTCCCAAATTCTCAAGCTTGACCCTCATGTTCTGCACAATGGTGAGAGGAATTCAGTTCTAGCGTCAGCTTCAAATAACCGCTGTCACCACGATACACGCTCAGTACACATCCACACATGCCAAATGCAAAATGTCGGCCTTTTCTCGATGTCAAGGAGCCAGGAAATTCAGACGTATAAGATCCCAAAAACGACTAAAACTTTGATAGTGCCACGACTTTAAGCACACGAGAACAGTAACGTTACACTATGGATTGCATAAAAGAAGCCTAGCTAACCCTAAACATACATGCAAGCAATTGCAACAGCAAACATAACATGCACAGCAACTTTGGTTTTGGCTTGATTTGTCTTTTTGACTGGCCGTTTAGTTGATGCCAATGCGCCAGAGCGGCGATCAAGAGTGATAGTATTAGCGATTAAGACGCAGATGCAAATTCCACAGCGCCATTTTCGCAAAAACTATTTCTGTACGGGGAGAGGCAACTTATAAGGAGATATCAGACATTGATCGCACGAGCAGAAAGTTCAGTGAGAAAAATCAGTTTCCGAAGCGAATCTGGAAGGTTGGCAGGTACTTTCAATGCAAATAAGGCAAGACAGCCAATTTATCATTCCATCATCACACTGATGCCAATAACAATACCATATTCCTTAATTTTTCACTCAATCTCAATTAACTAGGCGCCTTCATTTGGCCATACCTAGCAAGCGCACATCTTTTAGGACAAACTCCAGATAAGGTGACTAAATTTCATGGTCAAGTTCATCAAAAATGTTGCTTATACTTTGCGCGATATTTCACACTTTAATCAGGAACTGTTGCATGCCCCTTAGAAATGTGTTCATTTTCATGAACAGTATTTTGGACTATGATGTCCAAAAGTAAATTTGGTGCTAGCAATGCAGTGGAGATCGTTTCTTGGCAAGAGGCTCTTTTTTTTTTTTTTACACCACATAGATGACAGTGGCCATCGTTATGTAAAAACAAGCGGTTTTGCACGGCCATGAAGAAAGGTAGGCGAAGCAATCGTTCGGGCAGACCAGCTTGGCTCTGCTTACCACTGCCATTTGAGGCAGTGGCAGTAAAGGAATGCTCGCCGTCATCACAGTAGCCTACAAAGAGCGCGTAATTGGACTGAAAATGAAACGTGAGCCTGCCGCAGCTTGCTCAGACGCCGCCACCGTCGCCCGCGGTGAATAAAGTGGAGTGCGGGGGTTGAAACGGCGCATTCACATTCCACTCGTTTTTTTCCCGTGAGTTCCATTTCGCGGGCTTTGCTGCCGTCGTTAGCCGTAGAGACAATGTTCCAATGTTCCTGCTTCGCAGGGCGCATGCATTCGCTCATGGCCCGAGCATGACCTGCAACTGCATCACAGTACGTTGTGAAATGGCATGGTCATGAAAGCATTACTGGCAGAGATATTCTAGCTGGAAGATTGTACAGTAAAATCTGTGATATGAATCGGCCAGAATGCATTGTGTACAATGTGCAAAATTTCGAATGATCCGAACACCCTCCCGCGCCACTACGGATGATACGAACGCGCGAACTGCGACCACAGCCTTGAGCACCAAAAACTGCCCGCACATCACATGCTTCCGAGCGATTTCACATCTGCTGCATTGGCACCAATCAGTGCGCATGCACTGGCAGCCGCGCCCGCGTTATCGGATCTGGACGGCACGCGGAAGATCACGCCATGCTATAACTGCCTATTATAGACATATAAATGAAACATGGGGAACGGCAAAATTTGTCATTTATAAAGCTGATTTTTTTTCCAAAAAAGTGATCTTTATTTAAGTTCACGAATTTTTCTGACTGTTCAATTATTTGGACCATTTTCCGGGTCCTACAGAGTCCAAAAATCTCACTGACTGTACACTGAATTTCGTGAGGCTATAAATTACAAAATCAACATACTACAAAAACTATTCTCAGCATTTCGTTCTTCACTCTTTACAAACCATGATCTTACCACTTAAGCATCATAATATGAAATTTTGTTTTAATCAGTAGGCAAATTACTGGCCTGAAGCAAAAACCATGACGTATTTGAAACTGGTGAGGAAATGAATAAGGCTGTGCATTTTCCTGAAAACCTCAAAAAAAAAAAAAAAAAGAAAAGAAAAAAAGAAAAAAGTTCATATGTACCACCACATAGAACGATGCCAAATTTTTGGATGCACATTTCTCTGGACAGTGTGCACAACAACAGTGCACACGAATAAAGTTGATCTACACCAGCTAAATTGTCTGTGATCAAAGTTTTAACCACTGCACAACATCGCGACAAATGAGTTGAGGAAAACAAAAAAGAAAAAGTCCCATGTAATTTCTGCTTATTCAAGCATGTTAAACAGCTTACTAGTTAACATTATTACCTGGTTTTCCGAGTGAGCCAACATCGGTACAACTGAGCCACGGAAGCAACGTTCACATCTCAAAAAGCCACTTTTTTTAAAGCTCGCAGCGCACTTCCTCTTAACAGCTACACACTAAAGGGTCTTAACAAAAAAAAAATTACAAAACGACTGCAGATTTGGAGCTGGCCAATTTTGATTAAGGTCATGTAAAAAAAAAAACCACACAAAAGGAACTGAACACTCAACTAGTTTGGCAAGTGCCGCACCATATGCATGTAGCATGCATCTAGACAGAGAGAACTTGATCTCAGACAGCCATGGGAACGGTAGAATGGGTTTGTAATCACCTTCAATCATTCCCAGAATGTATGCGTCATCATGCCAAGTCCTCTCCACCATCACATGTTAGACGGGAGAAGTAGCTGTTCTGCCATGCAGGCACTCCTTTAACCTGGTGATGAGGGCTTTGAATATGTTTTCTTTATTAGCATTTAAGTGCAAAACAGAATGCAATTTCAAATATGCATTTGTAATCCAAATATCTCACCAGAGAGAGGATATGTGGCAAAATAACAGCCATTACCCAAGTGCCATTACGATAATTCCCCATTAAGACCACTTTACGGAAGACATTTCAAAACATTCCCTGCCCATGCTGAAGCCAAGGAATTTTCTGTCATTTTCTTGATCATAAATACCTTAAGTCAGAGAAAAAAATTTATGTGGCAGCAATTAGTCGAAATTTGACCCATTGTTAATATGTGGCAATTACGGAAGAAAGGAAAGCTTTAGGATGTGCGATAGGCCCTTCGAAAAATGTATGCATGTTCCTAAACGAGGACTTTTTCAACTAGGAATAACTATAATTGGCCGCAAGAAACGACTTAATTAGGAGAGCTATTTTGCCATACCTTCTCTAGATGAAACCTTTGAAATGTATATGCACATTTGAAATCGACATTCTATCCTGCACTTGCACGCTAAGCTTCAATGAGATATGAAGACCCTCATATCCCCTGTAGACAAGGATTCAACTTGCCTTTGCTGTCGTGTAGTCGACCACCTTCTTCGTCGTGAGGTCGCACTTGTTGCCGACCAGGAGCTTGTTGACATTCTCGCAGGCGTAGCGGTCGATCTCCTGCAGCCACTGCTTCACGTTGTTGAACGACTCCTGCGGTGACACCACACACCAGGGTTGAGGAAAAAGGCAGCACACACTCCTCAAAACAGAAAAACCACCTACGATGCGGTCGCCCCACCTTAACGAAATTCGATAGAAGTCAATCGGTGACAGTAACAATTTTTCAATGTTGACAGCACATTCAGAAAACATCACGCAAGATGAAGGAACAGCTTCAACTATTCTGTCTGTCAACATCACTCAGCACCACGAAGACCAAAGATACACAGGTGCAGAACTACAAAATGCGTGGTATAGCAGAACCTCGTTCAAGTTAACTCGGATATAGTAGAAATTGATATAGTGAAGTGAAACTGAAGCCCCAGTTGATCTTTCATAGATGACTGTACATTCCAGGTGGCCTCATGTCAATGCCCGCTTCAACAAAAACGCCCGATGTCCAACAATTCATCCGTACAGTTAGTCTTGAGCAGATTATCTCGTAACCAAAGGCTATGGCAACTCAACCAAACACTCTCACATTGCTTTAACAAGGTCTATTGCAGCTTCAAGGTAAGGGCACTAGTGTGCTGCACCACTTCAGAGGCTACCCATCGTTATTTGAAGAAGAATGAAGCATTTGTTCCTGGTTCACCAACTTTCAGCCATCCAAGAAAGAAAAGACCATCACAGTGGGTCACGTCTGGATGTATCATCCCTGTTGGTGAACCCCGCCAAAACGTCCTTGTGCCAGCCTACACAAAGCACGCTGAGCATGCTCAAAAAAAAAAAGAACTGATTTGGCTGCCAAGCTGCACAGCACCTGATCGCCAAAAGGAACCTTCGAAATCTTTCCCCGAGCCAACAGGGTTACAATGGCTCAACAATTATGAACAGGCAAACTTCTGCGACTGTTAACACAAGCTGCTATAAATTGAAATCTCAATAGACTGAGTTCAGATTTCCCAACCGAAATCGCCAACCACCCAAGGTGGACCCCGAGGAAGAGCTAGAATAAATTTTTTTTTCGAGAAACGTACCTTCCACAAACGTTTATAGCCAAGGATACATTGCTATACATTTTGGTAGCTTTACTATGAAAAACTTATTCTGCTCAGCAGGTCAGCTCAAACACACGCTTTCGCACTGACAATACGAATAACAGCACACTACCTAACCCGCTTCTCTTAAATCTCCAGGAGCAGCACAATGCCTTCATGAAAACAATTTTCAGACACAAGGTTCAAACACGCACCTGGTCTGTGACGTCGTAGGCGACGATGATGCCATGTGCCCCCCGGTAGTAACTGGACGTGATGGTACGGAATCGCTCCTGCCCCGCTGTGTCCCACTGGAAGCATTCACAAGACACAAAGAAGCAGAATTAGAGCACACATTGTCATGCAGAACAATTTAAGACAGAAAAGCAGAAAAATAAGTTCATGATCATCAAAGACCGCATTCTCTAGCACAACAGCACTGTGCACCAGAAATCAACGAGAATAAAACCAAAAGCATCTCGAGCCCAATTATTTGAAAATGCGAGTTCAAATATTCACAAGAATGATGGTGCCTTTAAACTGCAATACAAACTCTTGAGAATTCCATTTAACTTCACGTGGCACTTACTACTGCATTAAGGAAATGAACACTGAATATGAAAGGCAGCAGCACAGGCACAGACATTAAATTTACAAGCAACCCTAAGCGGTAACTAACAGACACCAGCAGCATGGCAGACGAGTGGTCAGACATCCAAGGAAGAAAAAAATCACTGCATGTCATTTCAGTATGGTGTCATCATGTCACTCAAGCTGCCAAATGCTTTCTCTGCCATGAGACATGCACAGCAAACAAATTTCGTGTAGTTTGTGTACAGTTCTTACACCGTCAGCAAGCCACAAGAAGCAATACTCACAATCTGCAGCTTGATGGTCTTCCCTTCTAGTTCTATCGTCCTTATTTTCTGCAGGAAAAAGAAGCATGCTATTTAGGGCAATGCAGACGATTCCCTAAACGAGTAAAGCAAGAGAGATGCATTTTAACGTCTCCTGAGGTCAGAGCCATCGGTACAGAGCACCAGACAGTCAAAGTCCTGCACTTTGCTCTACCCAAATAAGTTAACTATTACTGACAAACCGCCAAGCGTACCCAACAACAAGATGCCCGAAAGAAAAAAAACAAATGGACTTAGCTGAAAACATGAGAGATGAAACTGAAGTTCTATGACACAAAGGAGTTCTCTTCATTGGGCGCAATAAATCTGCTGCTACACTTGTACCCCAGCAAAGCATCTCTAGAACCAACACCTGCCTTAGCCGTAAGCTAAGCCACGCAGCCCACAATAACAGTAGTCTGCACGAAACAGGACTGCATGAGCCAAGGCTTTCGTCTCAGACAGCCAAGGGAACAATGGCAACCAATCACAGGTAGTCATTGCCAAAACATTTGTGTGTCATCATGCAAAAACCTTGAGCCCTTGCAAACGTGCTCCCGTGAAGGCTAAATGGCAACCGTGGTGGTGCTGGTCACAGTGTTGATCAGTTAGCTGCTAGGTCAACGACCTCACAGTGCAAGCACAAAAACATACTGCTAACAGCCCCTTTGACGACCAACTGTCAAACCCTCGCTCCTACATCCAAACAAACAGAGAGCAACTTACAAAGTCAACTCCGATTGTGCTGATGTAACTTTCCGTGTACGTGTCATCCTGCAAGAGGGAAGCAGACAGGTCAAGACTGCTGGCGAGGCATGCAGGCCAGATGAGACGCCGGCTAGACAAGACTGCCAATTACGCCACTCAGACATCCAAGGAAGAATACGCAATCACCGACATTCACAAGAGGTAGAGTGTCATCATTCGTGGCTTGGCTCTGCGAAACGAACCTCGAGTGCAAGTTCCCCCAATAACAGAAGTCCACACCACAACTACCCGAGCCCGACCGAGGTGGAGTACAATCGCAATGTAACCGCAGCGTACTAACAGTTGATCTTTGCAAAACTATGGACATCCACCAGTTACTGCATAGCTGCCTTTGGACCAGTGTAGGCATTAATACCATGCGGCCCTAATTACAGGGAGGGCGCTGACCAAAAAGAAGGCTTCAGTAAGCTAGAAAAGACGACTAACTAAACACAGCAGTTTCCATTGCCAGCCAATTTTCTTGGGCACAATGTGTGTGTCGGCAATCAATTTTCTGGTGTTGACTCCACTAGGCCATGCTGCACGGCCATTCCAAGTGGCCAAACCCACCCTTTTCGGTAACGTGAATCAACTGGTGGGAAGATTTACAATAAATGGACATTTTGCTACCGGACAAATGCCACTATAGCTAGAAAGAACAAGAGAACTTTTTTAAACTGTGAACATTACCTGGAGAGTCTCAAGAGAGGACCTTCAAAGGCATCATGGACACCTAGGGCTGAGTACAAGACAAGCGCCCTAGTTTCTCCTATGAATTCAACGTGCCGCAGGGATCTTAGTTTCAGGCAAATTACAAACCCTGGTATGCAAACAAAGTGTTTGGAGACACATCTGCTCCCTGTCATGTGGACAGACCTTGCCGTCAATAATTTCTTTTCCCAGTGTTAAGCATCATACACTTTCGAACTCCTTCCACAATGCCCTTGCCTGTTTGATAAATAAGAATTTACTATTCTGAACCCATTCTGGCACTGCATAGAATGTTCATGCCTATGAAATATTAAGCATCAGCATTCTGCTGAAGAAAAACTAATAAAACTGGCTTTTTTTGCAGCCTGGATACTTAGAAGAAAATATTTAGGCCAAAAAAAAAAAAAATGAGCAGTACTTAGAAGTGTTGACTGCACCAAATCTGACTTAAGTGCAAATGTACAAGTTTACACTCGCATCCCTACAAGTGGCATTGATGTGCATAAGTAAAGCCATCACAAGAAAAAAACCCTCCCTTAAATTACACACTACGATAAGATATGCCAAACATAACTGACTCAGCACTGGACCTCCCATTCCACAACTGTACATTTCATATACCTTGGTCCTCGACGCACCGGTTTACGCATGATGCAGCCTACAAAGACTAAATGAATAGAACAAACTGAGGCAAAAGATGCCTAAACACTCACCGCAAACCTGAGCAGCAAACAGGACTTGCCCACTCCAGAATCGCCAATGAGAAGAAGCTTAAATAAATAGTCGCTGCAAGAGAAAGGACAGCGGCAATCAGTCAAAGCAAGGCGCGTAAGCACAACCTACAAGTCTAACCCAATGGCAAACAAGGAACAAGCCCCAATTGTGCAGCAAGTCAAACCTTATAGTCACTTCTTGGGTGCAATCTAGTACTGAGCATCATCTCTTCTAGATGGTTTCATGACACCAACACCGGCACAATATTCCAACTAGGGTTTTTCGCATTCACTGACTGCACAAACTCTGACCACTTCTTTGCTAGCCATGTAGAACCACACGCTGATTTTACCAACATGCATTGATCTCATAATGTAACTGCGTTAAGCCACTTTTCATTCATTCCATTCTGCAGAAAATAGAGATCTCAACATCATGAGCGAAGTAGCAGGTTGCACAGCCAGCAATTATTGGTCAGCGAGATGTGTGACGCGATGCAGGCTTTTGTAACATCTATGCAGGCAGTTTTTCACATAATGTGGTAGCTTACAACTGCGTTGCATGCTAACAAGTGTGTGCATGCAAACGAGGACCCCGCCAAGGTGACCCAGACAAGAGCCGTTAACACTGACACATTATACCTTAAAAAGAGAGCTTAAGTGTACCTGCTAAATTATCACAGCTGCCTGTGAAAGTAAAAACTCACACCTCACCATTCCTAAACATCGCTTCAGCTTTATGATGGCTTGTACATTTTACTGAGAAAGCTCTTGTAAGACGAATAGATCCACCATTCAAAATAAAGGGGTTTCATTTGATAGCTTGGAAGAAACTAAATGAACAGAAACACCTCTATAGCTGCAGCTAATGCTCCAGTTTCTAACGAGAGTTTTTAACACAGGTGTAACTAGCATCTTATTGAGATGACTGGCATAGGCATCCCTCCAATCTAAGGCCTCAAAACACAGCATGAAGGTGAGGCATGGTTATAAAACATTTATTTTGATGCAATGGAATAGCAAACAACAAAATATTCTGCACCTAAGAAACTAAAAAAGCTTCGCCATGGGTGCGAAATTGAAAATTACAGGACAACGCGCTTCTGAACGATTATTGAGTCCCTGGTTTTCAGGAAAGAAATTTGGCTTGTAACGCAACAGCATGAGTTCTCGGTCACCAGTGTAGTACAAAATTATCTGTGGCCATAAGCCTGCACTTTTAAAAACAATGAACAGGGCCGACAGAATGAAGGTTTGGCGTCGAGCTTGGCGCCCCCCTTTAAAGGATTGGAAGAGGGGGTGGGGGTGGGGGGGGGGGTATAATCAAGCTTCTTAACAAATTCAAACAAAATGGTGTGATTAATCATGTGGAAGGGTATTATTTCCGAATTTAACGCTCCGAATTTAAGAGGGCCTCACGTTTGGCAGAGTGTTGCTACTTTCAGCCCAGACTTGGTGCCCAATCCTGGTCTGAACTCTGGCTTTATAGTTTGCAGTGACCACCAAACCAGTGAAGACAAGATAAATAATAGTACTGTACGCATTTCATCTTGTCGTAACATTTGGTGCCAACTGTCAAACATTAAAAGAAAATTCCATCAGAGACAGCTTAATCCACCAAATCCAAAGTATCTGCGTGAGCATGTCAATCCAAAGTATCTGTGCGAGCATGTCTCATTCTGCTGTTTCGAACTGGAGGCTAGGGTTTCAATGCCAAGATTCAGGCAAAGATGAACAAAAACAAGTGATTGCAGACCATAGTGGGAGCATGCTACGAGATTTTGGAACAGCTTAACACACCTTAAGAAAGCAGTTACAGCAGCATGTTCTGGATACACTGTGCAAAATGAAGTTGACAAAAAAACAATGATACAAAGCACAGCACGAGCGTGTTGCAGTCAAACCAATGGGAGTTCAGCTGCAGATATGACGCAGTGCTCTCGTGCAGCGGGATAGAAGCCCTGCTGCGGCCATGTTTATTTTATTTCTTTCATGTTCAGAGATCACCGGACTGCACAAGTAGACAACAGCTTTTCGAGCGAGTGGAAGCGTTGGTGCTAGCATACTACAAAAATAAACAACTGCATCCTTGAAACGTGTGTAACCTTCAGGTTAGCGACCCCGACAGCCTGTCCTATTTATTGCCAACTCACGAATGTATCTGCTAGCCCTGCCTGCGGAGGCCTAAAGGAAAAGTGCCTGTATTACAGCTATATATGCATGAATATGAATGAGGATAGTTTGTACTGGCAGTTTAGAGTTCGTTGCCAAGCTTCAGACATCCAAGGAAGAAGAGACCATCACAGGAGGTCAAGTCTAGATGTATCATCATGTTGGCAACATCCATAAAATGCCAGTACCAATGCCATAGGGCAATATGTGAAACACTTCATTTTATACTTCCCAAGGGCATAAAATTGCCCATAATGGCCGAATGTGTGACATTAACATTAAGATAAAAAAAATTAAGCAACAACTATAATTATATCAGCACATGAGGTTAGGAAAGAGCAGGTAAAATACAGTGTCTATACTACAAAAGAATATGAGGGTAGAAGCCAAAACTTTCTTTGATTGCAAGCCAGATGCAAGTAGTAGAAATGCTGACATGAAGTGAAATGATAGACCACTAACCTTTTATCAATATTAGCTTTACAAGATAAGCTGCTCAATGCTTTCTAGTGCATGCCTAATCTCAAGGCACCTCCTCCCATTCTATCGAGAAGGCCTATCCCCATGTTAAGTGCAACAAATGCTTACATGCCTAACAATGCTATCAATTTTGCACCAATTCCAATGGGGTCAGAGTGCCATGTCCTTATTATCTCGAGAATGCCAGCCATCTGGAGCAAAAGCGCAACCCTGTGACGCTTCCCAACAGTTCCCCACCACACTTTCTGCTACAGAATGGTCAGGAATACACCCCAAACCCAATGTAGCCCATTCAGACTTGCAGGCTGTTTCTGCACACACCAACTGCATGGCAGCAAAACACCACAAGAATTGAGACATCTGAGCACAGCCCAAATCAAGCTGATTGCAAATAGTGGGCAGACTGCACATTTCCAATCGGATCCTTTTCTAAGGCAGGCACTTTTATTTCCACTCAAAACCAGGGCCGACATTTCTAAATCTTGAAACTACAATGCCTGCATTACAGTCAAGCCCACAACCAGTATCCATCAACAGACCTGTCCCTCCCAGCTGCATTGCTGGTGATGAACTAGGACTTAAAAATTCACATTTGCCTTCAAGCAACAGCAGCAGGCAATGCAACCGCGACCACCCTGTGGCCATCGTGCTGAATGGGGCGCAACACTGACAGCCCAGTGACTGGAAAGCCAACACTTCGCCATCGCACGCCCTTGTCCGCGGACACCCCCTTCGAAGCCCCCAGCGACCGCGCTCTCTGGACGCCAGTTTTTCCTTATCAGGCATAATGTCGCGTCCTTGTTCGGCACACGGGTGCACTACGGAGGGGCCCTGTTGACAGATAATCCGTTACGAAACCGCTGGGCGGCGATCGACGTCAAGAGCACGCGCCTGAGGCGTCACCTCGCGCTGCCGAACCGTCATCTCCGAATTGCTCATCGCCCGCTCGCGTCGAAGTCCATCATCGAACACAACTCGCTCAGACGACGCGGCGGCGGCCATGTTTTTTTTTTTTTTTCTCATTCTCACGACGTCGTCATCGCGGAGAGTGACGCAATGAATGATAGTGAAACCGCGCCGCTCTGATTTTTTGCCCTGCGGTTTTCAGCGCAACATTACTCAGTACGTGTTCACTCAGACGTGTGCGCAATCATCTTCCTGCAGGCCTCCACGCAATGACCGCCAAAGCGTGAGAAAGCGTGCGCGTTCCTTCAACGCCGCGTCAATGCCCTTACACGTCGTGGAGCATTCACACGTAACAGACAATATGTTAATGTAATGCACATGGCACTCGCAGATCCCTCCCTCGTCTGCATACAGCTGACGTCGCCACGCAGCAACCGCGTCATGCTTTCAGCTGCCAAAGGCATGAAAATCGCACAAAAACGGCAACAGGAAAAAGGAAAAAAAAAAAAAATATCGCCCTTGACGCTTCTGGTTCATTTGCAACGCTCCAGCGCAGGTGACCGCTACTGGCCGTGACGTCATCGCCGGAGTCTCGTCACTCTCGCCGGTTCGCGTGTCAGTTCCTTGAACCGGAGCATCAACTAGCCAGCACTAATTGGGCACGCACTAAGTGCCAGAAAGGATGCGCTGTTCCAGCAGCGGACCCCAGCTGTCACGGCGAGACATATGCATCTGCCATTGTGCATCGGGCGTGGAGATCGCCACAGTGAAGGCACTCAGTCGACAGTGCAGGTCACATTTTAGGCGACTAAATGCGTCGACAGCCCAAGAGGAGAAAAAGAAGGCGTCGCATTGCTCGCTAAGTTGCGCAATTCATCTGCCAGGACGGCGCCACGAAGTATAAGCTGCGACCACGCGAGCGCGAAGGCCGTTTCTTTAGGTTGCGTCACATGACTAGCGAACGACACGGGAGGTACGGCGTGCGACGAACGTATCTGCATCTCCGTGAAAAGCTAGAAGTTTCAAAATACAGGCGTGGGCCTGTCAAGTTTGCTAGCCCGAAAACTTTCGTGCTGAAACGCAGTCGGGCGTGACTTGGCAGTTTGGCCTCACACTATTTCACGCTAGTTACATCAGCAAGGCCGGTTTGACGAGTTGTCACAGCATCAGTCTGCTTTGCCCATGTTTCTGAGCACTGCGCTATGTAATGACTGATGTCTGCACAGGGCTACCACGAGGATCCAAGCAGCACGGCGAGCTTGCCAGACGAGGAAACAAAAACAAGGTCCCTGGAAGGACTTCGCTGAAAACCAGTCTCTCCAAGAACAGCCGCCTATTACCAACAAAAACAGAACCCGCACCGCTAGCTGAAATGATCACCTTGTGAAAAACGATAAACTAGGGCCGCGTGTTACTGCGGCGATGATTTTAACGCGGAACAAATTATCGCACATCTGCATCAGCCACCATGAAAAGTGGCGAATACAGCCACATACTAAACTGAGAAGGTGGCAATGGCACAAGAAAGCTACCTGAAAATGTGAATGTTCTCATCCTCCAACCTGCAAAGTTACAATGCAAAACAAAACCAGTAACGCCTTTCACCGCACTGTCAACGAAAGACAGTGTGAAACAATGCTGACGTTTGCAGCAGAGCTACACAGCACAACGCAAAGCGGCGTGAAGTATGCATGCAGCTCCAGTTTCAAGAAAAAAGCCCAGCTCAACGTTCACACGACAGCGACTGAGCACCACCCCGTTTTGGTTAGGCTTAGGGGTAAAAACAGCTGTCCGAATGCGATGGGTTGGTAGGCCACAAAAGTTTTGCCCTACCAGACAGTCGAACAAAGGAGCACTAGGACATGTTTCAACAAAGCCTGAGAAGCACCATCTCAAAAGCTTTGCGGACAATTCTCTTAGAATCAGAAACGCAATGACTAGCGCAAACTCATGAAACGCATCAGCAGGCATTTCTCATAAACGCATCCCCCACGCCGCCGCAACAAGTATCGTTATCGCCGCCTCTACAAGCACCGCTCACGCCCGCCCCAAGTTTTACACCGCTCTGCATACAAAGAAACTTCAGTACTGATTTGAAGCACGTAAAACACGTGCAGAAACCCCCGACTAGTGCAATTTAACGCCGTCAAGCAACAACATGCTTGCTAGGGAGTGTTGGGTAACGCCAGCCGCTAGGAACCCCGTGACGACGATGTTCCTTCAAATCAATGGGACCTTTCATACAGACTGGCGACGCACAGGGACGCTACGTTCTGCCAAAATCTTTCATCCGCACAACCACATAGGAGAAGTCTTGCCACGAAAATACGATCTTATGACACGTCTGGCATCCGCGAGCACTCCAAGTCGACGTGGAGACGTCACGGCTGCCTCGCTGTCGGCATTTTTTTTCTCTTGACCACCGCGACGTCGACCCAGCATCACACACGTAGGCTTAGCCGGCGACACCCCTGCACCATGCACGCACGAAAAACTCCGAAACACGGGAGAAGCGCGGGTCACTTACTATTCTGGATTCATCGTAGTCATTGTGTGGTTGTTGGGCGGCGGGTCGTCGGCAGAACTTTGGTTTGCTGATCTTGTGTTACGGCGTTTCTAGTGGGATCTGGCGATTCCGGAAGTTCTCAATATGGCTGCCTCCACCCTCTAGCCCAGCGGAATCTTGGGCCGTGGAATCAACGAATGACGTAAGCGCACGCGACGTGGCGAAACGGTGGCGCCGCCTCGGGATTGCAAGCCGACGTGTAAATCGCACAAATAAAAACGTAACTCTCCATTTTCTTAACCAGCAGCTCAAGTCTAAATAATAAATAAGAAAGTTTTATTCAGACACAAAATATTGCCTTTCTGAAATTACAGTGAGCTACAAAACATGGGGATGTCGCAGAGCGTCGCTAGGTGTTCAGTTTCGGTTTCGCTTGTGTTTGCTTTATGGTCATTCGTGTTATTGAGAGATGTCGCTGCATCCCTGCAAGCTCTTCTACTAGCTTTCGATACTCTTCTTTACATGCTAAGCCCTTGCTCACAAGCTCCGAATATAACTGTTCTCCGAAGGATATCTGACTGAAACCCAGTCAAGGTTTGGTTTTACCTGGTTTGGACTTTTAGCGTAGCGCGAAATTTGAATTGAATGATTTGAAAATATTTCACTAAAGGGAGAGAAAATGATCAGAACGTCATTTAAAAGGGCTTTGGGCATCCCCCCCCCCCTCCCCCTCCCCCCAACTCGTCGACAGAGAAGCCTCTAGCTATGGGAATGCATAATACCTGGGAAGAGATTACTAAAGCGGTCAGGGAGGTCCAGATCTGGCGGCTCAACTTCACTGTAGTGGGTCGAAAAATACTGCAAGAACTACAGCTTCAGTCAGGTGAGCCACCCTATGTCGTTGAACTCTTGGAGCTTGAGACGCGGAAAGTATTCAAAATTGCACCGATCCCCTAGAATATGCACCCGATTCATGACAAGGAACGAAGACAGCATAGAGCAAAACATTCCAAATAGCAGTGGTAGATGGGAACCACTTCCAGAAAGTAATTGGATCCATTAATACGCTTAGCGCCTTAATAGCTAAGAGGCTGCGATAGCGATAGCATGTACAGGTACTAGAGCCAAAACTATCCTCGCAGATAATAAGGCGGCTGTAAGGCAAAGGCTTAATTTCCAAGCCGGCGGCCAGTCTGCTGAGAAAGCACCCGCTAAACCGGGAGGTTTCAGTCATCAGGGTTCCAGCTCACGAGGGTCTACCAGGCAATGAGGCTGCTCATCGCCTCGCTCGAGATGTATACACCCGAGCGGCTGTAGAAACCCGAAGACAAAGACCCCTTATCACCTACAAGGCGCTCTTTGAGACTCCAAGACTAAGCAGAAGGATCTATCCACCACCAGATAGGTCCATAACACCCTCAGAATGCAGGGCCTGGCGTAATATTCAGGCCAATTGTTTCTTTCCTTATGTTACTCTGCATAATGAGTTGACAGATGACCCAGAGACTTGCAATCTCTGCAACGTACCTCTGAGTCAAAATCATCTAATCTGGAAATGCCCCGAATCTCCGGGAGCTAAGGAGACTAATCCCCTTGATCAAATTACGTGGGAGTCCCACACCCACAGCCCAAATGCGGATGTACAAAAGATCGTCCTACGCCTGGCGGAGGAGGCTTACTCCAGGACTTTCTCTGGGGCCACGGCGCTGGAGAGCCGGCAAGGAGGAGACCCTCCCCCAGGCTGAGCCCCAGCCCCTAGGCCCATGTCGGTGTAAATAAAGTATCCCTCTCTCTTTATCTCTCTCTCCCTCTCTCTCTCTTTCACACACACACACACACACACACACACACACACACACACACACACACACACACACACACACACACACACACACACACACACACACACACACACACACACACACACACACACACACACACACACACACACACACACACACACACACACACACACACACACACACACACACACACACACACACACACACACACACACACACACACACACACACACACACACACACACACACACACACACACACACACACACCCACACCCACACACACACACACACACACACACACACACACACACACACACACACACACACACACACACACACACACACACACACACACACACACACACTAAAGGGAGGGGGGGGGCGTAGAATATATACAGTTATAAGCAGTAACCGAAGTATGTATCAAAAGAAAGCACTCTGCTCACGTCTGAACCTGCGGCATCGTGGCAGTGGCTCACTGCACAAACGTTTCCATAGACTCGCACAGTTCCGTTCGATGTGGAGCGTTCCAGATATGTTATCAACGCAGGAACTGCCCCTCTCTTTTTTTGGGCAATGGAAAATTTTATCGCACAGAAAGTAAATAATTGGTTTTTCTTCGGTCAGAGCCAAGTAACAATGTGAGGGCAGCGAGTGCGAATGAAATACAGGTGTATACTTTGAGCAATGAACACTTTGTAGAGCTTGTTGCTATATGACACACACAATGAATGAAACCTCACATTTTACTGGAGAAGTCGATCACTGCACTTGAGCATGGGGATAGCTTGCGACTTATACCGCTGTGTGGATTTCAGGAATTTTTGCGCAAGTAGAAGAGAGAAAGGACCATAGCTTATTAGTCAAAATGCCCTTTTAAACCTGGGCAGCTTGGTGATTAACAGGCGATAACCACGAACGGGCGGTAACCATGCACGTTTAGCCACTCGGCTAGTAGGGGCGGCAACGAAGGAAGAAGGATTAGAGAAATGGTCGGGGAAAGGGAGGGGGGGGGGGGGGGGGGGGGCGGGTTAATCAGTACACGCTCTCTTCGTATTGGTCTGATGGAAAAGCTCGGCACATATCATCAGTGTCCCGGCATAAATTTGTGGTTGGCCATCGCCTTAGCCTGCAGCTAAAGGCGTACGGCCAAACAAACAAGCGAACTTTTTAGTTCTGACGTCGCTTGGCCTATGTGTACTAATTCTGTTCTGCATTTATTGTGCAACGTCTATACTTGCTGGACTCTGATGCCAGTGTTGAATTTTAAGGCTGATTCGAATACAACCCCATCTTTTCGCGGGTTTAAATTTAATGATCCAAATTAAGTCAGTGCTTTCAGAAAATAGTGTAGTTAAACTGAAAGTAACAAAGTGAACAGATTCGTTGTCGTTTACAGCAGCGAATGTTTCGAACAAACTTTGTCATTTTACTTATAATAATAATAAAAGCAATAACAGTAGTAATAATAATAGTCTTTTTTAAACCGCAGCGAGTTGTTAAAATTTGGCACCACTTAAAATTCGCGCCATGCAGTGCGCCTTCAAACAGCTTCGGTTGTGCTTGTGCGCTGTAAAACTAATGCATTGCTGGCGCATTATTGTCACATGCGCCCCACTGATAGTACTTTGTTCTTTTTTTAATTTGGTGCAGTTAAAATGAAACCGACTGTGCGAATGAATGGACTCACAAGAGATGGGAAAAGAGGGGAACATGAAATTTGGAATAGATCCGTTTTGTCTGGGTCTCTCGCCATGCAGTTATTCACTCAGAATATGACAGATACATATTCAGTCTGTAACTTCAGGTTTCAGCGATTCCAGCACATATCAACCAAGCTACCTGATCTCTTATTAAATACCGCCGATTATCAACAGCATTTAATTGGAACGTCCGGGCATCTAAATTAAGCCAGGATGTGTTATGTTTCAGTGACGATTCCCAGTTAGAACTTATATCTAAGCAGATGTAGGTGGACATCAACGAACCTATGTGACTGATGCGGGGAGGTTGAATCTATAGATCATTTCCTCCTATCCCGCCTGTAGTTCACACTTCAGAGAGACACTTATCTAGAGGTCCATCTTTCTAGGTTAGGCCTCCTACTGTCTCTACCAGTGTTACTATCATTTGGCGCGAGCGCCAAATGATTTACATTGGATGCAATATGCGGGTTTCTCGATTATTATAAATAATTGAAATAGTAGGTTCAATTGCTAACGGTTTTAAATTTTTACTTTTTTTTCATAAAAATATTATTTTCGCTGTGTTCGCGGTGTACACTAAATGTTCTTATGTCGCTTTTCATCAATATATTTTTCAAAATTCCAGATTTCTACTAGTATTGTCTCGTAATAGCATGTGGAAATTTCCTTATATATACCACTACACATTGGCCAGTGCGGCATTGTGACACCCCCTTGATTGAAAACTGTACACCTCTCATCTTTCCCAGTGGCATACAGCGATCCGACCGAGAACGGGCGCACCTCCTAGAACCCGAGGTAAAATTGAGCAAAAAAATACGAGGTGAAATTTGACTAGCGGCTGCTTAGCCAACATGGACTCTCTCTTTCTCAAAGCTCCCCCTGCCTCCAAACTATACAGGCCCTCTCCCTTCTTCAGTACTTCATATTCCTCATCTTAGGTTTGCTTCCGTTGCACAAGCGCCGTTCGTTGTCTGAGTGCGAGTGTGAGCGAAGAAAAGGGATCCTCCGACTCCTGATTGGAAACCCCTGCAGTGTTGAGGTAGGCGGTGGTAGAAAACATTTATATAGGACACATACAGGAGGTTATGCGTGAGCTGACCCTGAAGGGGCCAACCCTTATGAAAGACCTGCCAGCGAGCGTTGACCGAACGCGGCACGTGCAGCGGATGAGCGAAAAAAGCGTGCGGTCGGGCTGCTACGACCGTTCGCAACTCGCAAGAAAAAAAAAAAAGGACAAAATGGGAAGGCAAAGAGGAAGCAGAAGGAAGAAAGGGTTAGGTGGTATTGGTAAAGTAAAGAAGACTTAGAGAAAGAGAGAAAGAACTAACGAAAGGGAAGAAACGAAGAACGGGGAAACGGTTCCGGATGCGAGAACAGTCGCACTGTTTGAACTTTGGCATCGTGCAAAGGGAGAAAGAACGGCTGCCGAGATAACGATGCCCTTTCGAGAAGCCCCATGCTGGTGGTCCAAGGTGTGCCTGTGGTAACCCCTCCCCCAACGTCCTAAGCCGTAGCGCATCGAAAGAGCGAGGCCGGGGTGAGCGAGGGCGACCCACAAAGCTACCCACAGGTGGCCGCTCTGTTGCCAGATCAAAGGTAGCTTGTCGTCAGCCGCGCATACTGAAGGACAGAGGAAGGACTCTGCCATATCTCTCACATTATCTCCCTGGAGCGCCAGCAATGCCTAATCTCACCCGTCCAACACACACACACACACACACACACACACACACACACACACACACACACACACACACACACACACACACACACACACACACACACACACACACACACACACACACACACACACACACACACACACACACACACACACACACACACACACACACACACACACACACACACACACACACACACACACACACACACACACACACACACACACACACACACACACACACACACACACACACACACACACACACACACGCACGCACGCACGCACGCACGCACGCACGCACACACACACACACACACACACACACACACACACACACACACACACACACACACACACACACACACACACACACACACACACACACACACACACACACACACACACACACACACACACACACACACACACACACACACACACACACACACACACACACACACACACACACACACACATACCGAACATGCCCAATGTCTCCGTTACTAGTGGGGACGCGTCGAGCTTTTCTCACGTGTCGAGATATTTCTCAATTATTCCTATTCGGCCACGAAGTTTATACTAAGCCCTGTAAGGCGGAGGAACGCACAATCCTCCGTCTTTACACCAAAACACTGCTGTGCCCGGCAATTTTAAAACACACTGATCCTGCCTGAACAGGACAATGACCGCGCAATGCGCAGAAGTCTTCGGACATCACCCACGTGGTGTGGGCATGTCAATTAACCCCGAACATCGCCCTAAAACCCAGTCCCACCCAGGATTACTAGGAAGAAGCCCTGCTCGGCTGCTCCGACCTGACGAGCCAGAAGGCTCTGGTCAACCTAGCCCGAGCCGTGGCGGCCGCCAATGGGCTCCACTAATATGATTAGCCCAGTTAGTGATCATGAGAGGTGGCCTCGGCCACCTCAAACTTCCTCCCTGTCGCATGCCCGAAATAAAGTCTTTCGTGAAGACATAGAGAGCTTATATGCGACTGGAGCCCATACACGCAGGGTTATCGTTATTGACCGCCAGTAGGTAAAAATGCTCACCTGTGACACATAGAGACTGGGGGTGTGCCACGTCTGTCACGATCTGCGCCTTTTCGTCAGCGCAGTAATCGCGAATATACGAAGCGCACTGTTCCGAATCCAGGTACCGAGCGCAGGGAAAAATCGCCTGGAAGAACAAGGTGTCTCCAGGGTACGAAAAGTATGCTCAGGGGCAACACGACCGCAAAGGATAACATTTGAAAATGCAATGCATCCTCCTTTGCCGCAAAACACATTCGCACTCATTGGCCTCGTTCATTAATTGCAGTGCCACCACCAGGCCTGGACTACAGATCAATCATTTTTTTCTGCGATGTAGCAATCCGAAATTCTAAGCGGCTGAATTCACGTTCCTCGTTAAAATAACAAGTCGTTAAGTGGTTCTGATAACTGATATATAACTGTGTGTTGAAAAGTGCTCTCCTTCGTGTCACCAATTTTTTTCGTGCCACTATTACATGCAAGTAATGGTAAAGTGCATTTGCTGGAAAGTTTGCTTTTATTTGCGTGCACTGTTATAGTGAACATATTATGTTGGCAGGGGCACGAACTTAAACGGGGTCCTTTTTTTTTTCGTTAACATCAACACCAACCCTCTTATATTTGCCTCTTTTTTTTTACCTCTTTCTGTTTTCCTTTTTCTGTTTAATTTCGTCGTCGTTTGACATACTGGTCGTTTCATAGTCATGTTGAGTCATACCTTGTTATTGTAGTCATTACCACTCATGGATAAGCATACATTTCGAGTCAGTTGCTGCCATTACAAGTCGTCGTTTGACCTACTGGTCGTTCCGTAGTCATGCTGAATCATGCCTAGTCATTGCAGTCATTACCACTCATAGCTAAGCATACTTACTCATTTCCAGTCATTTACGGCCATTACAAGTCCTCGTTTGGCATCTTGGTCATTCCGTTGTCATGCCAAGTCATTACTAGTCATGGTAGTCATTACCACTCATAGATAAGTATATTTACTCATTTAGAGTCAGTTGCGGCCATTACAAGTCGTCGTTTGAATACTAATCGTTCAGTAGTCATGCTGAGTCATGCCTAGTCATTGTAGTCATTGCCACTCATAGCTAAGCATGTTTACTCATTTCCAGTCAGTTACAGCCATTACAAGTCGTCGTTTTACATACTGGCCGTTCGGTAGTTATGCTGAGTCATGCAAAGTCAATGTAGTCATTTCCACTCATTGCTAAGCATGCTTACTCCTTTCCAGTCAGTTGCGGCCATTACAAATCGTTTGACATACTGGTCGTTCCGTAGTTTGTCATTATTATTCAACACTGGGGATTATCATCTACCGATTTTTATTCATATATTGCCAGTCACCATCAATCGTTTTAATTCCTAATTTCCCTCCTCATACACCGTTGTTAGCAAGTGACACTTCAGCGCACAGATCCGATGCGCAGATCCCGCGCACAACTCTCGCGCACGGGATTTCATTCCATGAGCCTCCCGTCCCGGCTCCACCTAGTATTCGCCTCGGCGACGCGAAGCCGACGTGCAAATTGCGGCGTCGCATAAATGCGACAGCACTAATACGGAGGTTCAGAGCCTACCACAACTAACGTTTGTATGTCCGCTTCGTGTAGGTGCCCACAGAGTGTATCAGATATAGTGATTTTCCAAAGCGACCCAGGCTCATGGCGTAATGGAGAGTTTGGGAAATTTCGGCTACCTGGGGTCCTTAACGCGCCGGGAGGACTGGGAGGCGACCCTGCTTGGCTGCTCTGGCCTACAGGCCCGGGTGGAGCGCGCCCGGGCAGCGGCCGACACCACTAGGGTCCCGTACTAGGGACTCCACTTAGTGTTTGTCAGAACCAGCCTCTTAAGGGCTGATCCATGATTCCAATCACACCTCCTTGTACATACTCATTTCAAGTTATTAAATGTATTTCTCCTCCTCCTCACTGACATCGCACAATACACGGGCACCTTGCAAACCATGAGTAAATTGAATGGGTGCATAGAAAAGGAAAGGCGCAGTACATAGCACATACCTCGTTGGAGTGGAGACCTGAACCGCACCGTAAGGGAAGGGAGGAAGGTGGGAGAGAAAGAGGTTCCAACACCTAGGAACTTTAACATGTAGTGAGATCTCTGAGGAAATTTCACAATGTTAAACTACCAAGCAAAACCGTGTCAAACAGTGCTTTCGCACGTTTTGGTCAGTTGAAGTGGAATTGACCACCATCCAATTTTAGAGCGTGAGCTTTGGCCACTTTATTCCGCAATTTGACCTTCATCAATACATTGACCTTCATCAAGCGCGTACCACACGTGATTGCTTTACAGGAAGGGAAAGGCGCGGCAACTGTCTCACTTGCTTTCTGTGGACACCTTAACCGCGCCGTAAGGGAAGGGAGGAAGGAAGGTGGGAGTGAAAGTGGAAAGAGAGAAAGAGGAGCCGTAGTGGACCACGGCGGAGTAATTTTGACCACCTGGGGATCTTTAACGTGCGCTGACATCGCACAGCACATGGACGCCTCTTCGTTTCGCCTCCATCGAAACGTACCACACGTGGAAGCCTGACCTGTGCTATAAGGGAAGGGAGGAAGGTGGGAGTGAAAGCGGATAGAGAGGAAGAGGAGCCGTAGTGGAAGGCTTCGAGGAATAATTCCGACCCCTTGAGGATATTTAACGTGCGCTGACATCGCACAGCACGCGGGCGCATCTCGGTTTCGCCTCCTTAGAAACGCAGCCGCCGAGGGTCGGGTTTAAACCCGGATACTCAGGATCAGTAGCTGGGTGTCTTAAACACTGAACCACCGCGACAGAGTTATGCCATCCTGATAAGCAGGCTTGAGTGCGATCAACGAATACTTTTCAATGGGCTAACCCTCGATATTAGTCGCCGCATTGGCGTCACGTCATATTTTAAATCCAGAGTTACAGAGAGAGAATATTCTCTGTGTGTTCAGCATGCATGGCACGTATTTCATTTTACAAGAACGTATTTCATCCACGTTACATTCAGGCTCCTTCTCCTATGGCATTAGGCAGGAATGAAAATTGATTTCTCGTGTCTGGATGGCGATAAAATTGCCGTCCGCGCGTGTCTTGGCTACTTGCCTCGATAAAGACGACGAAGCCAAAGCGCACGCTCTCGGCAAGAAACCGCCTGCAAACTGAGTTCTTGCAGACCACAGAAAGCAAGCAGAGACGTGGGGGCGCGAGGGCGTCTAATACGTGCCGCGCACTCGGCCTCACATTTGTGTGTATCTCTGACCTCCTGGTCACGAATAAGCAAACTATCGCTCCTTCGAGCATGAAACATGAAAATGCGGGGATGACGATGAGCGCGAGTTCCCTTTTCACCAAGACGCGATTACATAGCTGTTCCATGCAGGACTTTTACTGATGCCGTCACAAACGCCTTTTCCTTTACAAACTCATTTAACTGTAATTTCCTGTCTATCACGGTGAGCTTGCTACAAAAGACAATATTTTCTGGACCGTGCTGTTCTCTAAGGACAGGGCAGACATACCGGAGACCAATAAATGTAGCAATATGTATTGGGAGCCGGAGATTACCGTGCTCATTAATTATAAGCTACCATATAACCTACCACAATACACGAGGGAACCTGGAGGTCCCTTTACTGCGATTGACATGTGGTACTCGCATAACCTCTCGGTTCTTTGCTCCTATTCGCAAGAGGCTGCGACTGCGGCTGCAGTCGGAACCAGCTGACAATCCCATGCATTTCCTCCCTACGACCACTTGCCTGCACACACACACACGAGCGTCTCGCGCCCTGGGAGACGCACGTGTATCGATGCGCCCTTCGTACACTGATATTTAGTTTCATTTAGCCCTGCCTTGTGCCAGTCGCAGCCGCCTTGTTCCAGCAGCTCCAAACTTTCATCAAGCATCTGCACCCCTATGGCGTTCTGGTCCCTTGGTCTGCCTTCGGTAACCCTGTCTAACGAGTACGTCGTGCGCATTCTTCATTCGCAGCTACTTACAGTTGTACGCTGTGGGTCTCCATACTCATGCCACCGCCGAACGACGCCTGCCAGCAGGTCCTTCTGCGCACGGATTCAGGAAACAGCTTCACGCTCATTCTGTCGTTACGTGCTTCTGGCGAGCGGACACCTCTTGGAAGCGTTTGGAACGCTCCTTGCAACTCCCCTGACACCGTTGTTTTCGTCCAGCCCTTCCTCGGTGAGCCCTCCGTGCATTGCTGCGGTCACACAGCGCGTGGGGTCTGCGCACGAGGCAACCGTTACACGCTGCGCTAGAGTCGCTTCAGAAGAATATTCGATGCCATAGGCTGCGGTAGGTTTGTCAGGTTTTGGCTGGTGGGCTCCAGTGACTCTACTGAGCCAGAGGACGCGGGAAGAGATTCACGGTCACTGTGGATGCGTCTCGATAACAAAATGAGAAAAGGCACCAGGGTAATAAGAGGTGGTGGTAAAAGCTACAGGTCGAGCGCAAGAGGTCAAAATTGATAAGGATTCTTCCGAATCTAGATTATGGTTTCGAATCCGTCGTGGTAACTTAGTGATGATTGGTTGGTTTGTGGGGTTTAACGTCCCAAAGCAACTCAGGCTATGAGAGACGCCGTAGTGGAGGACTCCGGAAATTTCGACCACCTGAGGTTCCTTAACGTGCGCTGACATCGCACAGCACACGGACGCCTTGCTTTTCGCCTCCACCGAAAAGCTGCCGGTGGAGGCGAAAAGCAAGGCGTCCGTGTGCTGTGCGATGTCAGCGCACGTTAAGGAACCCCAGGTGGTCGAAATTTCCGGAGTCCTCCACTACGGCGTCTCTCATAGCCTGAGTTGCTTTGGGACGTTAAACCCCACAAACCAACCAATCATCACTAAGTTACCACGACGGATTCGAAACCATAATCTAGATTCGGAAGAATCCTTATCAATTTAAACACCTACTGACTTGGGACTGATGAACCTCGGATACAAATCTGGCCCTAACGACGGCGTCTCGATGGAAGCGACGCACAAAGGCAGCCGTGTGCTGTGCGACTTACAGTCCACGTATATCGTTCCGGGACGTTAAACCTCGCAATTTACAACTGCGGCCGCGTTTCGATGGCGGCGAAACGAAGGCGCCCCTGTACTGTTCGATGTCAGCGCACGTTAAAGAACCTCAAGAGGTCGAAATTATCTTCGGCCCGATCCTCAAAAACAGGGGTGCGAGACTCTGCAGTTCAGTCGACCAAGAGCCAGAGCGAGCGCTCCGTCACGCGCCACTTCCCGCTTCGTCGTTTTCCTCGCAGTAACATCTGGGGCACCGAAAAATTGCCTTAATCGATAACTGGGAATATGGGAGGTGATATTAGAATACAGAAGATAAAAAAAAAAAGTCTGCCACTGCTGATATGCGTTGAAATGCAAGAGCGTAAGCTGTTATGTTTGTATGAACAAAGTATATTTCGCAAATATGACACCGTGTATGTTTTGTATACTCTAGGTTCGAAATTGGGGTACCAACCTGTTGTTGTTGTGGCTGTAGGAAGAAGGAAAAGAAAATGCACGGGCCTGCTACTGGCTCTATAGCTGAGCCACCTCCGCTGCCTCGTGCGGACAGAAAAGAAAACAGCGTAAAAAAAAGAAGAGGGAGAGAAAGACGTGCGCTGGCAACAACAGCCGTCGTCCACCACCGAAGCAGTGGCGGGTGCAATGACGGCCTACAATAGATACAAATCGGTGGAAGACTAGCCCCCGCCGCAAGCGGCAATGACCTACCTATCCCAGCCCCATCAGCGCCAGGATCAGCGACCCTACACCACCTCCCCTCCGTATCAACCTGTTGAGCACGTAACGACGATTCGGTTTATACCACTCGCGTGCACGATAAATATCCCAACAACAATAATAATAATAATAATAATAATAATAATAATAATAATAATAATAATAATAATAATAATAATAATAATTGGTTCACATGGAAGGCGCAGTATATGTCACACGTTCTGTGGACACCTCAACCGCGCCATATTGGAGGGAGCAAGGGGGAGTGAAAGCGGAAAGAGAGAAAGGGAAGGGTTCCGGAGTAATTTCGACCACCTGGGGACCTTTAATAACGTTTACTGCAAAAGAAGCCTGAGTATATGCATGTAAGCCCACAGAGGCTAAAACTCGTGTCTGCAAGATGGACAACAGGGCAGGCGCCTGCGAAGCACCAAAATTGGACTGCGGCTCTAATATCTCCACCGCTGGTGACAGTCAGCTTTTGTCGATTAATTTGACAAGTCAGTAAGCTAGCTCGTTTCAGTCGCTTACAAGTCCTAAAACAGCCCAGCTAGACTACTCTCTAATATAAATTCAGATTCATTCTCACCTGCGATGCGAGTTTTGCGGCCGAAAAGCAGGATTAAATAGAATGGGCTTGCGAAGTCAACCAAGCCATACCGCGTTAAAAAAAAAGAACAAATATGGGCAGATTGTTAGGTGGTCCTGTCCAGCTTCGATTTCTGGGTACTTACTACATCCTTCGCTTGGAGCGCTCGGGCAGCGGCTACAGCCACCGGAGTCCAGGGGCGGTATTACAGAACTGCGTTCAGTTGACGTTCAGTTTCGGAACCCTCTGTGATTGGTTGGAAGCACTTCCGCTGAACTGAACGCTTTTACGTCACGACAGGTTCTGAGAGGCTTTGAGCGGAAGTGCTTCCAACCAATCACAGAGCGTTCCCAACTGAACGCGAACTGAACGCAATTCTGTAATACTTGCTTTGTTGCTTTGCTTTGTAGGGTTTAACGTCCCAAAGCGACTCAGGCTATGAGAGATGCCGTAATGGAGGCCTCCGGAAATTTCGACCACCTGGGGTTCTTTGCCGTGCACTGACATCGCACAGCACACGGGCGCCTTGCTTTGCGCCTTGCTGACTCCATCGAAAAGCGGCCGCCGAGGCCGGGATTCGATCCCGCGTCCTTGGGCACAGTGGTCGAGTGCCGTAACCGCTGCACCATCCCGGCGGGGCAGTTCTGTAATACTGCCCCAGGACATGGGGACCCGGCCAAGTTCCCCGTTACCCCCTAAACCTCATTCGTCTTTGAACAATTTTAACGCGGTAGCGTTAAGGAGCTCGTGTCGCAGAAAAGCCGGTGTCGTCGGCGTCCAGTGAGCGATAAATCCCGGCATGCACTTCATAAATAAAAAGCAAGTTCCAAGATGGGCTGGGTGGGAATCGAACCAGGGTATCCAGAGTGTGAGACAGAGACGCTACCACTCAGCCACGAGTTTTTTTTTTTTTTCTTTATTGCCGGTCATCACCAACACACAACAAAACCAACAAAAACGCGCTACAATCAAATGCTCACAGCAGAGCGGTTACCACAAGCATGACACTTAATACAGAAGCCGGCAGGCTCATACGAGTTGCCTTTGTCAAGTTAAAATTCCTTCAGCTCGCATAGTGGTTCGACTCTTAAAATCCAGTCTGGCACAGTGGTCTTCAATTTGTGCATTTCAACCAATGCGTGTATACTCTCGCGGAAGTAGAGCCTTGCAGGGCGGGCGTCAGGGTCACAGTGAAAACCCGCCATTCTGGACCGCCATAGACTGTGCAGGCCTATTAGCATAACCGTATCAAGTGGAATCCCATCATTATTTTCAGTTGGCAGGAATCTAATCCCGTATGAGTCTAATGGTAATTCTTTTTTAACAGTTCGTTGCAGCACGTCCCAAAAATAGACGCCCTCCCAACAGTGCAGAAATACATGGTCTATTGTCTCTGGCTGTTTACATATTAAGCAAAGTGAACCCCATGGCAGATAAAAGCCCTTGCTTTCAAAAAAAGTTTGTACCGATAATGTTCCTGTATGTAACTTAAAGAAAAACGTCTTTACCCCAGGAGAAACTGGCATTCTTTTGACCCGCTTCAGTACGTCTTGACCTAGACGGCCGCTATGCAAGGCTCTGTACACAGGAACAGGGAAGAAGTCGTCACAAACAGCTTTATACAGGTTCTTCTTTTTCACTGAACTTAAGTACTCTGTCGAGAAGCGAGCTGACAGAATTCGAACACTGCTGACAATCTCTTTGAAAAAACTAGAAAGACGCCCTGGCATGCTTTCCGTAGCAACAACGAAATTGGGCAACGCCCGCGCGAGCCTCACTTGGCACACAGTGCGCAAAAAGGGGTCGGTAACGTCGCGAAAGAAAATAAATCTGTTTACAAGCTGGCGCACAAATAAGTGAGCAAGCCCGAGACCTCCGTCTTTAATTGGCCGGAACAGGTTATCCCGACTACATCTTTCCCAGCTTGATGCCCATACAAACACAGCAAAGATTCGGTGTAGCTTTTGAACACTCAACCTAGAACAATGAAGTGCTTGCATGACGTACCACACCTTGGCAACAAAAAATAGATTACACACAGTGGCTCGTGCAAAGATAGACAGCGGCACTCCTTTCCACTTGTCAGCCTTCTCCCGTATTTCCTGAACTTGGGCTCGCCAAAATGGCTTGCTGTCTTCATAGAATTCTAGAGGTACACCCAAATACTTCACGGGTGTTGTAACCCATGTAACGTTGGCAAAAAAGTCAGGCGTTGATGTCCACGCCCCGTGCCAGAAGCCAAGACACTTTCCCCAGTTTACTGGACTTCCTGTGGTCGCACTAAAGCGGTACAAAAGCGCTTCTAGTGAATGGGGTGTTGCCTTAGAAACATGCCGTAGAACGTTATACTGCAGTGTATATCGGTAATTATGAGCATGTTACTTACAGAAGTCGCAGTTACACGAGTAGCGAAGTACGTTACCGCTACATTTCTTCTGCGCTCTGCGCACATGCAGAGCCATCTTGCGGCAAACACAGAAGAACCCCTCCTCGCAATGTGCGGCGCTGCCCCGACACGTGGCGCGCCACTCGCCCCTGACGTTTCGCCGTGCACCCTCACAGGTTGTAGAATCAAGCGTCTTTCCTTTCTTTAGATCACTATCTTCGCTCACCCGCTTCTCCCCTTCGGGCCGCGCGGGTACCGGTGCGAGGATGCCCCAATACCCTTGCGTTTAGTAAGTTTTCTCGACGAGGTGCAATAACGCTATCGCGTTCCACTCTTGAAGGCGAAGCTTAAGCGTCCTCCAAATTTTTATTTCGCGATGTCAGCGCACGTTAAAGATCCCCAGGTGGTCGAAATTACTCCGTAGCTCTCCACTACGGCCCCCCTTTCTCTCTGTCTACTTTCACTCCCACCTTCATCCCTTCCCTTACGGCGCGGTTCAGGTGTCCGCAGAGCAAGTGTGACAGATACTGCGCCTTTCCCTTCCTATGAACCAACCAACCAACCAACCAACCGCTTGCACTCCCACCTTCCTCCCATCAGTTGTGTCTATAGAACGTGTGACAGATACTGCGCCTTTCCTTTCATGTGAACCAACAATTATTATTATTATTATTATTATTGTTATTGCACTACCGTTTCACCCGTTCAATCTCGACGCATTTCAGATGTTCTGAATTAGGTACTTATATCGTGTTATTTAAATTACTCCGTAGCCCCCCACTATGACTCCTCTTTCTCTCTTTCCACTTTCACTCCCACCTTCCTCCCTTCCCTTCCGGCGCGGTTCAGGTGTCCACAGCAACAAGTGTGGCAGATACTGCGCCTTTCCTTTCCTATGAACCAGTTATTCTAATTAATTACCTAATTAACTTATTAGCCTAAGTATTTTTTTTCGGACACAACATTATGTCCCCCTCTTTCGATTGACACCACTCATTAACCTCTACTACTTCTCAATTACTCATAACTGCTGCGGACACGATCTGCGGACAAAAATCTGTGAACATAGCGAAGTCATGTTTTCGCAATAATAAACACTATAGTTCAACCAGTCCCAAAGGCTTTTACCTTTTATCGCTTTCAAGGGGTCATGGCACCCCCTAGAATTTTAAATCACTCTAAGCAAATGTTAGCACGGCCAAGATGCTGGCCTCGCTATTGGGGTGTGAAAAGTTAAGCCACGTCTGTCTCTCTCCCTCTCCCACGCACAAGCTCTTAAACGTTGGCAAATGGATCGATAAAGGTCAAGGTTCTTAAATGTCGCGCAAATAAGATAACCTCTCAACTTCGCAGGGAATGAAAAGGTCGCTCGGCTGTCTGAGACGTGATCGGCTGTAGGCCATAGCTTATAGAGAATCTCTTCCTTGTTTAGTCAGATGGATAGCGAGAGATATCGCGCGTTGTCCTTGAATGTGGTGCTATATAGGCTATTCTCTGTGCACATCGACCTAGCCGTCAGGAGAAAAAAAAATATATATACGTAAGCAGACCGTCTTCTTGATTTCTTTCTGAGAACGCAGGCGACCGTCACCTGCGCTGGTGCCTTATTTTCGTTCCTATTTGCGTGTTCTGTGCCATGTACATGAGATTTCCCAGAAAGACACAGATGGTGCATTAAAGAACAGAGATGGAGTGCAGATATCCTGCCCCTGGTTGATCAAGGCAAGCTAGAGCTACCTCGACGACAGATAGGCACTGCAGGAGGAGGCAGAAGGGAAAGGGTTAAATCTGAGCTCTTCAGGGAAGTACGGTACTGACGGACTTAAAGATCTAGAGATTCTAATCACCTTCTCCCCGTATACCATCCGTAGATATGCACTTAACCATAATAAGGCCAGCTTTATGGGACATCGTTTACCTGTAAGGCACCTGTGGTATACTATAAGGTACTGCCGTGCAAATGCTATCTGCAAAGAGCACTGCAGAATCTGCATTGGAGTAATGCGAAAGCACGGATGCTGCTGTTGGTTACTTCTGGTTGCTTTTAGTTTCTTAATTCACTTCTCGTGTGAGTGAGTGAGTGAGAAGACTTTATTTACACCGACATGGACCTCGGGGCAGGCGCTTAGCCAGGGGGAGGGTCTCCTTGCCGGCTCTCCTGCGCCGTGGCCGCAGAGAAGGTCTTGGAGTAAGCCTCCTCCGCCAGGCGTAGGACGATCTTTTCTTCATCCACATTTGGGTTGCGGATGTAGGACTGCCAGGTAATTTGATCAAAGGGATCAGTTTCTTCAGCACCCGGAGAATCGGGGCATTGCCAGATTAGGTGATTTTGACTCAGAGGTACGTTGCAGAGATTGCAAGCCTCTGGGTCCCCTGTCAACACATTGTTTGCCCATTTTAGTCTTTGGTACTTTCAAATTGCGCGCCAATCCCTTTCTATGCCCTTTTTCGGCTCTACTTCCGGTTGTGTGACATCATCTACCTCAGATTAATTTCTTGTTTGCCCATTTTAGTCTTTGGTACCAATACCTTCCTATGGCCTTTGTTTTGGCTCTACTTCCTGTTGCGTGACGTCACATCCTTGACGTCATGTCCACTATGGTACCCCTTTCTCTCTTTCCGCTTTCACTCCCACCTTCCTCTCGGCTCTTACGCGCGGGTCAGGTGTCCATCGAAACGCAGCCGCCGAGGCCGGGATTCGATCCCGGGTACTCCGGCACAGTAGTCGGGCGTCTTACCACTGCACCACCCCGGCGGGGCGGTGTCCAGAGAACAGCGCCCCGCCGGGGTGGTGCAGTGGTAAGACGCCCGACTACTGTGCCGGAGTACCCGGGATCGAATCCCGGCCTCGGCGGCTGCGTTTCGATGGAGGCGAAACGAAGTGGCGTCCGTGTGCTGTGCGATGTCAGCGCACGTTAAAGATCCCCAGGTGGTCGAAATTACTCCGTAGCCCTCCACTACGGCTCCTCTTTCTCTCTTTCCACTTTCATTCCCACCTTCCTCCCTTCCCTTACGGCGCGGTTCGGGTGTCCACAGAGCAAGTGTGACAGTTACTGCGCCTTTCCCTTCCTGTGAACCAATTTTTTTCCAGAGAACAGCCCCGCCGGGGTGGTGCAGTGGTAAGACGCCCGACTACTGTGCCGGAGTACCCAGGCTCGAACCCGACCTCGGCGGCTGCGTTTCGATGGAGGCGAAACGAAGAGGCGTCTGTGTGATGTGCGATGTCGGCGCACGTTAAAGATCCCCAGGTGGTCGAAATTACTCCGTAGACCTCCACTACGGCTCCTCTTTCTCTCTTTCCACTTTCACTCCCACCTTCCTTCCTTTCCTTACGGTGCGGTTGAGGTGTCCACACCAATCAAGTGAGACAGTTACCGCGCTTTTCCCTTCCTATAAATCAATCAATCAATCAATCACTCCAGAGAACGTGTGTGGCAGATACTGTGCCTTTCCTTTCCTATGAACCAGTTATTCTAATTATTTACCTAATTACGTTTTTGGCCTAATTATTTTTTCGGCAACAACATTACGTCACCCTCTATCGATTGACACCCCTCATTAACTTCTACCACTTCTCAATTACTCACAACTGCTGCAGACACGATTTTGTGGACACGTTCTGCGGACACGGTCTACGGACACGGTCTGCGGACAGGAGCCCCGTCGAGGTGGCGCAGTGGTAAGACGCCCGACTACTGTGCCGGAGCTCCCGGGTTCGAACCCGACCTCGGCGGCTGCGTTTCGATGGAGGCGAAACGAAGTGGCGTCCGTGTGCTGTGCGATGTCAGCGCACGTTAAAGATCCCCAGGTGGTCGAAATTACTCCGTAGCCCTCCACTACGGCTCCCCTTTCTTCCTTTCCACTTTCACTCCCACCTTCCTCCCTTCCTTTACGGCGCGGTTCAGGTGTCCACAGAGCAAGTGTGACAGTTACTGCGCCTTTCCCTTCCTGTGAACCAACCAACCAGCCTGCGGACAGGATCTGCGGACACGGCCTGCGGACAGAAATCTGTGAACATAGCGAAGTAATGCTTTCGCATCAATAATAATAATAATTTCATTACAAAGCACGACAGGCCCGTCTAAGCTGCGGCTGCGTTTCGATGGAGGTGAAACGGAGAGGCATCCGTGTGCTGAGCGATGTCAGCCAGGTTGTCGAAATTCATCCCTTGAGGGGAACGAGAAAGCGCACGCGATCGCCCGAGGGATCACTTTCCGGACGATCGCCGTGGACGGGCAGCCTAGATTTGTGAGAGCCTGGGCCAATAAGCCCTCGATCCTCCTTGTACAAAGAAATAAATGAATGTTTGTCATCACCCCCACCACCGCCACCACCACCACCGCCTCCACGCGAGGAACCCCTCCCTTCTGGTGACGAACTCAGAACGTCCAGCCGAACTGCCTTCGGACGTACGTATGCCGTTTGACTTTTCATTCTATTAAACGGCGACCACTTCAGATGTCATTCCACTGGCTGAAAAGACCCTTTAGTATGTAGACATTGCAGATCATAAAATATGACTGGTTAAAAATATTGAGGAAATGTCAGGTGGTGTCTTACGCCTTTACGATGCTGTTATTCGTTTGGCTCTTGGAACTTCTGAGTTCCTGTGTATCATCTCTACTATAATCTAGGCGACCACTGTTCAAAAAGGCGACCAGGCGAACGCGCCTGATTATTATTTTCTTTCGTGATGAAAAAAAAAAAACAAATTTATTCAAGCTTTACTGCGATTTAAGCTTCTTTGTCGGTCAGTTCTTTATTTGCACAGCAGGAGTCTACGTGCTCACGAAGTTACGTAACAAACATGCAATACTGTGAGTGCAGGCCTTGGACGGGCCCGGGCCGAGCTCGGGATGGACTTCACTCCGAAATTTGCGGACCGATCTAGGCTGAGTGGTGCGATGAGTTAGCGGGCACGCGCCGGACCTGCGCTTGGGGTCGCGGACCTAGGCCTGGCTAGGGCCTCGAACTGAGGCCCGTGAAGTGCCCGAAATCGAAGCGTCGAGGCATGAAAGGAAGCTTGGGTATTAGATATACGACTGTGAGCTAACTGAATAGTAATTTCGAAAGGATAGCTTTGCCAAGCTGTTTTATGGTTAAGGCGTTTGGTGCTCACGAGGAGTCAGGATCACTTCCCCCCTTTTTTTATTCAAGCATTTCTCCTCATAGCTGAGTACGGCGCCAGAGAAAAGGCTGTATGTAGGCTGCAGCCATTGGAGGGCATCCGAAGCCCACATCTGAGGCACGATGCAGAACGTTAATAAATAGAAAATAGCAAAACACGTTTTACCTCGAGTTGCGGAGAAAAGACGCAACGCTGACATCATCAGCAAAGGCAGCAATAGAGAACCTAATATTCATCGCAAGAACAAAAGCTTACAAATTTATTACTTCAGCTTACAATATGCCTGAACAAGTGGTAGCTGTGCCGCTATCAAGGGTGGTCGGCAGAGGCAAATGTGGCAGTGGTTTTATGTCTATTGCTTTTTACCGTTCTTAGGCACCGATTAGGCTTACCGTAATATGAACTACAAATTGCTCCCTAAATTTTGAGTCTTGAAAGACATGCGGCACATGCGTGAGGGCTGCCACGGAAGAAATTCGGGTTTTGCCAGACATACCTCACTAACCGGCAAGGGATTAAAGAGGATCGCGCCAGGAACCCACGCTATTCTGCCTAGACTTTTACCTCACTAACCGGCAAGGGATTAAAGAGGATCGCGCCAGGAACCCACGCTATTCTGCCTAGACTTTTTTTTTTTTCTCTTTCATTTTTACCTGACAATGGACACTCTCCCATGAATGACTCAAGCTATACGCGTACGATATACTTGCGCACCGCTGAAGAGCTCCTCCGACCCACTGGAAAGTGTTGCCTAACCAACGTCCTGTCCACACCCGATGCCGACTCCGAAATTCTAACGTGGGTTTAAGTGCGAACAGTTTCTCCCTCGTTGCGCGCAGCCGCTCGTATGACGTCACTGGACGGCGGGCAAGCCATTGAGTCACGGGCGCGGCTGGTCGATTGCTCGTGACCCGGTGCAGGCGCCCGATTCCATATCTGCTTGCCTTACAACGAGGATCATATGACGAGGTAAAACCAATTCGGAGCTGGATCTCCGATGTTTATGCGAGACAAGGCACCGCATCGCGTGTCTGGGCGCAGATAATAAGGAGGCAAATTTTGAAGGGCGTGTCCTCGGGGACTGTTCGCACGCACTGACACATCTCGCCAACTTGCGTACCAGGAAAAATTGGACCGCATTAGTGAACTCAGCCAGTTTTAGCCTCGAGTTGGTATAAACGGATATAGGCGTAGGTGAACGAATAGGAGAGAGATATTGATATTCTGTTAAGGCCACACAGCGTTGTTAATGGCGTCGTCTTCTAACTATGCTGTTCGATGTATTGTGCTGATTATTCTAGATGCGCTTAATGGGGCCCGCGGCTCTGTTTTTGCACTGCACTGTTATCCGCTTTCCACCGTTGAATTCTACTCCGCTGCGATGCGGAGTGTACAGCCAGTGTCAAAATTTTACGGGGGACAACCAGTTGCTGTGAAATTGTGTTTCTGTTAGCGATATGCACACTGCTCAAAGATGGCTCACACTGAGTGATGTCGGGTTCCCGTAGCGAGCTCCGTATATTTATTGAATATTGCAGGCATAGGCTGGTACAGAATACACCTCCTCTGTGATCTTTCTGATTAAGTGTTCGAAACGTAGTAGGAGAAGCAGCGGCCTGTAGTTGAACAGGTGCCCTTCTTTTACGACACGGTTTAGATGTTTACCGAGAACTGTGGCTATACTATGAGTTCATATTCATGTAAGCCAATTTACATATCAACTGCAAGTGCCTACCGAAAACTAAAGCAGATACTGCGCCTTCCTTTCCCCCAAACCCCTCAGCTTCCCGTGCTTTCTCACTGTGCCAGAATAAATAGTTAACTTCCGAAATAAATGATAGACTAAACAAAATTTATTCATCTGGCTTGTTTGATAGTCAAACATCAAACAGTTGACTCTGTATAGACTCATTATTTAATTCAGTGTAAATTCAAAACGCCACGGACCATGACCTATTATTTTCAAATGCCTATTTTTAAGTTGTATCCTGCTATGGGCAAAACGCCTAATTAGTAATTACTAGTTATACGTTTTACCTATTACGATACGTCTTCAAAATTGCCACTTGGTAATAATGGGCTACGGTACGCGGCGTCTTGAATTACTTCGCTCATCAGTCTTTAACAATGTATACAGAGTCAGCTGTTTGATGTTTGGCGATATGAAACGAGCCAGCCGCGGGAATTTTGTTGAGGCTATAATTTCATTCGGAGGGGTACTATTTGTTCAGGTAGCGAGAAAAACTGTAAAAGTGAACTGCATTTTGCCAACGAGTAATTCTCAGCGACAGTGACTGTAATTCATGCTGTTCCGTGTAGACCTCAGAAAACGCTATGTTATGATTAGAATCCGATGGGTCCACGGATTTTGTGTTCGCTTGTTCGCACGTAGAAAGGAGAAAAACGTAAATACTTGTTTGTCAGTCAGAAAACTCCGAACAAAAGCTGTACCGTGGCAAATTAACTGGTGGGAATGCCCGCACTACTGTCTCACATTTCGTACGTGCACCGATGGTCACGCAAGGTCCGCTTCGACCTTTCTGACATCGGCCAAGGCCCTTGCGTGCCTTTAGGACCGCCCCAGTCGGTCATGCCCAGAGAAAAGAGCGGCTTCGGATCTACGTGTGAACCTCTTTGCCATTCGCGCAGCCGGAGTATAATTGCGTAGGCAGAATGCTCCATTCGTAATACATACCTGGACAAAGTTTGGGACTCCGGGTTGAAGTTGGTTCCGTGAAAATTGTTCGAGCAATACGGGCGTTCAACCAGAGTTCAGTGCACAGTTCGTGACGTCCAACGTGAACGCACGGCGGTGTACCAAAAGCGGAGCTGATCGAGGAATAGGCCCGCAGCGAGTTCGGTAGCCCTGTGAAGGTCAGTGTCGCTAAGCGGTCAACAGCACACGCAGCTTTTGCGCTCTCACTCGAGGCTGCCATATTTATCCTGAGTAGCGTTGCGCACTCTTATTGTGCATAATAACAAAGGAAAAAAATCATGAAAAGAGAAAGTGCATTCCATTACACTATACTTATAGCTCGTTCGCGTGAGACCCGGTTCTGTAACTTATGTCCTGTATATTACACAAGACGGCGTTAAAGGCTCCGTCGTTCTGCACGAAATGCGGCGTCGGCGTTCTCGACGTTGGTTTTGTGAGCGAGAAATCACGAGCCTCTGGCTGGTGACATGGCTGGGCATTGACTTCAGGCAAATTTAATGACGTCACAAGAGCACAAGATACGGCCGAGAGGTCATGGAGATGCCAACTCGGGCAACTCTTTTGAGATGGGAAGGCAAGATAAGGTTCGAAACCTCCGGACCCCTTGGATCCCGTTTTATACAAGGTACAGATAGGCTCTGCTAGCACGCATTTACCGCTCTGTAGTATATCCTTGTTTAGACTATGGTTCTATAGTGTACGCGTCAAGACCATCTGATTTCAAACGATTAGATCCCATGCATAACCTAGGCTTACGGCTTTTAACTGGAGCCTACAGGACTTCTCCCACGAACAGTCTGTACGTTGAAACAAATCAACCTTCCCTCGAATGCAGAAAATCCACGCTTACAGGCTCATACGTCTTGAAAATACGATCCCTGCCGAAAGAAATATGCTACCACATAGTTACAAAGTGCACCTTCAAAATAAGCCGCAGTCAATCAGACCTTTATTTCCGCGCTTCGAAGAAAAATGCTAGGAACTAGGAAGGCTGGATAGCCTTCCCAGCATTTCCTCGATACAAAATCTATTACCACCCTGGTACAGTCTCCTCTCTGTGTGCGACTTGGAGATGAGATCACTATACAAACCCCACATATTTTTCCTGTATGAAATTCAGGAAACTGAGAGAAAAAAAAAAAACAAAAAAAAAAAAAAACCTTACACAGTTCTAAAGCAAGCACATTCCAAGTCCCATAAGCAAACTTTAATGTCTCAAATGCTTGTAGTTTGTATTGATAACGTAAACACAGTGCACCTCATGTTTGGCGCATGATAGCCTTAGTTGCTTACGCGCAATACCACAACAACAATAACAATTTTATTCTCTGATTCCGGCCATATACACTGGATTTTTAGTGTAGGTTTTACACACAGTGAAGTATTCTTCCAACTCATCTCACACATCAAGTGTTAAACATTGTTCTTGAGCTCTTTGGTCTCAGCCGCCCATGCGCAATTAAACTCTCAACTACCAACCAAACAACTCAGCATGAAGCCAGAAGTTCGAAACGCGAGAGAAGATACTTCAGTTATGTTTTGGAAACAAAATTGCCTCTCTCTAACAAGCTTTACACTTAGAGTGGCGGGAGATCGTTACAGCTAAGCCAGGCAGGTTTTTCATGTACAGCAGGCACAAGTAATACTGCAAGTAGTATAATATCACCAGAAGCAGTAATAGAAGCTAGTATTATCATCGCGAATGGAAGTATTAGAGTGAATACTGCCCTTCTGCGGTGGCCGAATAGTAAAGGTGGTTGTCTGCTGATATCGAAGATTCGAGTTCAGACCCTCATTTCTGTTTGGGACGTTAAATTCGATAAACCATGTGATGCAGTAGGAGTACTAATGTTTGTGATTTTAGCAGTAGTAATAGCTACGATAGCTCATTCTGAGGGTGCGCGGGTTACGCTACATTGCTTCCCTCCTGTGTCCATCTGTGAGCAAGAATGAATTTCCTCATTTCAGTCATATATATTTGCACGTGATTTGATGTTCTTATCAAGCTTATCCAAAGTGTATCTTATTAACTACATTGCCTTGTTAGGAGGGGATATCATTGCGTGGGGCTGATACTTTCCTTAAGTTCTGTTGCACCTATCTATTTTAGCAGTATACCCGATACATTTCCTGGTGTTTTTCTCCCATAAATCCATATTTTTGACATAATGTTTTTTAAGGGTGTCTACACCATGCAGCGTTGTGTCGGATACACCATGGCCCCTGTCATCGCTACTTCACTGTAACATCCATGCAACTGTATGTATACTGCTATAACTTATGATATCTACGATCAGAGCGCGCATTCTTTAGCCCGCCCTGATCACATTATAATCAGCATGTATGTACATGGTCGCTAGTAACAGGTTACGGGATATTACTACCTGCCAAGTTGTCCCAGTTATCCATTGTGGCAAGGAGATACCCGATCAGCCGAACAACACTGCCATGAATCTGCTGTATGGGAGAGGGCTGAATACTTAAAGAAGGCCAGCTTGACAAAGCAGATAGCTGCAGAAATGAGGATGTTAACGAGGAATACCGAAATGAGCAAACACAGGAAGGATGCTTGAAGTCACATATATTAAGCCAATTATTCAAATATGGGAGGCTGCGTATGTTTGGTCATGTAATCAAGAGGGATGGAGAATACTTTGGAAATGAGGTGATTGAATGTGAAGTTGATTGCAAGATGACGAAAGCTCAACCTAGGGAGATGTGGCAATCAGGACGATCCGGAGAAAAGTCCGAGGATAAAGGAGATAGGGCGTTAGTTTAATTTGCTGTGGATAGGAGGAAAATACGGAAAGATTATCAAAAACAGCGTCACCCACATAAAAATGGCATATATATAGACCAACAAACTTTTAGCATTTTGTCACCGGTCTGATCACGATCGTGGTAACATAGTAGTCGACTGGTTGGTTTGGTTTGGTTTGTGGGGTTTAACGTCCCAAAGCGACTCAGGCTATGAGAGACGCCGTAGTGGAGGACTCCGGAAATTTCGACCACCTTACCAAACCAAACTTACGAAACCAGACGAGATTTCGTCAAAGCACAGATTTAGATTATCCAACAGCAACGGTAGGGCATTCCTTTATGCAGTCATTTCGCTTATATTAGCGGCTATTATCTGCGCGGGTGGTATTTCTTTCTCAGGCGAGGAGGACCTGTACTGGTGACGTAATCTTGGGGCCCACGTATTTCAACCCTAGATGCATGAGAGCGGTTGGCCCGTCTCACGAGACGCGGCTTTCGCACAATGCACCCATGAGCAGGATAAGAGCAGGAATAGGTTGGCCTTTTCACAAGCGCGATCCAGAGAAACTTAGTGAGCAGAAGGACGAATCGCTCATTTATTTCGCAATGCTACCGGCCTCTCACAGACTTATACAGGAACAGCAATATGTGACAATACCCGCGAGCAAAAGCCCTGCTCTTTCAAAACTTTATTAAAATAAACCCTTTACTCATAAATCACTCCATTAGGAAATGCGTAGCCGTAAAATTAGGGAGTATGCTAGACTCCTGAAAAATAACAGAAAAGGTAAAAATGCAAAAAACAAAATAAATAAAGCAACTCGTGTTCAAAAAGCGACTCAATATAAGCAATAAAAGCATCGAAGGACGCGTCACCCGTAAACTGGTCGAGCAGGTTGTTGCATTTTTTCCTTGGCACGTGAGACAAGAGACGCGAAAGCCAAAATCTAATTGTTCAATTGCAATTTGTACGTAAAACGAAAACAGTGTCACCCACACCTCTTGCTCCCAGACCGAGAACCACGCCTGCGGTATTTGCGTCCACCGACAACACGGGGGCGTCTCCGGTAGCCGGCGCACTCTCCAAAGGAGTTACGGGATGGCCATTTCGCAACTCGCCAGCCTTCCGTCAAGTTCGCGGAAAACGCCGCCATCGTGGTCGCCGCCGCCCGCAGCGAGAAGGGGTTTTTCACCTTCTCGGTAAAGCGCTCCCCCGCAGGAATGCCATCTGACAAACCTCGGGATAAAAAAGAACAATCAGAAAAAAAAGAAGACGAGCAAACGCGGCCTAGCTGGCCGCCGCGCCTTCAAGGAAAATGTTCCTTCGCCGGTCAACAGCGAGGAACAGCAAGCCTTTAAGGGTGCGCTCTCGAGCGCGCGTTTTGTGGCACTGGTGGTGAGGGCGGCGTATAAATCGTCCGACGCGATGTGACGTCATGGCGGTGACGTAGGTCAAACATTCGAAGCGCACTAGCGTGACGTAAAAGGCAGGAACTCGGCGCTGTCGGTTGTTACAGGAAGATCCGCATTTAGTTTCCGTTTTCTTTCTCCGAGCGGTCTGTCTCGTGTTCCGTTAAAGTCACTGCCCTCTGTGTCGACACTACAGTGCTGCGAATCAGTAGAGTGCAAATGGACTGCAAATTTTTTAGTGGCTTTGCTTGTGTAATACTGCGTATATACCGCGGTGCGAAGGCTGTCCGTGCTTTTAGGCAGATATTCAAATAAGTTTTCTTCCCATGGCGATTCGGGGCAAAGGTGTATTTTCTCGTCGGAGCCGCAAACAGCTAGTGCTCATCTGCTCCGAGTTATAAACAGATATTAGACTATATAAGTATTATAGAAGGATTACGATCTGTAAGGATGATAAAGGCGCGATTTTTCAAACAATGGCTACTTAGACCATGTCGCAAAGGAAGGCCGTGAAAATGGCACATGTTTAAAAACAACGTAAAAGTTACGCTAGGTATCGCTGAATTCGCCGATTCGCACTAGTAAACGTTAGCTTTGTACACATGCTGTCAAGCATCTAGCCTCTTTTTCCCCACACAGCGCGTCCCAACAGGCTGAAATTTCTACACTATGCACCGTACCAAAAAATAAAGTGATAATTGTGAGGGGTGAAATGAATTGCAGGGGCACTGGAAAATGTATAACCACAGTTATAGTGAATTGTGCTTATTGTGGTACTATTTGACATAAGTGTTCGATTCAATAGATCATGTTTGCTTCACTTTGATGTTCAATCCCGTATCTTTATCCCGTAAAATTACACGACCTTCTTGGTTTTACCGAGCTCCCAATTCATCATCACTTCTCGGGAAGTCAGATTATGGATTAACCCATGTTCCTGACAACATCGCTTACATGTCTCAGTCACAGTCATTCCATAACCAGCTGATCACACATCTCACTCAAGCCGTCGCTTTACATGATTTCGTTCACATCTTTCCGGTGCTGCAGCCATTGTACGCCATCATTGCACCAGCCACCGCTTAGGTGGCGGGTGCAATGACGGCCTGCAATGGGTACAACCAACAATGGCAGGTTAGCCCCCGCCTTAGTTGCCGCAACTTTAAGAGCCATTTTGATGCGAATTTGCCCTTATGTTTCCATTTCATGCTTGTCATTTCGTTGCCTACCTCTTTGTTTACAGCATTTCGCTCAACATATCTTGAATTGTGCTATGTCACGATTTGTTTGGTCACGCACTTGTAACACAAGCCATGTGCACTTTGTTATGCTGTCACCCTTTAAAGCTATTTTGCGTATTGTTTCGTTATTACTTCCTTTCTTTACCCATCGTTTTGTCAGCTCATTTGAACTAAAATCTTCTGCTGCTGAAATATTTTCTTACTGTTTTTTGCCTTTCTTTCCATTTCGTATCGTTTATTTCTTTCTTAATGCACTGTTCGAAATTTGACGCCCTGTACGCAATTTGAGCAGCCAAATTTGAAATTTGGCTGCTGCCATTTCATAATTCCTTCTACATAGGTGAAAAGATCCGGGTACAGTGCCTTACAATGGAAATTCTTGTATTTGTGTATCATTTATGTAAACTTTGTTATGTGCCAAATAAACTTGAAACTTGAAACCTTCTAGGCGTCTTGGTTAACTAAGTAGGTATAAAACGGTAGTACAGGCGATGGTCGCAGGTTCTATCGATCCCGAGGCCGGAACGAATATTTTTTTTTTTGTACAAAAATCGTATCGATGGATGATGATGAGTAATTATTCCCTAATTACTGTGTTCTGTTTTTAGCCTTTTAATATGACACGGTTTCACTACTAAAGTAGCATTTCGCGAATTAATGTAGTTGATATACCAAGAATGGGAAGATTTCTACATGTACGTGGCGGATTTCACCGGACCACGCTTAAGTTTCCACCAGGGGCAACTACAGCACTTACAGACGCGTGAGACAAAGATAGCCGTAGCACGAGCGCAACAGGAAATACCGTTTCCTGCTACACACGGCGAGCTTCATAATGAGAGACGCAGCAATGGTTTCGTGCTGCGAAATACGCAGTTCTTGATTATCTGCGACGTGCGGAGAAACACAAAGGGGAAAACGGAGAAGAGCGCGTACGTATAGTCAAGCTTGCATCAACAGAGCAGGAAGCGGATCTTGCTGTGGTAACCAAACGCGCAGCGCAAGGACTCGTAGTCAACGAAAAATCATCCTGCGTCGTTCTAGACCAGGTGACGACAGTAAAGAGGGGGAAAGACCACCCTCATCCGCGATTAATATGCGAGAACAAATTTTCCTTACTCTTCATTGAAACTTTCAAAGCGGTGAAGACAAAGGCTCTGCCGTTTTGCTTTTCAGGCGTCTCAGAAGTTGCTTTTCTACTGCCCAGCTGACCACTGAACTCTTGTCTGCATTACGCCCAGTGGGCCAGTCCATTTCTTCATCGATATCAGCTGGAAAAGCTGCCCTCTTTTTTTTTTTTTTTTCGGGCTTGTTATCGGTGCATGTCCCCCTGTTCTGTGTTTTCTCCATGTTCAATCAGTATTTTCCCTCCCATCGCATGGCTGTACTGTCCCCAGCCTCCCCTTTCAAGCTTCAAGCCGACAACCTCTGATCGGCGGACAGGCTTATTTTGTGGAGCGTATTTTAGGAAGTATGCAGAGGTCTGGCATCAGTAGTCGGTGCAAAGAAGGGACATTTAGAGGTCACTGGAACAGGCCTCCGATAATCATGTCGATGCACTGGCGATGATTGTGATGAGGAGTTAGGCTACCGGCACTAGATAAATCCACAATCGGCCGCGATTCCAGAAAACTGAAGCCGTGGCCTCTGAGTTAGCAGCCTGACCACGGTTACATTTTGCGCCTGCTGGCATTACAGGTACAGCAGAAAGAGCAGAGCACAGCAGCTTGAGTATGATATGTTAGAGTACAGCCTGGAAGCAGGAAGAGGGTATGAGGCTCTTTCACATACTTGTTAACAATAATTTGTAGTGACTTGGATGACAGGGTAAAAAATGAAAATGGAGAAGGACCTTACAAATGTATGTACATAGTCGTATTATTTAGACATTTGAAATACAAAATAACAAGAAAAGTAGCACAGACAAACTCTGAGGAAATAACAGTAACAATGGCATCGGTTTTCGCAATGATGTTTCTTATAAATGATTCGCAAGCAATAAAATAATGCTATCTGTTAATGGATTGTCAAGGATTGCCGAGTCCAGGCTAATATTCTATTCGCTTATGGCTTGTGGCTCGTAAAAAACGTGAATCGAGCAATACTGAAAATCTCTTACTATGCTGTAACTATGCCTCATGTAAAATAATTATATGATAAAACAGGCATAGAGCATTATGTGACACCTTGGCAGCGATAGGCAAACCCGTACTCATGCAGCGATACAAATGAAATACTGTAGCTCAATCGCCTTCCAACTTCGCGGTGGAAACCGTTTCCGAAAATTTGCAAGTTAACTGACACCGGCTCTTGTAAACCACACACGTGTCCTGAAACCGCAGGGGGCACTGATGCTTTCTGCAGTGCTCACGTGGGTGCCTGTTCATGCAACGGCCTGTTAGGCCCAGGTGAATTTCTCACTAAGTAAAACCCATTTTGAGGCCTGTCATAAACAACATCCATTACATATAGGCTTCTTCATCCTCATCTATACTCTGCGTCAATAGATACGTGGGCGCCGCGACATTGATTCGTAATTGCGAACCTTGGGTTGAGAAGCCGGCTTCCTCCTTTACTCAGTGTCTGCGGAAGGTGAGCACGACATATAGGCACCAAGGTACCATAGCTTACCGGGACAGTAGTCACGGAAAATCTTCAGCAAATGCTAGATGTGTATGCATATGATGCCTCAACACCCTTGTATTCGGAGCGCGAAGAATGTTTTCATGCACAGAAAATTCAGACAAATCCTGAGAAATAGATTTTGACATATTGTATAAGTGAGCCATTAACAATCAATATATACGCAGATCTTCCCACGGAAGGGTGGTAGTTTTTTTGCTGCATATTTTCAAAACCACGCGCTACTAGATTTGAATGGCAACCTGCTTGTTGTGAATTTAGGATGAAATTCAGAAGCAAAATTTTGTTACGCTTCGGGAACATAATTTATATATATACATATGTTTGATAGAAGTATCCAACAATTAATAATTCATGGTTACCTCGCGATTATTTTAGAGAACTCGACGCATTGGTTTTCTTTGGCAGTCTTCACTAGTCGGTGCGAGCGCAGAAAAGACTTCAGGAGCAAATCCTTTGCTACGCATCGGGAGCTCAGACCATTCCACCAACATGTGCATAACAATGTATTATAATAGCCCACATTTGTGTGAAAATTAAAAGTTGTATCGCAGAAAGCTAGAGTTCTTGAAATTAAATCTCAGGCGTGGTACGCAGCATGCATCACGTGGAAGCTAATTCGGTGAAATGAGGAGTACAGAGGAACAACGCGTCCACATGATAACCTCTTCGCACTGTTTCCGAGCAATCTTACTCCGCATATATCAATATATTAATATTAATGCGTAAACAATTTTACAGGTTTTAAATATCTTGATAGCAATTATGTCGACCAGGTTATTCGTCGATGACTGCATTATTTTTAAAAGTATTCATTTTGTATTCGGCCAACATATCTCCAATGCCAACTGGCAGCTCTATTAAAAAATTGGAGCAATAAATGGGATATGGCAAGTAACTGTGATAAAATTGTTAGCTTGTTTGTTTTTTTCACATTGGTACCTTTTTCTCAAAAAAGCCTGAAACGTACCCCTGAAATTATTTGAGCGGAAAGGTACATACATATTGCATAAGTGAAGCCAGACATATAAATCTAGAACAAAAACTATACTTCCTAGACATTTGTTCTGGCTTTAATGCGCGTATGCGCTCCGTGAAAACAAAAAAAAAAACAAAAAAGGTCCTGAAGATTTAGTTTTGTAGGTTTGCAATTCTGACTTCACTTTTTCTGATAAACAAGTGCCTATTCAAAAGGCTAAATTCAACACACACTTTCTGGTCGCTTCCGACAGAAGGTACAAATGTCAATAAATAAAAATTAAAAACTGTAAATTATTTATTTACCTCCTCCCGAACCTCTGACACCTAAGCCCGAGACGCGCGCCGAAGCGAACAACCGTAAGCGATGACGATGGGTATCTACAAGAGAGAAGGATAAAGAAGAAGTTGCATGGGCACTGGTGTGTAAGATGAAGTGCCATACAGTACTCGCACTATAAACGTCTTCATAAAGTTGTAAATGTTGCTTAAATACAGCTTCCGGTCATCATTTACGCCAGATTTTATTCATATAACTGATTATTGCATTTCTGCGAAATTTTTTTATGACTTCTATATTCTCACTTCATGTTACGCGATTGCCACAGAGGATATAAAAACGCCCGTGAAAACTTTAACTGTAATTCTCCGTGGCAGAGTCACTTGGGACAATGGTGGAGAAAAGAGGGAAGGAAAGTGTCACCAAGAGATCGTGAACTTGGCGAGCGTGAAGGGGACCTTCTCCGGGAGCCTTAACTACACAACGTATACCGTCAAAGCGCGAGTGTTCAGCTATGCGCCTGACGTCGGCGTAGGTTCAGAACTCGTGACAACGCAGCGCCCGGGGAAAAACCACCGATTCTGCTCCGTCTTGTGGTAGTACGCAAGCTGATCGCGAGACGCGGGGGAGTTTTTTTCTCGCTCTCTGACGAAACTTCCCGAGTTCGTTCCGGACGTTCTCCGTCAGTCGCAACTTGGCCGTCGCACGTTCGTTGCGCATGCAGTCACTATCGCCGACGCTACACCATGTAATCTCGAGCGTCTCATATGGCCTCGGGTCAGGCTTCGGGGAAAATTGATTGAGAGACCACGTTCTACATTATTTATCGCTGCATATGATCGAAGTGCTAAGCAATGCTATATGTATCGTTCGCAATTTTGCGCAACTGAATGTGGCAAGACAACCAAATTATTTCTCAAATTTTCCGCTGGCAAGACAACCAAATTATTTCTCGAACGTTGCGCGAAAATCATAGAATATGCATAAATCCACTCTCGCAACAATTGGAGCTTTCGATCTCTCGAGGGGCTTATGCATATATAGCTGTTTTGCAAGAATCTGTGCAACCAAGAGTCGAAGCAAGGCGCTCTTAGAGGATTCAGAAAAATTGGGTCATTGCTATAATCGAATAAGATGGCGGCAGCAATGGAGACAAAGGCTTTCCAAAAAGGTGTATGTGCACTAATGGCCTCCTTGCAGAAATCCTTCAAAGCCTCCATTCCAGGTTGCATGTGATGAATGTCAATAACCCTCGCGAGGAAATAAATTAATCTTCTTCGGTTGTGTAATGCAACTGTACGTGAAATAGCGCTAGCTTGTATAAATTAAGCAGGAGTCCTCCACTACGGAGTCCCTCATAACTATGCACTGCCTCGTGGGGTGAAACGTGATTAGTTTGGTTTGGTTTATAGTGTTTAACGTTGCAATGCGACTCAGGCTATATGAGAGATGCTGTAGTGGAGGGCTCCGGTGATGTCGACCAGCTGCGGTTCTCTAACGCGCACTTATATCGCACAGCATACGGGAGCCCTGCTTTTCGCCTCCGTGGAAAAAGTGCCGCCGGGGCCGCGGGATTCGATCCCGCATCCTTGGGCACAGAAAATCAGCATTTCTTTTATCCGTGCTGTATACGTCACCCCGAAATGACCCGGTTTCATGACCCGGACAATAGCGTCCGTGTCATGAAACGCACGTTTTGTAGCTACTCTTCTTGATGCTCTTTGTCTCACAGAAAAGAAGACGCATTCGTTCCTTAGTATGCTCAGTATACAGTGACCTCTCGCGATATCGAACTCGTTTAATCCAAATTTCCGGATGATCCGCACTATACCAAAAACCTTGTCCTTAATAAGAACTTGATCGTCTTGAAGTGAGTAAGAGGCATCGACTCCAGTCAAACACATATGGGATCATTGCTAAGATTTTATTCCCTCCTTTTGTTCAAGGGAACTTGTGCTGGCCCAGTTGGACGGAGGGCGGAGGTCTGGAAAGCTAACGTCTGGAAGGCCGGAAAGTATTCGTACTACGGACGAGACAGGCAGCCGTCTCGTAACTCGTCATCAGACATGGCAGTAATTGAATTACAGTAATGAAATTAGTGTAATTTGATTACCTTTTTCGGTAATTTGTTATGTAATGAATTACTTTTTCAGTGTGGTAATTTAGTAATGTAGTGAATTACTTTTTAGCAGTAATTTCGCAGCAAAGTAATTAATTCCTCTAGAAATTACTTTTACTAAAGTGCGCCACTACTCCGTCAATAGACAACAAAGTAGAGTGCGCGAAAGCAGGAACGACGTGCTGCAATCCGAAGCCAGTGTAACGGACTGGCAAAAGGAGACAGAATTGAGCAGAACTATAGTCAACTAGAATACTCTGGAGAACAAGTTGTTGTTTTGTTTAATAGCTTTACTTAGTTTTTGCATTTATGGAAACTAGAAAGTAATTTCAAAGTAATTGAATTACTCAGTAGAAGTAATTGTAATATAATTTCATCACTTTTGGGGAGCAGTAATGAGTAATGTAATTTAATTACTTTTCTGCGATTTTCAGCAAAGTAATTAGTAATGTAATTTAATTCCTTTTCAAAAGTAATTTTGCCATGTATGCTCGTCATGGACTGAGGGCTACGCCCGTAATTTATTACTGCGATAGCAATACTGCGCCAGGTTTCGGCCCGTCGCGTCATCCCGGGAAGGGCAACGTTTGACCTTGAACAGCTGCGAAGAGGAAGAAGAACGCCCGGCCACCGGCAGCTAATACTTTCGCTCCACATTCAGTTCAGCAGCATTGAACCCTTCTCATTTATATGTGGGCTGGTAGCTTAAGAAAAAAAAAAAAAGGATGAGCTTAAGTGTCTCCAATAATGTAGCACCTTACACAGATAGGGCGTGATATGTGAATAATGTAGCAGGCAAAATAAGCTTCCGCCGTTGAATTCAACTACGGTTAACCAGAGTTAAACCACTATTAATTTTTGTTCAACGATAAAGTTTCATTCATTCATTCATTTCATTTCATTTATTGATTCCTTAAGGGCCCGAATGTATTACATAAGGGGGGACATATGCTCATGTAAATGACGGAAGAAACGGATATGAAGAACACAGATAAAAGTGAGAAAAATAACTACAAAGTACAACGCACATGAGAATTACGGTAATCATGTAAGAGTTCAGCAGAGGATTATACAACACTATATTAATAAACTTCTTGAAAGGTACGCAAAACAGTCTATATCTAAATGAGATGAGTTTTTAATGTTTTGCGGAATATTTGACGATCAGTGCATGAAGCGATGTCCTTAGGCGGCGAATTCCAGAGTGCTGTTGCGGTAGGAAAGAATGTGTTGTTAGAAGCAGACGTGTGGTCGCTTATACGTGCTATCGAGTTATCGTGGTTGAGGTGGGAGGATGTTCCTAGTGGGGCAACTATCAAGTAATGGCGTGATTTTGTATTATGATAACATGCGGTAAATAAACATAGGCGGGTAATGGCACGGCGTGATTCGAGTGTTGAGAGAAGAGCGGACTGCTTGAGGGAGGTGACCCTGGATTGTCATGAGTAACATGAAGCCTTGAACCGAGCTGCACGATTTTGGATTGATTCCAATTCTATGGTGAGATATGATTGCCGTGGATGCCAGATGGATGATGCATACTCTAAGTTTGGGCGTACAAATGTTTCGTACGCTAACTGTTTTATTCCAGGAGATGCAGATTTAAGATTCATTCATTCATTCATTCATTCATTCATTCATTCATTCATTCATTCATTCATTCATTCATATGTTCGTTCGTTAGTTCGTTCAATCGACCTCTTAATTTAGAGACTGCGCACACAAATTCATAATTTAAGCAAACTTATACATAATTCGTGCACTTGAGCACAACGAATCTCGCAACTCGCTAGCGATGTTTTAAGTAAATCCGCGGTTTGATTGTCTTTCAATTAACTTTAAATTTACTTTTGAAGTGCGGTTTCCGTTTGCATGGCTTACCCGAGATGATGCAAAAGCCCGTGGAACTGGCCTGAGCCCCTTCCCCTGGCATATATCCCTGACAAGGTCATCTGTTGGCCCTAAACAACACGTCCTGGATTCCTTCACGTGACGCCCGAGTGATGGGAGCCGGGGGAAAAAACCCGGCTCCTTCAGTAGCTGTTCTTGTCGCTCTGTTGAAACTTCCTGGCTTCGTTGTGCCACTGCTTAAGCCACTGTGCAATCAATGTACGCGCCACTTGCCGGCGTTCGGCGACTCTCGTTAGTGCTCGCGCGCCAAGGCTTCCATTGTCGCGGATAGAAAACAATATTTATCGAGAGAGTGTAGGCACGAGTGGTGGTGTAACAGAAGCTGGTCGTTTATGTTATCTAAACGGGTTCCTTCTCGTCCACTGTTCCCTTCGCCGGGGGCTTTGGCCGCAGGCGAATGAGCAACCACGCGCTAATAGGCTAATTTCGCCACGCTCAGTGCGCATGCGCGTAGCTTGGGCTGATGGCTATCATGCCTGTAGTATACACTAATCGGCCTAAGGCTGTTCCGAAGCTACAGAAAACTTTGAGAAAGGTATACTTAATATAACTAAGTTGTGGTGTGAAACAGAGGGTTTCTGCATTGGTTTAGCTGGCGCTGTCGATTGGTTTGCTTTTTGCACGACTATATGAGAAAGAAAATGAACCCTGCACATCTTGATATGCTTCATATCGTCACTTAGATATATAATACTTGATTTGAAATTGTGTCGTTAGAGACGTATGCGCCCTCGTAAGTACAGTGACGTTTGTCAGAAAGCAAACTGTGTCATGCAATTTCGAAGGGTGCATATATATAGTTTCGCGTGGTACTATACGATCTTCCTGCCTTCCCGTAGCACAGTTCCCATACGGCTCCGCCAGTGACTGCAACCATCGGCATCGTGCGCGGCTCTGCTGTAGTTGTCAAAGTCAGTGAGATCGGTCGCTTAACGACTACGCTTGACGTGAACATCCATGGTTAAGGTACAGGCAACGCATGATACCTTCAAAATAAGGAAGCGAGGAAGCCACTGTAGTGGCTCATTTGGTAGTGGCTTTGGCAACGCCAGCGGTTGTCTTTTCTACAACACTCTGCAAAATTATTTCCCGTCTAAAATAGTTACGGAACTATACTTTTCTCTTGAAATGAACAGTACATGAAAGAAAATAAATGCTTTTAAGATTGGCTGAATGATTGTTAGCTTTAGTTTCGGTAAATAAATATCGTAACGAACCCGTAATCTCCCGATACTTGTTTCTTGAACTACTGCCCGGAAACTTATTTAAAGCTTTGATTACCTTTTATTCACGGAGCTAAAATTCGCGCCTAGTTAACGACCACTCTGATATGCGCAATAACTTCCCAGCTATACAGTTTAAGTTATTCGTATAATTTTTAAAGGGAATGGGTGCTGTCGAAGCTTACCTGTGCCAGTCTTGAACTCCAAGGGACACACACTGTGGTGATGTCTAAAGAACCTCAGACATAATTACAAGGATTTAAAGAGCCTGATACGGTGAATGGTAAAGCTGAAATTTTAGTAGCCTATATAGTACCGCTCTGTCCCTAGCTTTCATAAGCACAGCAATGGGGTGTACGTAAAACTTAAAAGCCTTGCCCTACCGCATAGTGGTCTAATAGCAGCGAGTCGACCAATGGCTGCAGCTCTAAGCTTGAATGGCACTCGCACTCGGACACACATATATTTTCCTCCTGAAGAATTAGTGCTAATTGCCCAATAACAAAACAGCAAGAAACGTCTCTGCAGGATTGTTTATGCCCGCCAGCATATACACTGCAGGATCTCTACAGGTTACGTTGCGTCTGCACTCAAAATCCTCAGCATCTGATGCGCCTAATTACAATTTAGGGCGGAAGAAGCCGCCTAGTTCCTCGCGCTGCAGGGCTTTCGAGAACTACATTTCTTTTTTAATTTCAAAACCTGATGTGCCTCGTACCGTTCGCTGGCGCAAACCATCATAGTATCTAGTAGTTGACAACCTCCGTTGATGATAGTGTGCTACTGAATTGATAATTGAAACCTTTAGAAATTTATCAACGTAATAGCTGAAGCATCCATCCTGCATTTTATTTTTAGACCGGGTGCGTTCGTGACACCTCCGGACATTGGCACCTCAAGAGCGACTTTTCCGCTCCCGAGGTTTTATAAAACGAACGGTGCAACGCGCACTCCGTTCGCTCAGTTTGTTAGAGCAAAGTTGCAAGCGCACACATAACAGCTTCTAAAAAGAAAAAAAAAGAAAAAGAAGAGTCCTGGGACTGTGCTTGTTTGCTGCTCGCGAAGCGCGGATGCGGCGTCGGTGACAAGGAGGTGTGGGAGGCCGACCGACCTTGCACGCTCAAGCCGGAACGGGGATGATGTCACAGCCGCGAGAAGAAGGAGGAGGAGGAGGAAGATGAGGCAAGAAGGTAGACGTGGGGGTTAATGCTAACGGGCGCAACATCCATCTCCCGAAAACAGGAAAATAAAGAGAAACCATGAATGAAAGAAATCAAGAGCAAAGGAAGGGATGGTAAAAAAGGCAGGGAAAAGAAATTCGCGGAGCCCCAGGCAAACCCAGCCAGATGACTGCGAATGCAGCAGTTATGGTGGCGGCTATGGCGAAGTCGGAGGGTCCGTTTGGGAAACTGTGAGCTGCTGCTGCTGCTGCTGCGCGTTGAATGCGGGGGCGGCTCGCAGGTGTAATAGCGTCGCGTGTGTTTTGGAGTCGGCGCCTGCAGGATCTGCTCCGCGCGCGAGAGTGTTGACCTTAGCGTGCAGCGTGCGGAGGATGCGCTTGGGTTGTGCGTGGGCACGCGCACGCGTTGGATGTGACGTCACGTATTCAGAGCTGCCGCTTCTGCCAGAGCTGCTTGCGGATGTGCTCCCTCTCTGATCGTGCGACGAGGACAGAGAGAGAGAATGGCACGCTGAGCCAGCGCTACCGGGAGCTGGGTGTTTGCGGAGTGATTCACACGTTGTGCACACGGTGTGGATCACGGTGGTGTGGATACAGGGTGTTCATGGTGTGAAGCATATAATGTTCAACGGTATTATTAATGGTTGCGCTTAGGCGATTGGTTTGCCCAGGTAGCTCGCGTCCGAAATTAGGACAAAAATCTCATTAAATCTATCGAAATATATTGTCTTTTAGAACAGTTAAGAGATCCGTTCTAGTGTAGCAAATTCGTTATTCATAGTTGGCACGGTATTCGAGGCATCGGCCGAGTTTAATCCACAAACCTTCTCAGAGCCCCTCAAATCCCAAGGAATGCGTAGTTATCCCAGTGTATCCAAACAGTCTGCCACGGGTCGCCCCAGAGGAACACCGCAAGGAAAGCTATGCAGATCTGGCTTGGTCTTCAGGCAAATCTTCAATCCATGGCGGTGGTTCACGCAGACCGAGGCGGACGTGTTCAACCTTTTGTATCCGGAGCTGACGCTACGCAGTTGTTGCCCTGTGAGCTGGTTAGTCAGTCCGTGATCGGAGAAAATTATGGTCGCAAAAATGTGATGTGGAACTTGGCCACAGGAGGTGGACACTTTATTTGTGGCCATCATTAAAAGATCAAGAATCGCTCCGTGATTTCTGCGGAGATTGCTCATGAATGGAAGGGCCCGTTGGTTATCCGCCCAGTCTGAACAAAGCCAGTCTTTTACAGGAAGAGCGGTGATGGGAGGTTGGGAGATGACAGCGTTACAACGTCTGTAAAATTGTGTTTTCAAACAGAGTCTGACTTCCCGTCCACTAAAAGTCATTTTTTTTTTAGGTTTCACTTTTTGTGTCCTCCAGAAAGAAAACGCTCAGTCTTTTACCTACCTTTTACAGAGACCATTACACCGATGTTCGTACCACCCCTGTTCCTGCTCTGTCAGAGTCCGCTTCCGAGACCGATTGGGGCGAGTTGACCACAGAGAGCGCCTTTGAAACGATATGTGAAGTGGGACGGGGGAAGCACGACAGGAGGGAGCGATACGAAATAGCAGTTGCTAGAAATATGTCCCAAGCATTTTAGTTGGGTTTTCCTCCGTTCGATATTTTCGTATATTTTTTTTTTAGTTGACGCTAAACGTTTCAAAGCGAACTTTCAGAGGATAACCGGTTTGTTGGACACTTTCTTAGAGGACATACGTGAAGGCAAACCCATCGTTCCTTGCCCGTGACAAATCGTACCATTGAACTCAAAGTAGTAGTGGTTGTGGGCCTCGCGGAATATACGATATCCCGTCTACCGTAAGGCTGTAAGGCAGCTACTACTCGGATAAGGAACTCTCATTCAGCGCGCAGCTTGTGGAACCAAGAAAATTTAACGCATTCGATCAGGCGCCAAAACAGGGGTTATGACCAATACTAGAGCACTGTGAACTCTGTTGTTTATCATCTAATGCAACGGGCAACAGCAGCGCAAGAAAAGAACGCTGTAAAGTAGCATCTCGCTCCGTTCTTGGCTATGTTCACACTGGCCAATTTCTCGAGAGCGCGTACATCTCCGGCTCCTGGACCACGCCCTCTGTGGTCAGTGTGTGCGCTGGCGTTTGCCAAGCTGTTTAAAGAGCTGATTCGGCATAAACAGCACAAAATAACCAGCATTCTGACATCACGCATGTGGCGTAAAGGCCAGGTACTGTGCTTCCATGCTTCGGTGATTTCAAATAGTACATCGGGTAGACTAGAAGCAAAAATCTTTCGGAAACTTGAACTTCCTAAATGTGCGAAATTCGCTTATTCAGGCCTCTATACTTTGTGCAAAAAAGAGGGGGTGGGGGGCATTAAAATAAAGTCAGGAGAAAGGAAGAAATAAAGAGCAAGAAAGAAGGAAGGAAAGAAGAAAAGAAAGGATGCACAGAGTAAAACCGCGATAACAAAAAGAGAACAGAAGAATATAACACCTAAGTACCAGCCAAGATACGCAGTAAGACAATAAATATTTTACCTCTCCAAGCCAGTGTCGTGCAGTGGTTCCTTCGTGGGTAAAAGACGTATTGTTGTTCCGAGTGCCTAAATTTCACCCTGGACACGTTAGGAGTACTTCCCGGAACGCATAACTTCCTTTCCAACTTGTTTGCTCATCCCCACGTGACCTGACCTTCGTGACGCCGCTGTTCCGACGAAAGTGACCCCGCCGGCTCACGTTGATTGACAGCGCCCGCTTAACGAGCGGGTGTTGTTTCCTTTCACGTTGATTACGCGTGCTTCTTTTTCCAGCACTGTGCCTGCGACGGCGTGTTTGACGAGGTCCGCAACACACGTGCAATATCCTTGGCGCCTGGTGCTTTGCGCTCTTCAAGCCGCGTCTCTCCATTGGAACGTAACCTGTCTCACCACTCACAGATGCTGGCGCCAAGGACCTTCGCGGGAAACCTATCGCCGTTGACTAAACTCGCTTAACCGAAGCCAATAAAACGTGGTTGGGGTGGAAATAAAGTTTGATTAGGATGACTACGCAGGGAGCATTGAACACAGCACGTGCGCTCTATATTATGACGTCGAGATATTCACGACTGCTCGCTTCGTACGAATATTCAGACAAGTAGCGAACATTAGAACAAACGTTCGAAGCGTAGTCGATTCGATTCTATTATATTATTCCATTCGTCATTGATTCGGTAGCAAAGCTAGTCTATTTGTGCTCGATTCAGTTTAGAAAACTGTTTTTCGCGCAGCAATGTTCGGCTAATTAATTGTTTTCTACTGGAGTAAAACTTTTCTCCACACACATAGCTGAAGATTGCTCAAGGATTGGACTAGTACTCTTTTTGTTGGGCTAAAGGTCAGATTTCAATGTTCACTGTCTAATAACCTCAAGATAACCAAGCTCGCCAGCGCATTTCGTGTTATGTAATATAGGATACATCTTCATTTTACCTTAAGTCTGATGTAATTACGAGGTCTAAATTTTTCATCCCATAGCCGGAAAAAGGCGAGTGCTCCATATGTATCACTCAAACTGTAATCTGGTTGTTTTCGCATGACTATCACAGCCTACCGTTATTTTTGCGTGAATAGTGATGTGCCCGCGACGCACCTTGTTTCTGCTTTACTTAAGACGCATTGAAGATTATCTGGTCATTTACATTACTAGTCTAATGACATAATATGTAGACACCTGCAAATAATCTTAAATTTAACTCTCACTCTTATTAATAAGTCATCAGTGACATCCAGGAAAGAAAACGGCCTAAATATTGAAACCTGTGCAATGCCCAACAGTACCTGAGTATGCTGAGCCTAAATGTGCACAATTAACAAACCTATTTTTTCGCTGTAACAAGATATCGTGGGCGAAAATGCTTCTTTTTCTTGCTCCGTTTTTAATTTTAACAGCACCATGGGTGGGCTTCAAGTCGAAAGCGTTTTCATTCCTCGAATGTTTATTTAACGATTCAGATACCTGCGGTTACCTTACGCACATTAATGTAGGCGGGAACATAAGGCACGAAGAGTGAACATTGCAGCACAGATGGCATCTTAAAGCCAGTTTCGTGTTAACAAAAGGATTAGAAGAACACAATGGTTTACTGCAGCATCTGCGTCCTTCAATTACAAAACACGGCATTCAGGGCAAGATGAGTACGTAAGAAAAATATTCTAGAGTTGGGACCAAAAGATGAAAAAAGCGCGAAGACAGTTTTTTCCAGAAGCCGTATTCACTCCTGCATTTGTTGACTTTTAAAATGACCGTCGGTACTCACGGATGTATAAGTTGGTTCTTTAAGCACATTTCTTTATCTATGCCTATTCTTCAATAGGGGTATTATATAACATAGCGATAAATGCAAGCATATTTTTTTTTTTCGAGTGAACGCCACCCAAAATATTTAGAGGTATTTCGGGATTCTCGTGAGAAGTCCCGCCTGTCCCGAAGCGGGTGCGTGCTTTTGTTCGTTGAAGCACTTCCGTAATCGACTTAGAAGATCTTAGGCACTGCAGGCATGCTTACAGATGGGTCGCATACTTGAAAGATATGCAATTTCTCCCAGATGCTTGCTTGAAAGCAACTCCTAAAATCTGTACTCAACTGCAACTTCCAAGTTAGATTCATGTCGTAACTTGTAAATATATCCTGGTCTTATGCCCTAAACCTTCTAATCTTATTTTTAAGCAGGCTGACAGCTATCTTTCTGGAATGCCGTTGCAACAAAACACAGTTCTGATCAATGTGAAAATATTGGCTGCTCGATGAGAAATTAATTGCGAGAGTAATGCAACAGTCATCGGCGTATAATCGAACATGGCTGTTTGTATGAACTGCAAGGTCATTTGAATATATCAAGAAAAGTAGAGGACCCATAACAGATCCCGGCACTATACCAGGTAGAGAGAGAGAAACTATTATTAATTAAGAGCAGGCGTGAAATATTCGCCCAAGATGGGCAGCCTCTTCAATCCAGGAAGCGTCCCTAGTCGGTTTACCGAGACTACGCTGGTCATCCAGGCTGGGGCTTGACACCTGGGTCTCCCACTGCTCTTCCGTTAGGCCCCTTTTGGTTATCGTACCCTGTGGTCCCCTGCATCCCCACACCATATGTTGTAGGGTGCTTGGCATGTCACAGAACGTGCATTTATATTCGTATGTGGTGGGCGATATCCTCTTATATGGTGCCGGTAGACGTGACTGTTGGTATGTGTTTTTCGGATGGTGAGTGCTTTTTCTCTGGTTAGCTTAGAGTGTTGTGGGGAATATTTCCTTCTGTCAAGTCTGTAATGCAGGAGGATTCCAGTGCACGTACTTCCTGGGTACATTCTGTGTTCTCCGGAATCCCTCTGGAAGTGGGGCCCGGTTAGGGTATCCTCGGGCTGAGGCGTTGGTCGCCTCATTTCCTTCTAGATGGATGTATACCGGAGCCTGACGTATGCGTCTGGGAGGTGGCATGCTCTGGTGCGTCGAAGGATTTCAAGTACCGTGCTGGAAATTCTTCCCTTTTTGGTATTCCTGCACGCAGACTGCGAATCACTAAGTATTATGGCATGTTCATTACACGTCGAGAGGGCTAAGGCCATTTTGCAGCCTCTTCTGCTGCCTCGCGGTTCTTTGTTTGAACAGTTGCACAGATCTTTTCTGTTCATGTTGAATCCATGACGCTAATGAGGTGGACTTGCCTTCCCGAATATTTTGCGGCGTCATTATATCTGGATTCCGAATTCGTTCCGTTCGAAAGCTAAGGACCCGGACTCTTGCCTGGCGACGGTCTTTGTGGTGTGTAGGACGCATATTTCGCGGGATGGGGGCTACGGTGATATATGAGCTGATCTCATCACGGATTCACAGCTTGTTGCACTTTGGTTCAACGCCTCCTCTGTACCCGAATTTCTTGAGGGTTGCCATCCTGTTTAAGCTATAGTTTTAAGCGTTCAAATTAATTGACTTTGTGGGCCTCGGCAAGCTGCTCCCACGTGTTGCGAAAGCCAAGGTGGAGGAAGCGTTGTGTAGAGGTGTGTTCAGATACACCAATTGCGAATTTGATGGCTCTGCGGATGAGGGTGCTAATTTTTTCAGCTTCTGCTTTCTTTAGATCTTAATGCGCTGTTCCGTATATTAGCCTCACCTGGTAGCATAGGTACAAGTGATGAATCCTCTGTATCAGCTGGAACCACACACTGGTATCTTTAAGACGGGTATGCTTCGAACCATATTAATGGTTATTAACGAATTATTAGCGAATTATTAGCAAGGTATTAGCGAATCATGACCACCGATCAGAGCTTACGCTCTGCTTTTTTTCTGGCGTTATTACAGAATGGGTAGCAATAAATTATGCTATATCATTAATGTATTTACTGATGCCTTATCCATGCCACTTCGTTTTCTTGACACATTTTATGACGCCTTATCTCCACCCGATGAAAGGCCTTACTTTTTCTCATGCTTTTACGAGCGCCCTTTTTCATTCTTTCCTGCATTTCTCTTCCTGCGTTTCAGTTCTCTGAACGTAAAGCCAACAAAGAAGCACCGTTTCATCGGTTCGCGAAACTGGAGTTTCCGGACAGTGGCTGGCCACTGTCTGATCCTGCTTCCATTCGGATTCTGCGATAACAACCTGCTGTCATGGAGAGCTGCAAAACGTTTTTATTTATTTTTTTTTCAGCCCTTGCTTGAAAAGGACGCATTCATCCACAAATAAATAAATTTAGAAATTGTAGCTCTTTATCTTCAAATATACAAAGACCACGATGAAAATAATACCTCTGCAGTATAGATGATCGTAGCCTGCCAAAAGTACGCTGGCATAAAGAATAAACCGGCATTGACTCGTTCCGTAAACCAATGTATAGCTGTTCATGCTTTGCTATAGCAATAGCTAGCAATACCGAGGATTTAAATGATCATTCTATATCCTTGTGGGGAACCTTTGGGCTACTGATGTTTGAGAGTGCTAACTTAATGAAGCCATCTCTGGTTGGTGATGCAGGATACATATGACATTTACGCCGTCAACTGTTGTCATACATTCTTCAGCGTGGCCATGCCAGAAGCGGTAGTTCCGTGGTATAGTTTTGAGAAACTGGCGCATCTCTTGAGTATCCACTCTCAGCTTTTAAACTTCACATTTATTTACGTGCAGAACCAATTCAGTGGCTTCTGCACCATTAGAATTTGGGTCGGGATCAGTGCACAGAAACTCTATAACAGGATCACAACTTCTTTACATAAGCCCCTCTTCATCATAACTTTTACAACCGCATGCTGCATAGTGAAACTAATAAAATTTACAATATTTTGTAGATTTGCAAAATTGGAGAGGGGACAAGCGTCAGTCATTGACCCGGCGATACACCAGTGGTTGTGTATGGTACGCATGCATTGTGCCGAAGTGCATCGCTGTAAAACTAACGCACAGCTGCCCGAAGCAGCAAGACGTGCCTTATGAAGCAAGTTGACGTCAGTGTTGCATAATCCTGCGATGTCAATGATGTCTGAGATCGATGATTCCAACAGATTCATCGATCCATCACTGAAGGCGAGTCGAATATAGGGCGATTACCAACCCTCAGTTCAATTTGCATAAAGCCAGTGGCTTGCCCTTCTCAATGTCAAAGTTCCCTTCCCTCTTAAGGAGAAGAAGCCACAAAGCTCTTCCTGTTCCCACCAACACGGCGGCCTCGGCGTTCACCGCTCTGCGCAGCGTTTCCGCAAAGCGGACGGTAGCCAAAGCGTCCGGCGCGATTTTCCATCTGCCGGCAAAAGACCTCTCCTTCTGAACCTTCTCATTCTCGTTCAAAGACAGCGTCGTTGCAGCGTCCGTGACGGGGACAGGCCCAATCGGGAAACGGGTTTTGACGCGCTCGTTGCGAACGTAGCGGCGCCGGCGTCGCCAGCGTCAACCGAGGAGGGAAAGAGGAGGAGGCCCACAAGGCCCGCCAGCCGCATTCGAGGTCTGCCCGTTCCGCACTCAGGATGCTCGCCGCAACGTCCTCGGTTCCCCGGTGGTGCGCTTTGGTTGCCGTGTGCTGCCTGGCAGTCGCGGCAGTCTGCCACGCGCTCGAACAGGATGACAGCACGGACAACGCCACAGGTGAGGAGATGACTTCTGGACATGTGTCTTATCGTCTCTCTACATATGTCTGTGGCTCCGGTGTTAGCGGTGCTCGTTGCCACAGGATTGCGCAACTGTCTTGGATCACGCCGACCTCGTTTGCTGGTTCTCCCTCCGCCTCCCTGTCGGTGCGAGTCAAGGACAGAGCTTATCGGGATCAGCTGTTTTCGAAAGGAACTGCGCGCACCTGGCACCGTGCACAGGATGGACGAGAGTGTTTTTGATATCGCTGGCGAGAGCTTGTTCCTCCACGACTGGGAACACCGGTTTCTCCTGAACTTCTCGAATGCGGATTGCCTCGCAAAGAGCTTCACAAGCTCTTTTGTTGACTGAAAGTGTTCCTCTGTCGCACTCGGTCGCTGTCATGGTGCTAACGATTGCCAAGAAGAGCACAGTCTGGCCAGGGTTGGCCTACTGTATCGACAGTATATTTAAAGACGGTGCGGTTATTCTGTCACCTAAGTGGTGGTCATTTGAGAGTTGTAGTTGTTTCTGCTGTCTTCATACCACTGATAATGATTCGCGGGGCCCCCATAACTACTGCAGTTTTGAAACTAGCTCTGTTTTCCAGCGCACTTCGCAATGATTTTGTCATGACATCCCTTTCGCAAGACCGCGTCTCTGCGCATTAGTAGGTGACATAGTGGGCTGTACTTTATATCGATTTTATTGCTGATTACATCGATGCGGTTACTTGTAACAAGAGCTTGCGTTTATTTCGAAGATTGTTGCGTGCGCCTTAATTAAGTGGCGGATGCAGGATCGTCACCATATCAGGAGCATCATCAACGATATTAGCGTTGCAACACTCAGTTAATGCAGGCCAAAGCACAGTCGACTCCGCGGTGATTGTTGTTTGCACAGCTCATTAAAGAGGTAAAACAAGATATCACAAAATTGTAAGTATAACAACTCCCGGGTTATGCGACACAATATAATGACAGAAATTTGTGGTCATTCCTATCACTCTCGACTAGAAACCTCAATGCGCTAATGTCTTTCTTGCCCGCTAAATTGAAGACATGAGTTGGACCCTCTAACCTGTACTCCGCATCGGGCCACGATAGCTGGTCAGCTAAACAATTGTGGTGGTTCGCGGAAAAATAAACCTCCGTGCATCTATTTGGTTGCAGTACTTGCTGGGATAACTTACACATAACACGGCGGTCCGCAAACGTAACTCAAATAATCTCTGCAATGTCACACTATGCATGGTACAAGCTAAGAAAACGGCAAGAAACGAGGCGGCCGAGCTAGTAGAGCTGAGCTCTGGAATAAAATATCATGTAAACAAGACGCCGGGATAAGTGGCGTATTTGTGTCAAAACGCTCTCAAAACACATCGGACGCTAGACCTAAAGACCCTGAACGAGTATGACGTTTATATAACGCAATATTGTCGCTTGTGTTACAGCTTGCGCTGTACTGTATATCCACGGGCAGCTCTGAGCAACGCCAGGCAGTTCGTACAGCTCGGGAAGTGACAAGAATCGTCACTCTACGTCCTATCCGGCTCATATGATGCCGTGACCCCTTCGCTTCCGTCGTCTCCGTACGTGATGGCTTCCAACCATTTCCCCGGGAGATTCCAGGCTTCTGCATATCTCTTCTTCGTCTGCCGACGGACGTATCGGCTGTCATACACGGGTCGTGTGCTTTGCTTTACTGATACATCTATCTCGCTTCCTGGCTTCTGGTTTCTGTGCGCCTGCTTTTGTCTATCTTTTTTTTTTTGTTCTACGCAAACCTATACAGCTCGCGTTTCAGAGATAGGCGTCACTGGGGCAATAGCAATGTTGATACGTCTTTCGTCTTTTCGCACCTTGTCAGCCTCCACGACAAGAAAGATGCCTATGGATTCAGTCTTCGTATCATTCGTCGTTTCGCAGTTGCCCTGGGGAGCGTGGTAGCAATGAATCCGCAGACCCTTGAGTTTACCCTCTATAATGCCGATATGTATACGAGTACATGGACACCAGTACACGAACGCCAGTGCATGACATCTGTGTTTAAGGGCCAGTACATCGAGACCAGTTCGCGGAAACCAGTACATCAGCACAGTGAGCTCTTTATATTGGCATCAATTGATGGTGTCTAAAATGTATTAGGACCAGCCAGTGCGTCGAGACCTGTCCGCGAGGACCAGTGCTTGAGACCAGATTAATCTCAGGGCAATACTTCATGGTGGCCGGCTCATGCGCATAAGCTAATGAAGCCAGTACAATGAGACCATTTAATCAAGGCTAGCACATGCCCTCAGCCAGTTCTGTTCCAAAAATAAAACCTTTTAAGTCTTCTATGCAGCGGCTACGGTCGCAGAGGGATTTAATAAAACAACTGCGACGTGACTCGGAACGAGTGCGGTTCAACCGACACATTGATTTCAATTGATGAAGTCTAATATATGGTGACAAGTCGGTGTGTTGAAACCAGTCAACGAGGACCAGTGCGTTGACTTCAGATAGATTAATTTCTGGGCATTAGTTCGTGGTACCAGCTCATGGGCAGCAGCTAATGAAGCCAGTGCAGTGAGACTACTTAATGAAGGCTGGCACATGCCCTCGGCGACTACTGTTTCAGAATAAAGCCTCTTGGGTCTTAGACAGGCGACCGTTACGATCGCAAAGGGGGTTTAATAAAACAGCGGCTCGGAACGAGTGCGGTTCGACCAGCTTGTCCCTCGCCTCTCCTTTCTCGCTCTGTCTGAGTGCGCACTTGGCCACGGCGTCGGGTTTTTTCCGCGAAACGATCCGAGGACACGCACATCCTTGAGCTACCCATACGAGCGCGAACGAGGATATATATACTATATTCGCCGCACATCGAGATTCCGCGAGAATCGCGTACTCTCCGTTCTCTTGGTATGGGCTTCATACATTCTCCTTCGTGTGCGTGGTGCGCTCCATCGCTAAGCGCTCGTTTCCACGCAAAGCTATTTCTTCATTACTGTCGTCTCGCGTTGGCAACCTCGGCAAGGTGCCATATCTGAAACAGGAATCGCACCTTGAATTTCCATACTGGAAATTATATTTTGTTTCCTTGTTTTTCATGCAACGCTGAAGGTGAGTCAGATTGGTTTCTTCGCAATGTCCAGGCGACAGGTTGTTTGCGGTCGGTGGTCGCAGCTGGTTAGAGACATAGAGTTTCTTACACTAACTAGAGGGAAAGCTGAGGGCGCTGCACTAGCCACCATGGGCGCGCTAAGAATTATGGGCCGGTGTGCTACTTGATGCGGGACGGTCGGTTTTTCTCGGGTGCACGGAGTGGCGTTACTATGATGTTTCTTTTTCATCATCATCATCATCATCATCTCGAGGTGCGTACATAGACCGCAAAAGCTATAGTAGCGAAGGTGCAAAAGCAGACGTCGCCAATAAAAGGTGTCGTTTCCCGAAATGCCACTGAAAACTTTCTTAAGTAATTGCACAACCATAAATATTTCCAAAACGTTTTTTTTTTCTTTCAAAGCGTGCCTATTAAGTGCGAAATACTGGTATTTGTGCTGCTCAAAACTAAGCCAATAGGAGAAAGAGCCATCGCTTATATTTGATAAATCTCACACTGACATGCTGTTTCTCTCTCTTATTGCAATTTATAGTCATAAAATTGAATGTTACATTATTGTTTATGGTAGAACAACGTTTATCTTTGCATTAGTTTTGACCAAAAGTTGTAGTTCTGCACTCAGTAGCTATCTGACCCATGATGCTTTGAGCGCCCATGGTTGCTGAACCGGTCGTCAGGAAAATCCATGTAAACTCCCATAGATGGCAGCCCAGCTTTTCATCTAGGTAAGAGTAAGAAAGTCTATAGTTAGAGGGGTCGCGTTAAATGAAACATGCTCGCTGGGTTCGCTACTAACGATTGCTATAGTCGCAACATCCTCCTTGTGACTTGAAGGCTAGATGTATGGTACGCTCTGTGTGAAGAGCCAACTAATTTTTCTCTTCCTTTTCTGTTGAGGGCAGCGAAAGGCTGGTCTCAGATATCTCTGAAAGAAAAAAATAAGGCGCCGCAGGAACTATGTTCTTTCCGTGAGCAACATTTTGGTCAAGCCGGAGGTCTCTAGTCAGAAAAAGTTTCTTTATACATGACCCGGCATCCTACATGACTGTGTTATAAGCGAATCCCTCCCTGAGGAACGGAGACACGTAAGCTTAGTCAGGCATGCCTTAAAACAAGCCTGGTCAAGGAATTAATGGCTCAGAAGGAATAAACATGCACTGAAGTTCTGCTAGCGCTCTTCAAATGCAACAAAGCCAGTGCCACTTCAAGGTCACTGACCTTGTTGACGGAGCGCGAGAGGCTTGCTTATTTAGTGCATTCCGAAAGGTATATGTGTATTTCTGAATAAATGAAAACACGCGGCCAAGCGGACGGGACGGGGGTCCAGGACAGGTCTACTAAGGCTGTTGAACTAAACAGATCACCGCAAGCAGTCTCAATACAAACCTCTATAGCGTCTCAGCCCAGGCACAGGAAAAAGACAGATCCAGAGCTAGATAAGGATCCGAGTGGCCATCTTATCTATAAGCTCGAAAAAGAAAGACACACAAGTGGGAGAGTTCTGTCATTACGCCGAACGTCCCGGCAGGCGTAAAGAAAAAACCGAGAAGCTCGTGATAGTTGAACTCTCTTCGAGTTTCAGTTGACCTGATCGACTTCAAGCGAGGCATCGTTGAACTCAAGCGCACATAGTCTGGGCACGCTATACCTAGTAATTCCCGCCATGCTTATCAACAATGCAGTGAATTCGTTTTGCTTCTTGGCAGAGGTTTGAGTGAGGCGGACAGGAGGAAGCATTTTGGTATTCAGGCCACGTCTCCCTTGTCACCGTGTACGACCCTCCCTTTCCGATGCCCACGGGTTTCTTAGAGCGTTCGAAGAAAAAAATGCCAAGCTAACGATAGTTCTGGGCAGAGAGGTCAACTTGACTCGCTCCACTTTCTTATTCTTCTTCCCCGAACCACCGGTAAGAATAAAAACAAAACTGATCCAACCTGAAATCATTCCACATAAAAAAAGAAGAGACACGTGCTGTGCCGGTTTTTGTGCCTCTCTTATTTTTTGTGAAATGAATACCAGCCCAGGGATATGAAGGGAGGAGTGCCGAGAATGATAGAGAGCCGAAGAAAATGAAAAGACACTGGGGGTGAGGGGGGAGGGGGCAGAGAGAGGGAGTGCAGAGGCCAGCGTCGAAGGAGCTCTCCCCCCAGCGTCGAAAAAAAGAAAAGCGGTGCGGGATGTTAAAAGGGCTTCCTGCCACCGACATCGCCTGGTAGCTATCGCGTTGCCTATCTGGCGCGATTCGAACGCGGGACCTTATACACCCCAGGCTGTTTGTTTGCCACTGGAATTTCTCGGTCACCGTCCGGGATTTACCCCGCGGTCCTCGCTGCGACATTTTTCTGGCATGGACTATCTTTTTTTTTTTCATTTCGGTTGCAAGTTGTCTCAGAGAGCGGGCCGTATAATTACGTGGTTGGTGGTGTGGTTTCTCAATTCCTCTTTTAAATGTGTTTGTTTGTTTGTTGAAATCGGTATTTATATGCGTCACTCTATTTCCTCACGCTTTTCTAATTTTTGAGGCTCCGTTACTTTTTACGTGCAATGATACTGAGCCTACTGCTTTTGTGTTTATCTTTCTTATCTCAGTTCTGGCTGTCTACCTTTCTGTCCAGGTAACCTTTTGTGGGTTCTCGTGCGTGGTCCTCTCTTAGGCCTTGCCTCTCAACTGCCCTTTTATCCGAGCCTACCAGGTCAGTGGAAATTTGTTACGGCTAGAGGTTAATGCCTATGACGTGCACGAACCCGTAGCTAAGGATTTCAGTATGGTATGGACACAATGGCACAAGGGTTGGTGGCTGGGTATTTTAAAACTTGCCTAACTCTCGACGCTGTAGACCGCGCTTGTACGCAAGGTGAAAGCGCCTTTTCGAAGCATCATATTTCTGATCCCACTAAGTTACATAGCGAATGTACAAATTAAAAAAAAATATCTTGCATGCAGAAACTGAAAAGTGATGTCGAATATCGGCGCAGAGGTCATTCTCAAACGCTCAAGCAACGGTCTTGGCAATTGTCGCCTTGATTAGTTGGAAGAGCGAACTTTTCACGACGAAGCGTCTTGCAAGCTCTCTAAAATCTCATTTTCCAACAGTTTTCTCGACACATGTGTTTTTTCGAGGTCGGAAACAGTTTATGACGTGAAAGGCGCATGATTACATTAATAACAGAACAATTGGATGTCTTTGGACATTTTTCTGAGATATACGGCAACGCAAATGCAGGTTGTAGTCATCTGGTGTTCTGTCTGTGTTCCGTGCACAGGAGCGTATAGACTTTCCGCTGCAGCACTGGCAGGTGGTACGTCATTTACATATCTTTCCATTCCACAAATGGCATGGTTTCCCGATAGTCAGAAAATTTTTGGGTTTTGATTGATTAGAACTTAAGAGAACACCTCGGTGCAACTCCTTTTTGTTCATGACGACCCGTCTTCAAATGTTTGATCAGCGCCCCAAACTTTTTCAGCAATAACTTCGGTCTAAAGTGCGCACCTTACGCACGGCTTTTTCGTGGGAAGTTTTCGCTATTCCCAAGCTGACGGTGCAAGGTTGAACTATTACGATCATATAGTTAAATCACTTGGCAGACTGGTCTGACCGTGATCCCGTCCGTTTACAGCTCACAGACTTAACAGTCCGCAGCTACTCGGCTAGTCACCCAGCTTACAAACTGCCGTTTAGAATCTAACGGTCTTATGTCTTACAAGGACCACCTGGTTTTAACAGATAACAAGATCGCACGTGCTCGCATCACGGCAACAGCCTGGGAATGTTCCCAGCTTCGCAACTCAGAATGTTAAGCAGGAAAAGTTTCTCGGAAGACCCCAGCACTGTGGTTTATTTTGCGAGAGCGTTCAGATCGCATCGAATAGAGGCATTTGCTGCTGGGTTCGCGACGGAATTTCGAGAAGCAGGATTCCCGCATTTCGGCACAACCTAGAGTGCGCGTGCGTCGCATCTCGTTTCACGCTCCGCCGAGCGCGACGCGCGTCAGGAACCCGTAATCGCCGGCGAGAATCAAAGGGCAAACGAAGAAGGGACGGGCAGGCAGACAAGAAAGATGAAATTCTTTTGCTTTTACGCAATGCCAGTAGGAGACACTGCAGCCGAAGCTGACAATCAGTCGAACTTGGCACAGATCGGCGGCGGTTTCTTCAAAGTGGACGCGCTCTAATTGTCAGAGCTTGCGGAGCAGCCGAGACTTGAGTTTGGCCTGGACATGACGAAGTTGTATTTCAGATCCTCGGGAAACGGGGTCGAACGCTTTAAAACCTAAGAGTGTTTTTTTTTTTTCTTCGCAGCGGAGAGGAACCATATGGAGCATGAAGGGTTGTTGCAGAGAATGAGCGTGTATGTGGACGGCTCAAATTATGGCTCGGGGATCTAGAGAGTGCGTTACAGGCGAAGCTAGAAAGAGGGACTCGTAAGGCAAGGCATGAGCCCGTCGTTGTATTGCCGCAACAGCCCCTAATCCGTTCTTCGTCGCTGTCACTGTGGAAACGAACAATTTTTGCCAAAAACTCCAAGCGTCTTTCAGCAAACGATATACACACACAAATTATCGTCGTATGTAGGTAGGGTGTGAACTAATATATTTGTGAACGCGAGTGGAAATGACCAGATATTTCCCTGTAGATGAAAAATAGGAGTATATGTTAGCAATTTATTTGACCAGCACTGCTATTTATGCTTTGAATGCAAATAAATCGACAGTCTAGCCTAAATCAGCACCACATAACCATCTCAATATGCTCAAACCATGACACGATCCCAGCTTTCCTATGAATGATGCCAGGAATGTACAGTTTGCCAAATAAATAAACGAATAAATAGTCAGCGCTCCTGCTAGAGCACGTGCAAACATTCGCGCGCGCGCGTGCGCGCCAGATATTAGTTTTCTATCCGTCATTACACATGCGGACGTGACCGGAACTCAATACAGAAGCCTCGCGATGAAGCTGCTTTTCAGTTGGTATTAGTTACGGAGTCGCCGTCAGGTCACCTGCTTATATGGATAGATGCAGCTGCGTGTCTGGGGAACCTCGACACGTCACCGCGACACGTTACAACGTCGTTACGCAAAGAGCGTTGGGAACCGCCCTTAACGAGGACTACATGCTTGAGGCGCGCAAAACGTCAGCGTCTCGACCCTTTGTAGGAGCCGCCGCCGGCGACTCATTTGCATGAGCGGAACTCGTTGGGTGCATGTTTAAATGTGGCTTCATTTCACTTCCTGTCTGCAACGCTAGGTGCAGCAAACTTCGCGACAACCCCCAATGTTGTTATATCATTCAGCACCGTCTTGCTTTTTTCTTGCAAAAATAGTAAAGCAAAGAGAGATGAAGACGGGGGAGCCGTTTTTTTTTTGTTTGTTTGTTTCCTGGTTTCACAACGAAAATGACGTGAGTGGTGACTGAGGGAAGTTATTTGCGTTAGATTCTTAACGGTATGAACTGTTCTCGTGATGATAAGCCAGGTGCATATGAAACAGCTAGTAATGACCAGATGAGCATTACGGCCGCCTGCTGTGTGCCATCTACGGCGGAGACGATGGTGAGCTACAGAGGAAGGAAAAACGTCTTCAGGACGCGCGAAAAGCGATCTGAACGCACAGGTACCACACCCGGTAACTTTTCATTACGAAAGATGAAAAGCATGCGATTCCGCACTTGTACGTACAAGTGCGGTCGGTAGCTGCTGCTGGAAGAGAGATATAGGTTTCGATTGTCGCTCACGCGTACGAGAAATTTTAGTCTCTAAAGTGCATTGGGTGAACAGCGTTACAGGCATGTCATGCGATGTTTACAAGAAGTGCATGCGTTGCTCACAACCATTAATTTACGCTCTCTATAGCAGGCAAACCAGATGAAGGAACTGGGCCATATCTGAACGAGGAAAATTAGGTCCATAATTCAAGAGTCGTTACAAGACCCAATGCCTAATCACTAATAGATAAAAATATGACTAAAATTGTCATGGTTATTCTACATCTCATTCAGAGCTGGTGAAAAAGGGAACATGTGCATGAATAACACAGCTGATATCTTTCCGCACGAATAAACGGAATAGCTATCATAAAATTGTGCTTAAGTGCGTATGTCGCTAGGTTACGGCAGCCTACAGTCTATGACTTTGAGCTGGACTGTAAGCGAGCGAGCCAAAGCAGGGCAGCTTATCTTCACTTTCTTTCAGATCGGTTGAGCTTTTGTATGCACCAGTGGTAGTTAAACCTTGACGTCAGGTTGGCATGTTAGTCTGGCACCACCTTCTTCAAATAACATATTTACGCCCAGTGAGTGTGACGACGACTGATTCAGGTTCTGCTACCAAGCAATAATTTGATCCCCCGCTATGCCACTCGCCGCAGCTGTTCAGTGCCCGCGGCGTCAAGCTGCTGGGCCTGAGGTGGCTGGGTCAATTACGACAATTAGATATCGATACACGCAAATGGCAAACGCGCCATGGTGGTGTGCGTGCCATGTCATGGCACGTTAAAGAACTCCTTATGATCGAAATTATTTTGATGCCATCCATTGCTGTCTCTTTCTTAGCCCTGGGATGTCAGCTCCAAATACTATACCATATTACACCTATACCACAATACGATATTTTACTGCGTCTTTTGAGGCAAGTACTTCGAAAAAAAAAAAAGAGAAGAAAACGAACGTTCTTACCTCTACTTCTTATGGAAGAGGAAGCGGCTAGGAACAATATGCACGTATGCGCTTTATCTGGACGCTATGTGGCAGAACACATTTCTTCTGTCGAACAGTGATGCTATAGAGCTTTTACTTACAGCACACTTAGGGACAGTAACTTGAAAGATTCGTCTTACGCTTGCATTTGGCACGGAGAGAACTTGGAAGCGAAAGCTAACTGTAAACCTGTTTACAGCTAGTTAGTAAGAACAGGGTCATAGTTTAACCGACTCCCTGACACGGTGCCACACGGACAAGTTACACCGCAACGAGGGATGCTTGCACAAGGCTTCCTTTGCGGAACTACTCGGTCATACTTTAGTCAGGCGGAACACGCTCGCACGCTCGGAGACACGATCGAGGGCGGCATCAGGAACGATGCCGCGACCAAAGAGAGCTAGGTGCAAAGGAGAAAGACTCCACTCAGGATTCCGCACAGCGGTTGCATAAAACATGCACCTCGCACCCGCATCCTGCATCGACCCCGTCATTTCTCCGTCAAGGCCTCGTCTCGCTTCGTCGATGGCTTCCTTGACGCGACTACCCGAGTACGCCACGGAGACGCTGATGATCCATCCCTTTCTCCTCAAGCGTGCCGTGCAAGTGACGCCACCGCTAGCGCCCGAGACCGTGTGTGTATGCGTACGTGACTCCGGAAGGCTTTTCTTCGTAGTTATCGCTTGAACGACTCGTGTAGCGAGAAGCACGGCTGCGGGATTTGCGTGGCTCAACGCGCTCGTGCCGTTGTCAACTCCTCGAAGCAGCGCCACTTATCATCAGAGGGCGACAAAAGAAGTCACGCCGCGCCGCAGCTGTGAACCTTGAAGAGATTCGTCGCCACTGCTTTGCGACGAATCAAGAAGCTCTTCCGGCACTTTCCAGGGGCGGTATATACAGTCACTGTATTCTATGGACACCGCACTAAAGACGTGCGCACTAGCGATTGCCGGACTCATCATCAATGCAACGGACGTGCGTTGTGATTAACCGTTTGTTTAGACTGAGCCGAGGGCGTCTTCGTCATTGCCATTGGGAGCGCTAAAATGATAGAAGGGGATAAAAGCTGATTATAGTTTTGCCGATTAGGTTTGTCCGCTAGGTATGAAAACCTGCATAGACTGCTATCCTGCTATCGCCTGCGCCCTTTCCAATGTTATCGCGCGTATTTTTTTTTTTATAAGGGGGCGACTTGGCGATCGGCGGATGCTGTCGAGAGACCTCCGGAACATGTAAAAAATCGGAAGAATTTGGGGGGGGGGGGGGGGGGGGGGGGCATTCTGCGCAGAAGTGAAGTTTTAAAAAATACGTCTGTGGGGTAGCTAGACTCAGCCTGGAATACCCTGCCGTGTTAAGGACTTACCTTTCACCAATCTAAAACACGTTATTCTAGCAAATTTCCTGATTCTCTTTTTGGCTATCTGCGGAAGCTTTGTTGCTGCAACAGATATCCCCTTATTCATCAGTTATTCTCAATCGCTTCTAACGCGGCCTCGTGAACGAGCCTCGCAATATTGACGAGGAAAGGAACTCTGCATTGCATGCGCAATTTCATTTAAGGTTTGGTTTGGTTTGTGGGGTTTAACGTCCCAAAGCAACTCAGGCTATGAGAGACGCCGTAGTGGAGGACTCCGGAAATTTCGACCACTTGGGGTTCTTTAACGTGCACTGACATCGCACAGCACACGGGCGCCTTGCTTTTCGCCTCCATCGAAAAGCTGCCGCCGAGGCCAGGATTCGATCCCGCGTCCTTGGGAACAGTAGTCGAGCGCCGTAACCACTGCGCCACCCCGGCGGGGCCAATTTCATTTAAGGCCGGTGTGACTGAAGAGATATTGCACACCTGTTTTAAGGTGAAACTCCTCGCGTCCACATAGTACAATACTGACACCGCGCTCCCATGCACAGCGCTTTTTAACCAAGCTAGTGTGTGCACACAAGGCCAAAGCGCGCACACACACACACACACACACACACACACACACACACACACACACACACACACACACACACACACACACACACACACACACACACACACACACACACACACACACACACACACACACACACACACACACACACACACACACACACACACACACACACACACACACACACACACACACACACACACACACACACACACACGCGCGCGCGCGCGCGCGCGCGCGCGCGCGCGCGCGCACGCATATGCAAGCACGCACGCAAACGTAGGAACAGACCCTTAACTACTGTGACTTGCAGTTCATGGTGAGGCGATCGAGAGAATCCGTCCATGCATTACAGAGGCCGCATAACGCAATCTGTGTTTGCTAGCGGCGCTTCTGCAGTGGAGTTTGCGGAACGCCTTGAAACCTTTAATAACCGGTGCGCACTGTGCACCTCTACCTGATAAGTAGTGTATTATTTTTTTTTTCTTGCTACTGTCTGACAATGGAGGGGGAAACAGGTGTTCAAAAGGAAGACAAATCGTGGAGGCAAATGGGTCTTGCGCGCACGGTGGTGCGGACTCTAGCATTTTGCAGACGGAAGTGACTCATGACAGCACGGCAGCTGCCTTGTCCTGTTGTCACAGAAAAAGTAGTGGCGAGCCAACACGCTGTTTAGTCGTAGCGTTTGTCCACGTGTTGGCAAGCGATTAAAAAAAGAAGAAGAAAAGAACTAGAGAACAGCTCACATAACCGGGTACTGCAGTTATCTGTGTAACGCTCGCCTCGCATGCGAGAGAGTGTTACATTATCCACATTGTCGTAGATCCAGCTGTTCTGTAACGGGCACATGCATCACCCGAGTATGTGCTCGCTTTTTTTAAACTGTCTTTCGGTCTCTTAAAAAACATAATATAAAAACACCGATGCTTGCAGTCAGCAAATGCGTGTCGCTAACGTGTTTTTCCTAGTGGCACTCACTGATAATAAAACTAAAGCTAAAGAAACAGCAGTTCTCTTCTAGTACCAAGTGCATACTAGAGGAAATAGGGCGGGACCCGGATTCTAAAAAGCAAATGCGTAACCTCATCGAGTGGAGACGTTCGCAAACCAGCACGCGTGAAGAGGTTTATTCCGACCTACCTACAACGCAGCTTTTTTCACGGTGCGTGAACGGCACATCCGTTGGAAAACAAAACATTTACCCCAGCAGGCGAGGCATAGTAATGTGCTTGGCTGGCGAGAGGGAGGAAAGGAGAGGGATTCTCGTTTTATGTGTTATCGGCACAGACTTCTCATGTCCTGCTTATGCATCCACTGGAATGATGTAATCTATTCTATGTGCTGCTGCTTGCTTGAGTGACTCGGTGTCGTCATCTGCTTCCGCAAGCGTGAGCTGGTTAAGATTGTAGGGCGCGGGAAATATGGACGTTTCCTTGTTTCTCACGCGCAGCGTTAGGGCTGTTAATATGTTTTTCCTTACGGCTGCGAGTATACCATTCTCGTCGGGAGACCGCTGTGTCCCAGAAATGTGTTGAGCAGAATTCCAACCGGGCGAGGTTTTGAGTCCCCTCTCCGAAACTTAGCACCATATTAAATCACTGCGTATTTCATGTCACTCGACGCTTACTATACGAGCAGTTTATGGCACTTGGATGGCAGTCCGCCGCAATGGTGCAGTGGTTAGGGCGCTCGATTACTATGCACAAGGATGCGGTATCGATCCCGGCCGCGACGGCCGCTTTTCGAAGGAGGCAAAAAAGCAAGGCGCCCGTGTACTGCGATGTCAGTGCACTTTAAAGAACCCCAGATTGTAAAAATTTTCGCAGCCCTCCACTACACCGTCTCTCATAACATGAGTCCTTCTGAGTCTTTAAACCCCATAAACCAAACCGTATGGATGGCAGTGAAGGAAAACAAACACGGGGCCATTTCCTGGTAGTAACTTGGAGCGGACTTCTTTCTGCAACCACTGCTTCAGGAGCATATAAGATCCGTTCTTGGGACGGAACGACATTGTTGGCCCCTTCTTCAGTGACGTAAATGCCTTAAGAATCACTTATAATCATACGGGACCAAACGATTTTTCAGTGGACCTGTAAGATGTAAATTTGAGGGCATTATATTTGCACACTTCCGTTTACATTAGGCGACTTCTTGGGAGAGCAGTTCCTTGTCCTTTCAGATGGCGTGAAGATTGAATGAATGCCACTGATGGAGATTATAAGGAATTTACGATGAACACCCTTGCAGTGTTTTTTTTTTTTTTTTTTTTTCGCACGCCACATCGCACCGACAAATGTCTGCCTGACTAACTCGCCTATAGCTCTCCCATACCATGCCGAATGAAGTGGACGTCTATCCTTTATGGAAGAAATTTTGTCATTGTGGCCGCATGCAAGACAGCTCGCAACTTAATGGTGCAAATACAACAGCACACAGTATGAACTGCCCTGTTATGTAGAACTAGACGGCATCACTCTTCCCAACATCGTTGCTTCCTGGAGCGTACAAAACATATATATATATATAGCCCGGGCAGGAGAGCCCTTGTAAAAATTGCGCACTTTAGAGCCTAGACCGAATGTAAAGAGATAAGTGTATTATGACTTTGCTGCGTGTTACACAAGACCTTAAGTTTCTTAAATCTCTCCAACCCCTTCCGCCGTGCCTTGTTTCGTAACATCAGGTGTCGCTTTTCCTTTTCTCTAGTCGTCGCTTTTCCATTTTCCATTATTCAAAGAAGGCCGGCACGACAGCATTTCTAGATTTGGCCTCCGTCCAGCTAAATCCGGCTGCCTCTAAACGGCGAACAATGCTATCTGCGATCTCGTTCCTGCTGGCCGTTTGTCTTAGCCGCTGAACCAGCTGCATTTAGTTGGCAAATGAGCAAAATCTGCGGCTGTGCCAACTAAACACAGCCACGCCTCTAGCGGTGAGGTCAACAAGGTTACCTGCTGGTCTGAAATAAATAAATAAAAAGAAGCTAAGGAAACGGAGCACAAAAACAACAAAACGACAGTTCGAAATCGAAATCGTCCTCCACTGGCAGCGTGTTTGCGACGAAGTCATTTTTCCCTTGTTTGCCTCGCAAACAAAAAAAGCTTATCTTTCAGCTTGCTATAGCTTCGAGGTGGGTTGCAATTGTAGTCGTCCTTAGTCTCCTGGAAGCGAATGGGAAAGTTGCAGGAGGTTCCTCTTCCTTGTTTTCGTCCTTCGACAGGAGGGCTCGCGTCTTATTCACGCCGCTGCTGCTGCCGGTAGTTTCTATGCCACAAGACAAGACTGACGGCGAGAGGTGGCGCAACGCTATCTCGTTCGCTGCTTACTCGGTGATGCTTAGCTTATTCTTTTCTATTCATATATATATATTTTTTTTTGCTCGACGTCCCTCTTGTGTCATCGATGGCGTTTTCCGGTGTCCAGCAGCCTCTACAAGAGTTATGCAACGAAAGGACCAGGAAGACATTTTTCCGCAAGTTCATATAGATGCCAATCAATCGTCTTTGGCGCCATGCAGTAGGCGAATCACAATGGCTGAGACGATGTTTTGTGCTGCGCACACTTTGCGCACTGCAGGAACTTACGCTCGTTCTGTCGATGATGAAATTGGGGTTAATGGTGGCTCAAAGTTGGTCAAAAGTTCCCAGGGTTGGCTCTTGTGCAGTTTAGTGCGGCCAGTTTCAGTACGTAACTCAAAAACATTGCAGACAGTGCAAGACACTCAAAGATCAAATAGATAATAGTGTAATTACTTAATACGTAGAAATTCGCTGACGGATCTGCGCATTCATAGCTCCAAGCGGCAAGCCTTAGCAATGGCTTCGTAACCACAGGTTTTGTCGCGTGGCACCCACCGGATGTCGCTATCTTGAGGGCAAATAGGCGCTTCAAGAACCAAGAACTACCATCGTCTCATCGTCTAGCTGTGTCCGAAAAGATGGCTCTGCTGAAAACCCCGTATCGACCGACCAGCCTTGACATGAAAGGAGCGCAGATGGGAACGGTGTTGTTGTTGTGGCTGTAGGAAGAAGGAAAAGAAATTGCACGGGCCTGCTACTGGCTCTGTATCTGAGCTACCTCCGCTGCCTCGTACAGACAGAAAACAGAGAAGAAAGAAAAAGAAGAGGGAGAGAAAGACGCGCGCGGCAACAACAGCCGTCGTCCACCACCGAAGCGATGGCGGATGCAATGACGGCCTACAACAGATAAAAATTTGGTGGCAGGAAAGCCCCCGCCGCAAGCGGCGGTGACCTACCTGTCCCAGCCCGAACAAAAAAGCTGCATGACATAGCGGTGCATCGGGGATCTGCGTTACGCGCATTACGTGAGGCTAATGGTTGCGCAAAGCTTTCGGGCGTCTCTGGGTTGTGTCGGCGTACGCGGAAGAACAGTATAGCGAGCTCTGGAACATCAGCAGCAACAGCGCGCATATGGTGGGAAGCCCCGATGCCCGGACAGCATCGTACGACTCTCAGCAATCAGCATCCCTCGTGGCAGCCCACCTCCGCGAGCGAACGAGAGATTCGTGCATTTTTTGTTGTATTTCTTTTCTTTCCTCTTTGACTTCACCGTGGTGTCCTGCCTTCCCCGTTTACGAGTTTCCCGTTTTCGCGTAGTCACATCCTGTTGCGTCTTTACCCGATGTGCCGCTGATGTTCCCCGTTTCCTTCTTCATATCTTGACATATGTTTTCTTATTGTGTTGCTGCTTGTTTACACTTTTCCTCTTGCGCAAACGTTTAAGGTTTCTGTTATGTGTACGCGGCGTTCTCTTCTTTCTTGGAAATGCAGGAGACTGGCTTTAATAGCTTTTTGTCTCGCCTTTTCTCGTTCACTTCGCGGATTTTCCCCGTATGGTGCGATCATGAGCTCGAGCGTAGAGAGAAATAGCGGTTAAATATAGAGACCTTGCATACCGACGACGAGACGTGAACTTGGAGTAGGCTTGCGACGCGCTTTTGCGATGCCTCGATTGCTCGATGCGCTCTTCTACACGGCGATTTAGGTACGCAGTCTGAGAGTCAGGCTTTTAGAGAGCCTTCGCGAGCCGCTTTTATGAGCACTGCCGGACTTTCTTGATTCGTAGATAGGCGCAAAAGAAAATAAAACGTGTAGTGATAACAACAGGTTATTCTAATCAGCCGCATTCGCAGTGTTTATGTCATAATGTGCTGCCATTTTGGAACCAACCAGGATGCATGTCGTAATCAAGACCATGGCACACAGCGTTCAGTTTTTGGTGACATATAGTATATGGAGGAAAGATACCACATTAGATAAAGAAACATTTCGAATTCGTTCTGTTATTGGCCTATATCTGTGCCAGGATTCTGTTAATATGGCTCGTGTAGGCCATTGACGGCCAGATAAATATAAAAATTCATTTCTATAACAAACACGCTTTGTAACACAATATTTATATATGTTGTTTTTTAAGAAATGCACGCCGTCCACTCACAGACTGTCGTGGATATGTGTGAATTCAGTGCATGTGTTGTCAACAGCTATTATTTAACGCTAAACAGAGAATCATGAAATTTTCTTTTTCTTCTGTGCAGACTCCTGCCCTCCCATTCCAAACTGCGGCATCGGCTACACGTGCAAAGTTGTGAAGCACCCAGACAACTGCCCCATCTGCAAATGCGGTGAGCTGCGCCTTACAATAAGAGCCTTCAAAGATGTAAACTATTCTCGTAGTCCTCATTCGCAGTCAAAAATGCTTAGATGACTTGCACTTTGCGATTGACAGTGTATAACTGATTGATCAATCGATTGGTGAATTGATCAACCATTTACAGACATGCACAGCACATCAAAATCTTTTGGTGTGCTGTTCAGCCTCCGCCGACCTAACTTGGTTAGAATGTCGTATTCAGTGTCTCCTATCGTAAATTTATGTACTGACCAATCAGTCAGTCAATCAAGGAAATAAATGGGCATTAAAAACAATTAGGCAGTGATTAAACTCTTCTACCCTTTTTCTGTGATGCAGTTCCCTGCGATGACAAACCATGTGTGGCCAAGGAAGGCTTCGGCTGCACCTCGATTCAGATGGCCACCGGATGCCGCATGTGCCGTTGTGAACCATGCAAGGAGCTCAAGAGCTGCGACGCTCCATGCACCAAGATCCGCAATCCCGCCGGCTGCCCCGTTTGCGACTGCCCAGGAACCAAGGGACCCTTCCCAACGACGGCCGGAAACCCCGAAGTGGAGAGCAGAGAACCCTTCGACTACCCGAATGACGCCGAGAACAGCTTCGACCCGTGAGAGGAGTGAACGCGGAGTGCAATACGGCCCGAGGGCAGTGTTCTCGACTTGGACTCGAGGGTGTGGACTCGGCTTGTGGACCTTTGCCACATCAGTTACTCGCTGTGAACAACATGTACCCGTGTTTGGCGAAGTTTCTCCTGCATGTCTGCCAATCCAGCAGAAACACGGAACCAAGCTGAGACTCCATGCCTAGTGCATTATGAATGGCTTGGATTCAGACGAACATAGTGCAAACCGTGTAGCCTTTTCAGCTTAAGGTAAACAGAATGCAGTGTACATCAACGCATCAGTTTCAACCCATTTTATGAGGATAAGATTTTACGCTAGTTGAAAGTACACCTCACCTCATAACATTGTCTTCAGTTAAGCTTGAGCTGAATCGGTCTACGCCCAACTCGCAGGTCTTAAAAATGTGCTGTCCGAAATATGCACCTCGTGAAATCGTCCGTTTTACTTGCACTGGCATCACATTTGCATAAGTCGCAAGTGTCAGTAAGTTACGAGAACATGTTGGGAGATTTTCTTCATAGGAAAACAGTTATTTTGTCACGCCTGTCTTCGTTTGAACCGGGAAGGCACCAGCGCTGGTCGCAGGCTGCTTCACATTCATCTTCACCACGCTATCTGTAAGCGCGATAACAGCGCCGTTAAATTGAAATAAACGACGCTGTATCTGTAGGTATTGCACTTCGTAGTAACGCCACCTTATAACACGCGGTTGAAAATAATTCGCCAGGATATAGAATATATCGTAGACAACACTGTGCAAGCATTAAAGCACAGCAAGCTGCACGAGATGTATGTAAATGCTGCATTTTTAATGCGAGTGTGTATGTGTGTGAATGTGTGTGAGATACAAAGCAAGTCGTCCTTTGAGCGAAAATTTTCGAGCCTGCTGGTTGATGAACGGGCGTGATGTTTTTGTCCGTTCATTATGTTGTGAGCACAAAATTCGTCCTCACAGTGTTCCCTCTGCTTATTTGTGCGTCGACATAGTCGCATGCGCATGTAGTTTGCAGAGGGCAGTGTGAAATGAAGAATGCAAATTTGTGTGTTTATTAACGTTCTACTAATTTTCGTCAGGTGGCGCATAAAAGTTCGTCACTAGCTAGATGATAACTATGCTTGATGTGAACGCCGGCGATCTCATGTCAGGCAATTTCATTTTTAAAAATATGCTGCAATGCTAGCTTTATATGCACATTTATGTGTTTAACTGTGTATGGTCGCACGTAGGCTGCTATAAAGGAATTCAGAGGCTTTCAACTGTCGTGTTTGCCTTACAAGCCTTCAAGACCAAAAAAATAAACGGTTGTTTCTTACGCCTTCCTTAAAACACAGTTTGAAAAACGCATCAAATGAACTTAAGAAGGTAATTTGAACTGCCTTCTATATACTATGCACTCACGCGCAGTGATGTGTGTTCATTTGGCCTGCTCTGGTAATTTTGTCGGATACTATGTCGCTCTGTAAATAGGTATGTCCTCTTGGTATTGTTTTATGGAGCATGAAGCATGCAGTGACATGTGCGCATTTAAGTTGAAATTAGCAAGAGCTCTTAATTATGCTCGGTCCAAGACCAGCCTAAAGGTGCTGCGCAGCTCATGACAGCGGCAGCATGAACTAAATCATGGCTTTAGCGATGGTTTCGATGTCAAAATCTATTTGACGAGGTGCCAAGAAAACCTCGTCCTTCAAATCTTCTCTGGTATGCAGCAGGCCTGCTGTTGACTATCTGACTGGCGTCGTAGGCGCGGTATGGGCTTAGTGCAAGCATGAAGCTGCGGTCGGGCATCCACGCATTTGCGTTCACGATGGCAAGTTATTTCCGAAAGAAGTAGTTGGCTTCTAGCACCCCAGTCTGGCTCCACGCCCAGCTTGACGCGAATGCGTGGCATGCAAGTACCAAGAGCGTTATTCAGCGGCCTAGCAAGGTGAAGCTTCGTCCAAAGCACCCATAAAATATTGGTGTGGCTCTCACGTGTGCAGCAGCGCGAAATTTCAGCTTTCAAAATTGTGCATGCCCTTACTGCATCCAAAATTTTATTTCCGCATGCACTTTAGTACACAAACGATATTCAGGTCCTTGGGCGCGCATAGCCTAAAAATGCAAACATAATTTTAATTCATGAATATGCAAATTGTGCATTGCGGCAATTATTCGAGCCTCAATTCGCTGTTATATCTCGAGGTGAGTTTTACGATGCAATGTGAGGCATAGTTTGTAAAAAAAAAAAAAAAAAAAAACGAAATCAAGATGTCGTTGTTTTAACAAAGGCCAGAGTGATTAATTTGGTTTGTTTTATACAAACGTGTGAAGGAACTGTTCGCATGTATAAACAGTGAGGTTGTCCGCATGTGAATGATGTATATGCAAAGATTGGTTCCATACCATCATGTGTCTGTACTAAGGTCAGACTTTCGATCATAGTTAAGTACTGCGAGGAAGCCTCACTGTGCGAGGAGTCAAAAATGTGACTGGATTTCTATTTACATTCTACTGTAAATGCTACGCAAAGTACTGGCAGCAATGTTGTTTATGTGACATTGTTGTTTTCTAGAAGGTTGTTATCCTGTCCAGAGTTCTCATGCATACATGTGTTTTCCATAAACTTATCGACGTGCGTACATAGATGATTTTTGAGCCCTGTCTACTTCAATGGTCGACCTTGCCTTGTTGCTGACACTGTGAGATGGTGTTTATTTGAACACGATTGTAACAACAGCATCTTTGTTTTTCATTGTCAAACGCCAAAGTACCTTTTATGCATTAAACGATGTCAATACAAACCTCGGAAATATGATTTTTACGGTTTCATTCGCACACTAGCCACACAGTCGGATGTATCCTTCTAAAAGTGTACATTTAGGGCCTTCAGTGCAGAACATCCACGCCATGTGGCACTAACGTAACCTTGCTATGTGATTCAGAGGTCTAAAAGCACAACAAATAAAAATAACTAGGTGGCACAATGAGCTGATAACCGCATTAACTGGGAATACGAGGTCCGCCTATTACAACGCTGACAGCGCAGCTAGGTCAGCAGATCAGGGTCTAGCTAAGGGGAAGGTGGAATTAACATTACATTAGACACACAGGTCAATGATTTTACGCTGTAGCAAACCATAACTCTAAACATTGGCCCGAGAGACCAGCATCCTCCAAGAATTTCAATAGCATCACAACTTTCACGGGCCTTCTCGCAATGCAACCCTGGCCTTTCGGAATGCAAGTAGCTTTAAAATCGGACACCCTGGAAGCCCAAAACGCTGATACATTTAGTACAGTCGAGCGCGATTTGAATGTTATCGCGCGAGCGTCTACCAGCCTAGCCCTCCAGGCACCTGGCGGCCGGGTTTGGAACAAGAAAAATTATCATTTCGCACTCTTCTCTCCCTCGTTCGCTGTTCCATACAATAACCATCACCCCCGCGACAAACTCACTGCTCTTTCTCTCTATTTTAAGCTTTCTATTTGTTGCGATAAAGAGTCCAATTTCAGATAATACCGAAGAATACGTCGTGCGCACAACGGTCACTGCCTGTTCGCAGAACCAAAAGAAAAAAAAAAAAAACTGACGTCCCCGGAGGGAGTGACGGCTGCTGAAGGAACAGCAAAAAGAGTGAGGGAAGCTGGTCTAATACCTCCCTCGCCTCGGCAGAGAATTCTGGGCCATGGCGCTGTTCATGTTCCCGGTCGGCACTCGCGCGATAACCTTCAAATCGCGCTCGACTGTACATTTTTATGACCGTATTCGTTCAAGTCTCCACCCCTGGTCTACTTTTTTTCTGCACCACTAGGCTTTCATCCACACCCTTTCTCTGAAAACCTAACATCGGAAACGCCGATTTCGTCTGCTAATAGCTTTCGCTCTTAGAAGTATGATGTCAACCACAAATACCATGCTTTGTTTAAGTTTAGTGAAACTGCAATTAACGGTTTCAAAACTAAATCAGTAAGGATCACGGTAGAGCCTTACTCAACGAGCGCAATCACCACGCGAAGGCATGTCTTCTTGTCGAAACTTTGGATGTTGAGAGTCTCCCCTGATCTCTGTTCATTTTTTTTTTTCTGTTGTCAGGAATATACTCTTCCTGCTTCTCTCCGCTGTAAAATTTGGCGAGTATGTTTTCGCAAAACGCCTAAATATACATTATACATAAATTATATGCCACACGAATGTTCACGCTGTAATATATGTATTTCTTATTCAAATATGATTTGCAAAACTTTTGATGACAACGTCTCAGTAAAAACCTTTTAGTTACAGCGCTCAAAACACTGCAGACGTCCATAAGGTAGTTTAAACCTGTTCTCAGTAAAGACTCAGGTGAATTCCTGGGCGTACGTGCAAATTTTATTCGTAGACGTGCGTGTGTTAACAAGCGTAGCCTAAAGGCCACTTTTTTCCTCGCTTATCTAAACGTATTTAGTGCTGAAGCTGGATTTTTATATCGCACACGGAATCTCGGACGCTAGCACAGTCTGGCTATACTCTGAGGTTCCCTCAAACAAAAGAAGTTCTACTCTCTCCATTGTACAGACTTTTTCCTGCGCTCGGTACAAAGTCTTTTTTCCCCGTCTCGCTTTGTCTTAATGTCGCAGTCGACTACGAAATGTTTTAATTAAAACCTTTTAAACCACCTTTTCCTTCAAGACGAGCCGAATAACTTTGAAGTCCAGATGTCTTATAAATAAGCAAGTGCGCACTTGTCACACCCGAGAAAACCTTTGGCTTTCTGTCCACGTTTTGCAAGCCCGCGGACTTGTTGACCATGGGCGATAAATTAAATAAAGTGCGCGGCTCGAGGTAAGAAAAACTAGTTTTCACAACCCGCTTGGAATGCAAAACCACTGGACGATAGGCCCCCAACCGAGCACTCGCACTACAGCTCTATACGCAAATCACTTGTGCCGTGTCTGGCACAATTCTGCGAAACTCCTGCAAGCTTTCATTTACTTAAATTGCCGGCTCGCTCAAGCGCCGACCTTGAGACTAACTGCGCATTCCGTGGTACGTTTTGTTTAACATTACGCTTTGCGAAACCGAGTGCATGCTGCGTCTAGGAAGGAACAAAGAAATGTGCAGATACTACTACAACAATACATGATTTAATCAAGTTCGTTGGAATTTGCTTCTTCTGAACACTAAGCCTGAAGCGACTCAAAAGCCGTATTTGTGTTTTTTGCACAATCCCTCCGGGCATGTCGCCGACAAGCATAATATTGGGCAAAAACCTGCCATTCATAATATCCTTGAGCAATGTTTGAGCACGACGGAGCACCTGATCCAACAAGAAAGCTCTTAGAATACCCCTTTAAGAAAGTCAAGAACAAGCAAAGGCGTTAGGCGGACAGAAACAGGCCAGATTTTAAAGGTCCCTAGGCGTCAGTGGGACCAAGCGGATTGGCGTATTGAGGCACCCACAGCTTCAGTATGTGCAACCCGCCGCGGTGGCTGTGGTTAGGGCGCTCGACTACTACCCAAGGATGCGCGATAGAATCACGGCCTCGGCGGCCTCTTTTCGATTGAGGAAAAGTAAGGTGTCCATGTGCTGTGCGATGCCAGTGCACGTTAAAGAACCCTTGGTGGCCGAAATTTCCAGAGCCCTCTACTACGAAGTTTCTCATAGTCTTATTCGCTTTGGGACGTTAAAACCCATAAAGCAAACCAAGCTCCAGTATGTTCGTAAAGCGTGTGAAGTTACACATATAGTGTCGCACGCTTAACAAGGTGGCACCGGGTTGTGCTTTAAATGACCAAAATGAAATGTGCAGTGTCATATCGCTTGTTTGATGAACGCCACACGCATCAGAGCATTTCTGGAACCTGGCAATTGGCACACGACCATCAGGTCAAAACCCTCGTCTCGCAGAACGAACTCAGCGGGTCTGGTAAGGTTCATGTCGATAACCTTTTCACATGAACGCGTCCTCACTGATTTGTCACAGATCGAATCACCACTTACCTCTTTTGACGGTGGGGATAGTGAAAAAGCGCGCTCAATTTTCATCGTAATAACAAGCAAAGAAACTATGCCTTGCTGCTGCAAATGCTCTCAATTTATAGTTTGTTTTGTTTACGAAGCTTAACGTCCCAAAGCAACTCAGTCTATGAGAGAGGCTGTTTGGTTGTAGTCTCGAAATAATTTTATTATCATACAACCGGATTTCCCAACAGTTGACCTAGGACCTTGTCGCGGCCTCGATAAAGCGCTGAGTGGCGACTTTTATATCTGCGTTTTCTTTTACGAACAGTCCTTGTTGGCAGTTATGTTAGATTTACCGATGGAAGGATTAAGCGAAAACGGCAGTCTTTACGCCAGGTAAGAGGGTTTTACGGTTGAAAGCCCTGTGTGTTTGGCCAATATAAACGACGTTGAATTTAGTGGCAGTCTTGTTCCTCTTTGCACCATATCAGTCACGTACATTCTCAGCCTTGAAAGTGGACCTCAGACTGCGCGCTTTATGGGAGCCGGTTAAGGGATTCGGAGAACGCGCTGCATAATTGCGGCAACATTCCAAGAAGCCCTTCTTCGCGACATCTTAGACAGAAAGAAATAAGCAGTTGAGGAAAATTTGTATACACATCGTTTCGTAGCACGAAATATACAGGAAAAACGTTCCGACCTAGAACAGGTGGCATTGGCAGGGAGTTGGGCATTTACGATCACGAGATAGTGGCTGCCATTTGGGCGTCAAGAGTACAAGACAACTTCTTGCCAGAGCAGACGCAGTGATGCTTCACTGAATTAACAGGTTTCTTTGGTTACGCACTATTACGCGGCTAAGGAAGTGTTCTCTTGAGGTCTAAGTTACTTAAATTAAACTGCTCCGAAGTCACATTTTTGCAAGTAGCTTATGAATTACGAGGGGATAACTAGCAGCTTGTCGGATCTAATTAGTAGTGACGTCTAATTTAAAAGTTAATGATCCTCACGCCAGGCTCTGTTCGGCTGGAACAACAGATCAAAACAACAAAACAAAAGATCCCCCATATCGCGGTATGTATACCCCTGAAGGCAAGGTAATGTAGCTCAGGTGTGGCTAGGTTTGTTAAACATCGCACAACCTATAAATACGTCTGCGCACGCTGCGTAAGATTAGGTGCGGCTAAAGTGAAGCGCTGCTGGCGGTTAGACATTTCATAGCACTGGCGCCGTGTGGCCCTGTGATCTGTTCGTCCGTCTACAGTTAGCCCTTTTGTAGACCGACATTTGTAGGCAGATGCAATGCTTCGCTCTGCAGGCACGAGTCGTGTCTACCACTAGTGACTGAGCGGAATAGGCCGCGCGAAACCAAAAATGGTATACTCGGCTTTACTCTTATTTTCACTCTTACGGGTGGTGCCCCCTGGAAGGGGTCTATACAATTTGTTGTGGTGTTCAAGGCAAACCCTTATTTATGGCACTGTCCTTAAGGTGCTTTTCCTTGCTCCCTGTATAAAGAGCATGAAATAACAGTAACCACCATCCCTAATATACCCTTGTTACACGGACAGAGTTAACCGCGGATACCGAACTGAATTGTGTTATATCTCAAATGGTGGTTCGTCGTTGTTACACAGCACTCCAGAGTCCTCGGTTATAGGAAGCCTTACTTGATTATGGCAGCTAACGCCTCCTTGGGTGTAAAAGACGAACTGACGCAACAATTCGGCGGAACGAAATGCCGTATGCAAATATGTGCGTTATTTAGAAGATATTTTTTATAAAACAAGATTTCTGTGAAGAGTATGTTTTGTGTCGCAAATTTATTGCTTGGAAAAGTTTGTAATATGGGCGCGGCCGCTGCCGTCGCACTGCCTCCGTCCATGGACGCCGCCATCTTCTCGGTTAACGACGCAAACCGAGGTCGCAAAGCTCGGTTCGCGATAACCGCGGTTAGTGGCGCAACCACGGTTTGGTCCGCCGTGTAACATGCGCTAACCACGGTTTCGCGTAACCGCGCTTACGCTAACCGCGGTTAACTCTGCCCGTGTAACAAGGGTATTAGTGGCTCAGTTCGCCGTCGCCGAGATTTGAGGACAGAGTCTCTCCCAGGAAAGATGAAGTCTCAACTAAGTCATGCCTGACTCCTGCTTCTACCAAAGATGAGAGGACATGCCTCGGAGTGTTTAAACAATTTGGCTTGCTTGTATTAAAGCCAATAACACTGCAAAACTAGCTTTATAACAGCCAAGAAAAAAAGTTTGAGACAAAACGTACTACGAGCCAGCCATTGGGTAGCGCTACCGCTACAATCACATACCACGGTGATCGCGCGCCATATTTTATTCTGCTATGGCTGAAATTTATGGCTTAAACGTCAGCATGGTCGAACTGCGTGACAGCTAATATTTTTAATTTGAACGAGGTCAATAACGATGATTTAACCATTTTCCCCACAAATTGAGCAGAAATCTGGGAAAACTTTGTGGTATTTGGGAAATAGGTACTGAGATTCATACCCTATTTTGTAGAAATGCATCAAGATTGGATACAAATAGTCACGGAGATAATTGCAGCGCGGAACAGGTGATGTGCGGAAGGAACACGGAGCAGATTGCACACAGCCCAATATTTCACGAGAGGTTTGTAAAGAGCTGGAGAAGAATCGTAGAAATGATCGGCAGCCGGTTTTTATAGATGTTGCTTGTGGCTGTAATGACCCCACGTTCTAAAGCAGCTCCCCGGCGATCGTCTAGAACGTAAATGAGACGCTAACGGGACTGCCAGCGATATGCTTAGGACACCTTATAAGGCGTCACACCTCTAAGCAAGATCACTGGACGCCATTAGCGACATAACATTAGACAACACAAGTAATTCATTCCCAATAGAGACCCCCTTCTCACTTTAATTCCTCGGTTTTAGAATCCAGACACGGTGCCGTGTGAAGCCTGATAGGTAAATGAAAGCGTACAATCTATGGATTTAACGTTAAAAAAATATAGCCAACACTTGGCCACAGCACCTCTGGACGAACAGATGGAACGCTCTCAAAAGCACAAGCATTGCGAATTTAATGCTAATAACAAAAGTGTACAAAGTCCTGGTACACACCAATGATTTCGAACAAAATGCACTCGGATTTGCTTATCCGGCACATGAACAAACGACGCATTATAATATGTCACTGGTCGCTGAAGCAGCTTGTGAATGAGAGTCACAAAGAGTATTATCAGGTACCGTCACTCAACACAAAAACACATCTCTAGATGGTAACAGAAAGTAACATGAAATACTTTTTTCTGGGCCTTATAATTAAACATAAAACAATGGGCGTATGCACTTTCCAAGAAAATGCAAGAAAGGTATTTCCTGAATTAAGACCGATGATGGTGTACAAGAGCTTTCCTGAAAAGCGACGGTCCTTGCTAACCCTAGTCTCATGAGCTAATAGCCACTCCACTAAGAGCATTAAGTACAGGCCCCATTTTAAGCAACGACGCCAAAAAGAAAAAAAAATGACTAGATCATTGAACACTTGTACTGAAAACTAGTACTCGAATCCTTAACGTTAAATGAACACAACGTAGGTGAAATCGTTTGAACTATACCGTTCGGAATGATTACAGAAAAAATGAGATCACATTCTCCACAACTCGTGGGAGGGTCACATCACGTCACAGAAATCACTATGGAATGCTTTCAGCAAAGGAACATGAATTGCCGTCATCACGGGCGGCTCGTGAAAGAAAAAAGGCCAACATAATATGTTTCTTTCAGACCATGAAATAAAACAAAAACATCGAAGTTTCAAAGTTTGAACAGCTGTTTCTTTCCAGCTATCAAGTTTTCTTTAAAGCGCCAGAGCTAGAGTAAAATGCTCTGCAGAATACGAGAAAAAGAACACGGAACAACCCGAAGAGTTCTACGCTGACCACGAGACATGTAAGGCTTTTGCGCTTAATGGCCCATTACAGCCAACTTTACGCATATTCTCGGCGCGACCAACTTTCAAAATTGAGCAAGTCTGAAAACAGCTGAGTTTAAAGGTCTTCTGACCGCTTGGCACATACTGAATGACAATGATAAGAAGAAACAAAAACAGAGAAAACGGGCTGTCAGAAGAGATAGTACCTGCCACGGAACAACAAAAAGGTCACTTATCCCAGTTCAGACACGGAAAGCAAAGAAAATTGAAATGTCTTTTCCAAGAAAAAAAAATACACCAACCTTCGACAGATATTTGCACGCAAGGCACAGACAATAACACAGACACCCTTGTGCTCAGTGTCACAAAGTAACAACAAAGAAAATGACCACATACATTCAAGAAAACAGTGAAGCAATTATAGTTTTTGCTGAACCTGTATGGTCTGTCTACAGCATAGAAAAATGCGAAAATGGACTAGAACAAAAAATGGGTTTATGAAATACAAGTCTAAACGAAACTGTGCGATTGTGAACCGAAGTATCCCCCCCAACTTCTTGGTATTTCTTCACAACTCCTAACCACGTAAACTTTGCACAAACCTTGCCTAATAATTCCAGCTGTGATAAAAAATCTGCAAAGCTACCTTACAACGTTATAGAGGAGGAACGATGACCGCTATGCGGAGACAGCAAAGCTCGGATCATATTAATCGAGCGGAAACACAAAACACAAAAAAATGATATGACAGAACTGCGATCATTCACCAGGTACATAGACAACAGCAGCTTGCAGCCATCGCGTTCAGCAGCTGCATCCTTAAATTAACAGTCCATGATGAGCTGTTCGGGGTCACTATGCAAGCTGTCTCCCGACAAAATTTCGATTCTGTCGTCTTCTGTGGCGGCTCTTGGACCCGACATCTCCGGCTCTTCGACATCCGGTTTCTCGCTTGACGCGGCAGGTGCGTCGTCCTCATCCTCTATCACAGTGACAGAGCTCGGCTCCTGCGGTAGCTCTTCTATGACAACGCCCGTCTGTTGATGCTCTGGAACTCGCGCGTCCTCCAGAGGCGGTGGTGGCAGAGCGATCAACTGCGACAGAGGCTGAGCCGTGGCCGGTGACATGTGCGCTTGCTGCTCGCCGGCAAGGCTCTCTACGGAGACGATCCGCATCGTGCTTGTCTCCGCGTTTTCCATTGTTGCTGGCTCAGAGGTCAGAGTGTATTTCTGTACTATCTGCATGCTCCGAGTGCGCCGGCATCGAGGACAGTCCTTGTCGTTGCCCGTGAAGTAGTAACAAGAGTCGCAGGCCTGCGTAAAGCACCGATGTGGAAAAGGAGTTTACCAAGTTGGTACACCTGGCATACTGAGCATAGCGGCGCATATTTGAAAATATAACAGGGAAGATGAACGAGGATCAACACTATAGTTCCATATATGCTTCATTCGTGATTGCTTTGCCAAACAAGAACGATAGAAAAAGTGGGGGGCCATTTGATTTCTGCCCTAATTAAATGTGCGACGTGACAGAGTTAATGGTTCCCGTGTAGCCCACTCCCCAGCTCGCGGATCTCCGCTTGTGTGCATGCACTTCGCTACTCATTCAGTCGCTACCTTTTACAGAACAGGTCGAATAATGGGCTGTTTAGCCCATGTTGACGGTAAGGGTGAAACAGCGCTAAGATGACGGGACCACAGAGCGCGAATCCCTGTCGAAAGCGAGCGCAAGTGTGTGTCTAGCTCTGTTGTCCTGTCGTCGTAGCGCTACTACATACTTACTTACATTATTGTGCATTCACAGGCAACCGCATTATTAGACAATGAACGTGCCCGCATGGTCTTAGGATGCAGCAGATGCAGAGATGGGCATGCAGTTCATTTCAATGCCGCAGTCGGTATGACACTATGATAGCTCTGAGTTTCGGTCTAATCAGTACGTCCGGTTTTTCTACATGGTCTGTGCGCGGCGCTACACCCTTGGCCTAGTGAATACGCTCTGCTTTCATGGTTGCCCAGAACCAGGCGCTTTGATGTGAAAACGGAAGGGATTGAGACTTGCAAGTGGTGAAGGAGAGAGACGTTCACATTGACGTCGTGGATGACGAAACAAAACGAGATAGCGAAGAATTGAAAGGGATGTAGTACGCTCGCTTTCGCTTCAAAGATACGGAATGCCAGGCCACTTACCAGTGTACGCTCGTCGACAATACCGAACAGGAATAAATAATGCTTCTTATATCCGCTGGAGGCAGTCTCCGGGGAGCACAATAAATGGAGAACATTAAGCACGTCTTCAGTGTACAAGATACTTTGTTGGGCGAGTTGGTACTTATTCATTATTAATATAAACAGCGCGAACACGAAGACAAGGGACAAGAAACAAGAAAGCCACAGTACAAGCGCTTGTACTGTGGCTTTCTTGTTTCTTGTCCCTTGTCTTCGTGTTCGCGCTGTTTATATTAATAATGAATTCAGTGTACAAGACAGGGTCGGATGTTTTTGCAAGGGCAAGGAGATATAATAAAGACCATGCTCCCAACGCATACCTGGCAGTGCTCTCCTGCGAATAGGTTGCAGCGCACGCAGATCGAGCAGTGGTTGGTGGCGCCGTGGAAAAGCGTGTTGGCGCACCAGGAGTACTGGGCGGGCTGGCTGCACCGCGGACAAGGCATGGGGCCCGGGATGCACTCCCGCACCATCACCGACTCCGGGCAGCAGTTGAGCCGCACCTGCTGGCACAGGTACCACGGCAGGTCCGACACCTGCGTGGTGTCACACCAAGCGACAAGACGCCGCCCCCTTCTTAAGGTGCAGTAGTGGAAGTGTCGCGTACATCACTCCTTTCCGGAGAGGTGTGGTCATAATCGCTAAAGCACGTGACTACGCTACAGAAGACTGCGCGAAAGCGAGTTAGTAGGAATCAACCTGAAACCATTTCCAGTTCTGGCAGCTCTTGATCCTCTCATATGACAGTGGCGCGAGCATAAAGGACACTACAAAGGAGCCCGATGCTATAGCATAAAGCTCTGTCGCTGAAATAACCGCCTGTGACTATGTTCTTGTGCCTTATTTTACAGCTATGTTCTGATGCCTAATTCTAGAGCTACGTGTTGATACCAAATTTAAAAAGCACTCTTTACATGCAGTATTGCTCCAGACTAGTCCGCCTCAGCAAACAGGTACTATGGCCAAGCTTTTGCCAAATACATAATGAATGCAGAAGCTGCACAGTTTCGGAGACTCGATCCTGGAATGCCGCCCAGAGATCAGCTTGCGCAACTGCGCATACAGGGTAATGACCATCAGGAGGGCATTCTGTGTACATGAAGGGCTGCGAAGCCCTTGCACTAGGCAATATATCAGAACCGGTTCGCTACTCGGCCCTCAAGACTGCCGAAAAAGAAAGGACTCCGTAGCAGCCGCCGAAGATATCACCGCCGACCGACCTGGAAGACTGCTTGCATGAGGCAGTGGTCCGCCTGGGCCTCGCTGAGAGCGATGCCCACGGCTTCGAGCAAGTTGAGCGGGTTGTCGCAGGCCAAGCAGTTGCATCGGCGCGGGTCGCACTTGGTGCGGGCCTTGGCGCACGAGCACCGCGCCACGCGGCAACTCACGCGGCATGCGCACGACGGTGGCGAAGACGTCTGCGACGAGCCAGCGCTGCCTTCCGCCGAGGAGGAGAAGGGAACCAGGGCCAGAGACGAGTCTCCGGGAGTGCCGGGCGTTGCCGCCGTCGGCTCGCCGCTGGCTGCGCTTTCGCCCGCCCTGCTGCGTGCCACCAGGCCACGGCGACGTCCAGTGGGAGTCCTCTTGACGGCTGCGAAGATGGACGCAAATTCTTCGCGGCCAACTCGGCACAGCGAATGTCGATAACCACGCTAGGCTTACCAGAAAAAATTGCTGCGGGAAGTGCTCGAAATCGCGAACGATACTGAATTATTGAAAACTAACCGACAAGCGTGTTTAGCAGTATCACACTGTATGACAGACAGTGCGAAAGCACACAAAGCTATAACGGCAATACGCAAACGGTCTCACCTTAGGGTTCCAAAGTCTCTCTGAATATTAAATGCGATTATGTGCACCTTCGTCCGCGAAAGTCGACCCGCTAGGCAGGATACGTTGTCCACTTAATACTTTTACCCCAACCCTTTTCCTGTGTAGGCTACGGCGACTTCTTTGTAATATTTTCCAGTAGAGTTAGTTGTTGGGCAAGTTGGTATTCTCAATTTAAGCTCATAGTTTTCAGCACAGCGGCCAAAGAAAGCAAGAAGGAAGAAAAGAGGAGTGAACACTTTTTTGTTCGTCCCTCTTCTTTTCCTTCCTTCTTTCTTTGGCCGTGTGCCGTTGCGCTGAGAACTATGAGCTTAAATCGTAACTATTTTCCTTCCTTCTTCAGGTGGTTAAAAGCCATTCAATTAGGAAGATCTTTTAGCCCGCACTGCATGCTTCACTACACGAAAGCGATGTAAGAGACGAAAGTTTAGAACGACCATGAAAGCAGATACTGAGCGATAGTGCATACTGATTTAAAAATTTTACATTAGATCACTGCACAAACAAACGTAGGTCGTGATAAATGCTCAGGTTACTCCGGCTTGGCATTTCCAGTTTCGCGGTCGCTGTTGCATGAGTTCACAAGCTGCGCAACATACAGCAAGCCTGGCTCGACATGGAAAACATCCAGCGGTTAAGACAAGTAAATTAAGCAAATTGAAGTCTTTTTCTCACAGACGTGCGCAAGCGCATAGTCCAAATGAAAACTTCGCATCAGGGCATCACAATCCCCGCTTAAAATAAACACGGCTGTTTACGAACGTCCAGCAGTGCCCAAGAAATAAAGGCATGCGACGCGATGACGTTGAGCAGTCTGCCAGAAATTATTTTCCCCGTTACGCTATATGCGTACGAAGTACAAGTTCCGTCTTTTCCAACGGCTCTCCTTTAAGGCAGCGCGGTCAAGCATATCCGCGCGGTGACTGTTGCGAGCCAAGAGACCATATTCATCTCGGCGCTCCAGGAGCCCCGTGGTTGTTTCCTCACGAGGCCTACATACGACGTCGACCCCAATGATATAAGGCAGAATACACAAAGGAAAACTCATAGAGCGATCACTTCCGGTACCATCAGTCTTTGTCGACGACAGGACAACACGCGGCAACAACACGACAGAGAGAGGCGCCTTCATAACGGCCCATGCAACAGCAAGCCACGGCTCGCACGCCCATACGTTTTGCTCCGTAACACTTGGATCTATGCTAGAGTCTCCGATTGTAGAAGTCCTTTATACGCTCAAATTATGGTGTGGAATAGTGTGCGTATCAGTTTCTTAGTAAAAAAAAAAAAAATTAGAACTACAGGAAATTTCTGCTGTATCTGAATTTATGTGCGGTTTTTGAGCGTCTACTTGCCGTGACAGCAGAAATTTTTGTAGTGACATCAGAATTTTGCGTAGTCAGCACAGAAACATACCGCAGAAGTACACAAAAGCTTAATGTAAGGACACAAGTGCACAATATTTTGTCACATTTCTGACATGATTAAGTTGTATATATATATTTTTTGCGACCAGGTTTTGTCGTAGTCTATTAGATGCCGTTTGCTAGGGCAACTAGAACCTCACGAAATAGCCTCAAGCAAAGCGTCATGAAACATAAAATCAACTATTTCCGTCGTCGTGCAATACGCCGTTGCACGGGCAGGAAAACAGGCGACGGATAATTGTATTCCGCCGTGGTCAGGGCTGCCCCAGTAGAAAGAGTATTCACAGTGGTCTAAAAAAGGCGTGCAGTAAGCATAGCTAGCAAATTAACCAAACTTCAGCTGGCCGAGTAGCTGCGCACAACTACACTGAGTGATAAGTGCAGTTTCTCTGAAAGCGATTAAGGCTCCCCTCCGGGAGAAATATGAGAAGGTCCCCATTAAAAGCTATCGGTGGCTCCTAACAGTGAGACACGGTTTTCTGTTCGTGTAGGGAGGCTTTAGATTATCTGTAAGAGATAAATGTAAGCCGGCCTCTAGCAATTAGCTGATACTTGAAACAGCCCGCTAAAAGCGTACTACTATACCAACTCAGATTTCACACTCTATGAAAGTTTACGGGTCAACTTTTACAAGACAAATATTTAGAGCGAGTTTAGCGTATTTAGGTGAGGGGCGAATGTGCAAATTCATTATGGCACGGGGCAGGTGTCCACGGAATAATTAGCCGTGGCTTAGCTCAGCTAGGCCAGGATATATGTAGCGAAAGCATCTGTGCCTGGGCTGGGCTGCCTACTCATCTCCAATCCAACCTAATCCCATCCAATCCAGCGTAACCCAATCGAATTCAGTCTAATCTAATTCAATCTAAACCAATCCAGTCTAATCAAATCCAGTCCAATCAAGCACAGTGTCTTCCAGTGAAATACAATCCAACCAATCCTGTCCAATTCAATCCAAACCTGTCCAATGCCGAGTACACGCTCGCCCGAAATAGGCCGCTGAATAGCCAATCATCATCACTACTATCATCCTCACGCTAGAGGAGGAGAATTAAGATGCGCTATTCACTCCAAACAAATTCATTGGATACTACAGCAAGTTGCACTCAAACCTATCGACCTCCCTATAATTACCCTTCCTTCCTCGCTCATACATAACCTCATAGTAACCCCCATTCCAAACAACGTTGCACCCAATACTAACCCAGGTAGACGTTCCTCTCGCTTTTGCAATCCAGTTCACCCTACTGACTCCACGATCGTTCACACAGATGTATCACGAACTAACGTCGGAGCGGCTGCTTACTCAATTGAGAGCTGTAGCGAGGTAGTGACGAGGCTGTGACCCTCGGTCCTTACATAGATCCTCCTCCTACAGCGACTCTCGAGACCCTGCCAATAGTCGCCAGTATTCAAGAACTCGCACAAGTACCCCCTAACCCTTCAGGATATACCATATACTCTGATTCAATACAGGCTATACGCGCCATTCATACGGGTCGCATTCCTGAAGAACGGCAGGATGATCTACAAAGAGCTCTCACCAAACTACGTCCCAACACTGTCACACTGCGGTGGATTCCTGGCCGCACTGGAATCCCAGGCAATGCGGTAGCGCATAACTTCGCCAGCGAACTTCAACACCGGACACCTGGGATTCGCTTGCCTTATCTACCCACGTGGGACACTACTCTTTACTACAAAAATGAAATCAACATTCACTATGACAACATTAGAAAAACTCTTCGTGCACTACTTCTTCCTGATAAATCTCTCACTACCACGCAAATACGCATACCCATGCCACACGGGAAAATCAATGTCATTACCACCTAATGACATTTGTTCTGTTCAATGTCATTTGTTTCGACGCGCTGCTACACGACCAAAACTAACGTCATTTGCAAATGATGGCAATTGCGATGGATACACAAATATCGGTGCGCCTTCACTACGTTGCGAGAATGATGAGCGCTGCGAACGAAAGCAGCCTCTAAATTCATATTCGCGTCTTTAATGACTCGTAACCAACGTGTTGATTACGAATACCCATTACGATGTTTACACCTGCACCGGTACCCCGCCGGGGTGGCGCAGTGATTACGGCGCTCAACTACTATTCCCAAGGACGCAGGATCAAATCCCGCCCTCGGCGGCAGCTTTTCGATGGAGGCGAAAAACAAGGCGCCCGTGTGCTGCTGTTGTTGTGGCTGTAGAAAGTAGGAAAAGAAAATGCAAAGGCCTGCTACTGGCTCTGTAACTGAGCCACCTCCGCTGCCTGCTTTTATTTATAGGAAGGGAAAAGCTCCGCTGCCTCGTGCAGACAGAAGAGAAAATAGAGAGGAAATAAAAGGAGGAGGGAGAGAAAGACACGCGCCGCAACAACAGCCGTCGTCCACCACCCAAAACGGTGGCGGGTGCAATGACGACCTACAACAGATAAAAATTCTGCGGCAGGCTAGCCCCCGCCGAAAGCGGCGGTGACCTACCTGACCCAGCCCCATCAGGGGAGGACCTTAAAGACCTACCGCTGCTTGAAGGACGCGAAAAACAAGGCGCCCGTGTGCTGTGCGATGTCAGTGCACGTTAAAGAACCCCATGCGGTCGAAATTTCCGAAGTCCTCTACTACGGCGTCTCTCATAGCCTGAGTTGCTTTGGGACGTTAAACCTCACAAACAAACAAACAAGCACCTGCGCCGGTGGCGTTTGTTTACGAAAGGGTAGGAAAGGTGCGCGCTTCGGCGCCCGCGTGTGAAAATATAATAATAATAATTGGTTCACAGGAAGGGAAAGGCGCAGTATCTGTCACACTTGCTATGTGGACACCTGAACCGCACCGTAAGGGAAGCGAGGAAAGTGGGAGTGAAAGTGGAAAGAGAGAAAGGGGAGCCGTAGTGGAGGGCTGCGGAGTAATTTCGACCACCTGGGGATCTTTAACGTGCGCTGACATCGCACAGCACACGGACGCCACTTCGTTTCGCCTCCATCGAAAGGCAGCCGCCGTGTGAAAAACGCACGAATTGTTTCAACAACGTACACTTTGCACACTAATCCAAGTTCAACACGTAAAATAGGCAGCGTCTAGTGTACTGACCGACGACGCTATTATAGAACCTTCGAGTATCGCCCGGCAACGTAGCGCACCACAGCCCCGTCCCGTCGAGTCCCGTCTTCGCAAGATCGTTTGCCCGTCGAAAAATGCCGGACCCCAGCCTCATCAAGAAAGCAGACAAAATCGCATCACTTTCCGTACGGATGTCGCGACTTTACCGAAACGGTGCTGCCCGCGAGAGCGGTGGACGACGGCGCTCTGGCCGTGCGCTCGTCACGGCCTAAACGGTTTCGCATCGAAGCCACAGCGGACGGCGCTTTGGAAATGGCCAATTGCCTATTCGTGGAACTGCCTTACTATAACTTCAATTGTGTCATAAATTTTCTCACAGTAATTCTCACAATTTACCACAACAGCTACCTGAAAGAAAGATTACTAACAAGACCATCTTACATATCACGCATTGATCACCGCCATAAAGTTGGGGTTCCATCTAGTCACACAAAATGTTTCCATGACTCATTCATACCTAGAACTTGTGTCAGTTGGAATCACCTTCCCCATGATATCGCATGTATAACAGATAACGACGCACTTCGCAAAGACATTGTTTTTCTTTGAATGTATCTATGCTTGTTACGATGTTGTTTGCCCTTAACTTCCTGACATAGTTTTTACTTATCCCCACTGCATTGTGAAGTTTTGTTTTCCTTGTTCTTTTGGCGCATGTTTTTTGTGTACTTGTACTGCATTTTTTTCTGCAACTTTGCTGTACTTTCATATACTTTTATGTATCCCACTCCCCCCTCTGTAATGCCCCCGGGCCCTGAGGGTAAATAAATAAATAAATAAACAGATGTAGTACTTCTGGCGACGCATTAGCAGCAGAGCTACGTACTACGTACAGCACGAGACCGGCGAGCTGCCTACCGTCGGTGCTGCGGCTGCTACATGGCTGAGGGCATACCGTTGATAAGTAACTAGAGCGATTTTCTGCCCTCAGCCATGTAGCAGCCGCAGCACCGACGGTAGGCAGCTCGCCGGTCTCGTGCTGTACGTAGTACGTAGCTCTGCTGCTAATGCGTCGCCAGAAGTACATCTGTTTGAAATATAATATATATATATATATATATATATATATATATATATATATATATATATATATATATATATATATTTAGATTGCTTTATCCAAGCGCGTATTATTTAAGATGAACAGATTTTAACATGTTTTTCTGCAGGTGGGATGTCCACATTTACTTCCCCACCCCCCTTGCTTCATCCTTATTCGACCTCGGGCGGGCAACTCGCCCTTTCTCTTGCCCTTATGCACTATACTCGGACCAGTCTTCGTAGCCTCAGTCAGCATCGCATGCAGGTGGCCACACCATACCCACCTTTTACGAGAAGAACCCACCTAAGCTCATCGCCCATGCGGCTTACACGCCAAGTATTATGGCCCGCTGGCGTCAGTATACGGAGAAAATGATTACGTGCCCCCACTGTACGACTCTAACCTGCGGCGGCATATCTCATTTACTTTGGGATTGCCCTGCTTTTTCTACTGGACACCCCGAGATCGAACCCTACCGCCTGAACTACCGTTCCCTTCTAGAAACTGATGCTAACGCACAGATGATATTTGCCAAGTATGGCTGGCTTAGTGGCCTGGTTAGAGCAATATGATTTGAGTGACGACCTAAACAATGAAGATTATGTCTACTCCCCTTTATCCCCATCCTTATCCATGAGCCTTCCCATTCAATAAAGGACATTCAATCAATCAATCAATCAATTTCTGACGGTGGCGGAAGGGAACCGCTGTTCGCTGTGCCTGCGCCGATGGATTGCGGTAGCCGCGGCCATTGCCGCCCGCGCTGAATGCGGTGGCTGGTTGACTGGTTGGCTGGTAACGATGATTGAAGTTTTTTTCCCTTTTTTTTTTTTCTCGCGATGCTATTTGGTATGTTTCACATAATGTAATGACTAGCTACAAAATTGTAAATGAACAGTAGTATTATGCCCCGCCGGGGTGGTGCAGTGGTAAGACGCCCGACTACTGTGCCGGAGTTCCCGGGTTCGAACCCGACCGCGGCGGCTGCGTTTCGATGGAGGCGAAACGAAGTGGCGTCCGTGTGCTGTGCGATGTCAGCGCACGTTAAAGATCCCCAGGTGGTCGAAATTACTCCGTAGCCCTCCACTACGGCTCCTCTTTCTCTCTTTCCACTTTCATTCCCACCTCCCTCCCTTCCCTTACGGCGCGGTTCGGGTGTCCACAGAGCAAGTGTGACAGTTACTGCGCCTTTCCCTTCCTGTGAACCAATTTATTATTATTTAACAGTAGTATTATAATGCCTGCGACACTTTTGTAGTTTATTTTGGGTGTATATTCACGCCGAGTCTCTGGTGTCGAGATAACATATGTCCTCGCTGGTCGCATTCAAATGAGTTCCTTAAACTTACTCAATACCTAATGTCGTTTTCATCGAATGTCATTATATTTTCTCGTGTGGCCGCAAACAAATGTCATATGATGGAAATTACATTAAATTTACAACTAAATACACACTCCTGCCCGATCGTTTCTATACCGAATCAGACATACCCCAGCATGTCCAAATTGTTCTGAGTACTATGCAAACTTGGACTATTGCATGTTTTCATGCCCTGTCGCAATTAAATCAGCTCGCTTTCCACACCCACCTCCCCCAACGTGGCGGGCTTGGTTAGAGTCTGACCAGCTGGCCCCGCCGGGGTGGTGCAGTGGTAAGACGCCCGACTACTGTGCCGGAGTACCTAGGTTCGAACCCGACCTCGGCGGCTGCGTTTCGATGGAGGCGAAACGAAGAGGCGTCCGTGTGCTATGCGATGTCAGCGCACGTTAAAGATCCCCAGGTGGTCGAAATTACTCCGTAGCCCTCCACTACGGCCTCCTCTTTCTCTCTTTCCACTTTAACTCCCACCTTTCTCCCTTTCCTTACGGCGCGGTTGCGGTGTGCACAGAAAACAAGTGAGACAGTTACCGCGCCTCTCCCTTCCTATAAATAAATCAGTGCTATGTTGTTGCTTACAAGTGAGACAATTACAGCGCCTTTCCCTTCCTATAAATAAATCTAAATCTGCATTAAAGGCGATTCATCTTCTGGTTGCTCCTTGATTTCCAGACGGCGCGATGAGCGCGCGGCGTCCGCCAGCAGCGGCGGATGCTAGGCAACGACTCTGTGCTTCCCGCCACGCGAAACTCCTGGTTCGTGATCAATGTAGCTTTCGCTACAAAACGTGCGACATATATAGCGCCCTTCATTACATATATGTCGCACTTTTTGTAGCGAAAGCTACACGCCCTTCTTTACATATTACCCCGCCGGGGTGGTGCATTGGTAAGAAGCCCGACTACTGTGCCGGAGTACCTAGGTTCGAACCCGACCTCGGCGGCTGCGTTTCGATGGAGGCGAAACGAAGTGGCGTCCGTGTGCTGTGCGATGTCAGCGCACGTTAATGATCGCCAGGTGGTCGAAATTACTCCGTAGCCCTCCACCACGGCTGCTGTTTCTCTTTCCACTGCCACTCCCACCTTCCTCCCTTCCCTTACGGCGCTGTCGAGTGTCCACAGAATACGCGTGAGATATACTGCGCCGTTCCTTTTCTGTATAGGATAGGATAAGATAAACTTTATTGCTCTACTTTACAGATATTATTGCCGACAGAGTTCTTCCATCCTCTTTTCGTCGATGGCTTGGCTCCGCCTCACAGGGTTGGCGCCCCTATTCCAGGGCACCACTGAGTTTTGCTGCTCGCTGGGCATGGATGACCAGTCCTCTTTGGAGGATTGGGTTGACGCTGGAGAGCATACTCTCCCACTGTCCCGCACTCGGATTTTCTAGTTTGTGGAACGGCTCTGTTTCTATTGCATTCCCAAGTGATGTGATATAGGGTGGGTATAGCACCGCCCCATAGACGTTTAAACGTTCCTGTATTGGTTCGGGAACATTTTGCTTAAGATGTGTAAATTAGGGAAGGTTCCAGTTTGCAGTTTCCGCCAGTAGACTGCTTCTTGTTCATTTAAGAACCAACTTACATATAAATAAGAAGAAAATCGAGGATTGAAAACACGGTGTTACAGGGATTGCCATGGCTACTCTGAATTTTCGCTCGTGTCACTAAGCTTAAGCATTGCTTAAACCCCCACAATTTTTTGTTTTCATTTAAGGACCACAACGGGAGGGCCATGCACCTGCCCGTCGTTGTCACTGCTCCTTTTCCTCGCTGCAGATGCCATTCTGGATGATTTATTTATAGGAAGGGAAAGGCGCGGCAACTGTCTCACTTGTTTTCTGTGGACACCTCAACCGCGCCGTAAGAGAAGGAAGGAAGGTGGGAGTGAAAGTGGAAAGAGGAGCCGTAGTGGAGGGCTACGGAGTAATTTCGACCACCTGGGGATCTTTAACGTGCGCTGACATCGCACAGCACACGGACGCCTCTTCGTTTCGCCTCCATCGAAATGGAGAGGCGTCCGTGTGCTGTGCGATGTCAGCACACGTTAGATCCCCATGTGGTCGAAATTACTCCATAGCCCTCCACTACGGCTCCTCTTTCTCTCTTTCCACTTCCACTCCCACCTTCCTCCCTCCCCTTACGGCGTGGTTGCGGTGTCCACAGATGGGAGACCTTGTTATCCAGCCCCGCCCTGTCAATTCAGCTCGCACTAACAGATAGGGGCCAGGAGCTGCTGGGAACATATGGGTCCCACAAATAGGGAACCACCCCGTCTGTTCCTGCGTGCACCACCGATTTATTTCGGGCCCGATAAATGTTGATTCATCATCATTGACGGGATAGTTACCACGCCTCTTATTTCCCCGTAACACCCATCACCGACGATGACCGGTTTCGTAAAAGAATGGTATATCTTAACGCGCTGCGCTCTCGGCGCAACTACGGCTTTCAAAAAGGAAACGAGCCGCACAGGCAGCATTTTGTTTAACAGTGTTAAGCATCCCAAGGGATAGACTGCTATGTACTCCATCGATTCAAATTTCAGGCATTGTACGAAACTTATCTTATGAAAAGATTGGGCAGCGCTCATGAACATGCGCGCGTTTTTAAAAATAACTAAGAAGTTGCGACAGCACAATTTGTGTTAACAAAATCAGTATAGAATTTTGGCCGCAGTTTTCGGACTTGTTGACTTTCCTTTGTTGTTAATCATGTGCATTTCCTGTTTTGGTCATTTATCGCCGCTCATGTGAATGTCTAATGCTATGTAATAAAACTTTTTCTAAACAGCTGATGCAATGCACATGCTTAATTTATGTTGAATTGTATTGCTATTGTTTCGAGCAGTAGCGAAATCGTGGTTGCGCTGTGGGGAAGGTTCCTAGCCGGAGCCACGTTAGGGGCGTCCCGTGAATTTGTCGCCATGACACCCTCAACGCCGTGGAGCCCTTCAAAGGCCTTGGTCTTCCATGTAGACCCTGATGTGACCAATCCCATGGCCGTCATTGACGAGGCGGTCTCAATAGTGGGTTTATCCGAACTTTACGGTGCCCAGTATATGGGCGGTCAGCCCTTCCAAGTAACAGTATATATAGAGAGAGCATGGATTTAATTACTCTAATCGTTGACGCCGGCTGCCTTGGCAGTGAGCCTATACCCATTGCTCCTGTTGAGCCTCAAGTGACCACCGTGACCTGAATTTTACTGCCGCCTTACCTTACCAACAGAACGCTCGCCCAGGTCCTATTAAACATGGCAAAGTCCAGTCTGTCACTGCGGGCCAGATGGGCTCGCGCAAGGGCGCTGACTAGGACGCAATATGTGCGGATGTAGATGTCTACGTCAGCAGTCCGCAACTATACCTACGCGTCGCTGGTCATCGCGTAACCTTGACTACCTAGGTATGCAGCGTGTTTGCCGGCGATGTGACTCCTCGGAAAACCTTCCAGCGCAGTGCTCGGCGCCTTTTATTGTAGGCGCTGTGGTGTCCACGGTCACCAAGGCGAAGGTTGTGCCCTACCCTGCCGACGCTGCGGTAATGATCACCTGACGGTGACGTGCCCAATAGCCCGTTCATATTCGGACGCGGCGGCAAGTGCATTTCCCCCGCTTATACCCGTAAAGACTGCAGTGCCGAAACTGCCCACTTCAAGAATCCAATCGCCACATATAGCCAAGCAATGCGTTGCTCGTGCTTTTTGCGGGGCATTCCAGCAGAGAAGGGATTAGGTCTCATCCACGACTACTACTGCTTTCACTTTGTATATCCTGGCTTAGCTGCGTTAAGTCACTGCCATTTTTTTTTTCGAGAGCGTCTTATTAAACCATAACGCGCTCCGGGATGCGCAGTCTGTTTATCTCCTGAACCAGTAAAGTACACTGAGCGGACTTTCAGTGCGAAGGCACGTAAAATGGAAAGCACAAGAGCTGTTACGACTTTCACTTTTTACTTTTCTCACCTTCACGTGACGAAAAATCAGAGATGCCGTTTCACAAAGCACGAGAAACATGCATATCGCGCGCTACTGCGCCGACCGTGATTCGGAGGTTTCTCGCGGAGGCCGCTGGTGTCCAGGAATGATCTGGAGTTGCGAATACAGTCCAAACTGTGATATCGCCTGCACATGTACTGTACGCCAGTCGTGCGACACGCACTAAATTATTAACGCGGAAGCATTACTTCGCTACGTTCGCAGATTTCTGTCCGCAGACCGCGTCCGCAGACCGCGTCAGCAAACTCGTGTTGGATGACCCTGTACGTACAGGGTCATCCACTTCTAGCAGTAACGTGGTCACTGATTTCAAAGTAACATTGCGTTGCACGCAGACGCATATCGATGTAAAGCGATGCAAGCACAGAGGGAGCGGACGTGCAGCTTCACACACACACACACACACACACACACACACACACACACACACACACACACACACACACACACACACACACACACACACACACACACACACACACACACACACACACACACACACACACACACACACACACACACACACACACACACACACACATACACACACATACATACATACATACATACATACATACATACATACATACATACATACATACATACATACATACATACATACATACATACATACATACATACATACATACATACTGGGTGTCCCAGCTGTAAGACCTCAAGACCCCGCCGGGGTGGCGCAGTGGTTACGGCGCTCGACTACTGTTCCCAAGGACGCGGGATCGAATCCCGGCTTCGGCGGCAGCTTTTCGATGGAGGCGAAACGCAAGGCGCCCGTGTGCTGTGCGATGTCAGTGCACGTTAAAGAACCCCAGGTGGTCGAAATTTCCGGAGTCCTCCACTACGGCGTCTCTCATAGCCTGAGTTGCTTTGGGACGTTAAAGCCCACAAACCAACCAACTAAATGTAACTAAGGTTTTTAAAATACGGTGAGCCCTAGCACAGTCAAACCAATTAAGAGCTGTGCAGAGTCGCCTATGTTAATCTGCAGTATTTTTCATTCACAAATGCTAATTAATTACTAACGACTATTTAGACATTTTTTTAATTATTGGCTTGAGAGAAAAAGCGGAATTGCAAAAGTTGTAGCTCTTCTCGAAAAACGGCTAGCTATGTTGTTTCCATCAAGATATTATTTTCGTACAGTGATCTTTTTTACCAGCCGAAAACGACGTCCCTGGCGTTGTAAAAAGTGTTCCCCGTGACTGCTGCGCCACTTTACAGCACCGAGACGCGTCCAAGATAACAAAACCTGCTTTTCTGGCCCGATGAAACTGGTTGTACGCACTTAGCCAACGATTTAAAACAACAGCTGGTCACGTGACAGCTTTCTTGAAGGCCTAAAATAGGGTTGCGTAAGTCATAGCGTGCTGGAAACGTAGCTAGCCGTTTTTCGAAAAGATCTGCAACATTTGCATAGACACGTTTTCTTTCGAGGCAATAATTAAGTATGGCTAATTCGTATTTACTAATATTCAACTTCGGTAAACGAAAAATCCTGCAGATTAGCATAGGAGACTCTGGGTTTTTCCTGCCATCCCAAGTAGTATTAGTTGCGTATGCAAATGGAGCTGCAACGAACTGAGTCATTAATGTTAAAAAATTTCGTTTATTCCTGATTGTTAGACAGGCATCTAGAAAGTGCATGCTTACCATCGGCCGTAAAGGCCTATCAGTTCATAAAACACGAGACCCTCACACAGCACACAGCAATAGTACCGAGCTAGTCTGTGCAAAGCAGCGTAGAACGAAAATGCCAATGCTTTCAGCAATCTCTTCACCTTAAGAAGACATTCTCGTTTATTTTAGCTGTCAAGTCAATACCACGTAAAAGAAATAGACGCTCGACAAAAATAATGAAATGCGTGTCAATATACCGGCACCGTTTAGCGTTAAACAGCAATCTGCACGCTGTCACAGAAGCGCGGCGTTATTTCTTTCCCAATGGTAGCAACGAATTTAAAAAGATAAAACAAGTACGTTCCGAAGGTAATCGGACAGGCAGAGCGCAATGCCAGAGGTTATCAGCGTTTCCAAAGCGCCATCGCCATAGCTGACGATGACTATCATTTTCCTTACGTCGAGACGATAACGTTTGCCGCGGTAAGATCAAGCGCCGAGGCTCCCTAGCCAGGGAAATCTGCACACGTTCTTTGCGCGCTCAGTTTCGGTTGCGTGCGGAGAAAAGCGTCGCATTTGCGTCAAGCTGCATGGCTCTAGGAAATGAGTGTCTTCGTTTCAAAAACAGATATGGCATCGTCTCGTTCACGGCATCAAACTGCTCATTGGCCATTGGGAATAACCACCCAGCTACGATAACTAAGAAGTTAATTATTGAATTTTCGTTATTTGTATGATTAATTAGCGGCATCTTGCAGCATGCTACGATGACCACTGGTGCAGAGAGTTTGTTGCTGCAAATATTTTGTGTCTGTTTTGAGTCTACAGTTTTTTAATATTCCCTGAAACCGGAAAAGACGAAGTGTGGACGAATCGCTGCTGGTTGATGTTGATAATTGCTGCATCAGCTTGTCTGTAAATAGAAACGTGAACCTGCCGGTGCTTCCTCCTGCCTCACAATATATATATATATATATATATATATATATATATATATATATATATATATATATATATATATATATATATATATATATATATATATATATATTGTGATGTACTCCGCCGAAGACGAAGTGAAGAGTGCAGGAGCAAAGGCGAAGACGACGATGAAGGGAGAATAAAGCTGGGCGTTCGAAAGAACGGCCGCGTCTCTGCTTGTTCTCCTTCACAATGGCGCAGTCGACAGGATGCTCACAAAGCAGCACCTGCCGTACCGTCCCTAGCCCGCCCATGGACGAGCATGCTAAAGGTGAGCCTTCCGGTCCTCAAACCTTGAGTGCCCTGCTGCACCGGCACAGGGCCATTTTCGCGGAGACTAGTGCACAGCTTCCTGGCACTGATTTGATTGTCCACCGTATACCAACCGACAATCACCCGCCCATAACCATTCCGCTGCGGCGCTACGCAGAGCGTGAGCGAACAGTTATCGCTGAGCAGGTACGCGACATGCTGGCTGCTGGCGTCGTAAGACCCTCCTCGAGTCCTTGGGCAGCCCCTGTTGTTCTCGCACGCAAGAAAAACGGCACTCTGAGGTTTTGCGTCGACTACAGAGAGCTCAATAAACACACGATACCAGACTCTTATCCGCTTCCTCGTATCGACGACACAATTGACGCCGTCCGACACGCGAAATACTTTTCATCTCTAGACCTGCGCTCCGGGTATTGGCAGATCAACGTCGCCGAAGAGGATAAGCATAAGACTGCTTTTCGCACCCCTGCCGGGCTGTACGAGTTCAATCGCATGCCTTTCGGGCTACGTACAGCTCCAAGCACTTTTCAGCGCGCTATGAACATGGTGCTCGGCTCTCTCAAAGACCACGCCTGTGTGGTCTACCTCGATGACATTTTGGTCATCGGCGGCAGCGAAGATGAGCATCTCCGGAATCTGGATAATGTTCTTGTCTCGTTATACCAAGCTGGCTTCCGGCTAAACCGGGAGAAATGTAAGTTTGGCCTGTCGGAGATCTCCTACCTCGGCTACAAAATTTCTGCGGAGGGCATTCACCCGCTCCCAGAGCGAATAGAGGCCGTCACAAATTACCCCACGCCTAACAGTGTGAACCAGCTGCAGACGTTCCTTGGCATGGCTTCCTATTTACGGAAATTTGTAGCCAATTTTGCCACCACAGCAGCTCCCCTCACAAATTTGTTAAAGAAGGGTGAGAACTTTATATGGGGTGAAAGGCAGCAGCGAGCCTTTCAAGCGCTCAAAGATCAACTGACTCAGTGCCCAGTACTTAGCCACTTTCGCGAAGACTGGCACACGGAAGTGCACACTGACGCCAGCCAGGTCGGCCTCGGGGCAGTCCTTCTCCAGCGCGACTCACAGGGTGCTCAGCACGTCGTTGCATACGCTAGTCGCAAACTGTCCGCTGCTGAAAGCCATTACCACTCCAACGAGTTGGAATGTTTGGCGGTGGTCTGGAGTGTCGACGATAAGTTTCGCCACTACCTTTTCGGACGGAAATTCACCATCGTAACTGATAATTCCGCAATCGCCTGGATGCTCACAAAGCAGCACCTCAAGCACAAGTTCGCTCGCTGGATAATCACGCTCCAAGAATACACATATGATGTGCGACATCGGGCAGGGGCTCTTAACTGTATTGCAGATGCCTTGTCGCGACACCCCAGTAGTGACGGCTACTCTCGGGCTCGGCACAGCGAAAGTTGGCTCTTATTTTGTCAGCAGGATATAAAGAAGGCCCAAAGCGAAGACAGAGATTTGGCGGCTATCATGGCTTCCCTTGGGGACACTGGAAACAACTCCAAGTTTGTGCTGCGGGATGCTACGTTATACCGCCGACATTGGCTCAAAAACCGCAAGGAAGAACAGCATCTCCTCGTACTTCCTGCTGCTCTCCGCGGGCAGGTGCTCCACGCTATTCACGACTCCCCCACAGGAGGGCACATTGGTCACCGAGCCACGTTGCGAAAGGCGCAGGAGCGCTTCTGGTGGCCCAAGATGAGCAGCAACATCCGCACGTACGTTGCCAGCTGCGAGGTCTGCCAGCAGTACAAGCGTCTTCCAGGCTGTCAACCCGGGCTTCTAACGCCAATCCCTTTGCCTGAGACTGTATTTGACACCGTAGGGATCGACCACATTGGACCTCTGCCGACATCAGCAGTGGGCAACCGGTACATATTAGTGGCTGTAGATTATCTGTCAAAATTTGTAGAGGTTGCTGCTGTACCCTTCCTCGCTGCACACTACGTCGTTGAATTTTTACAAGACCGGTTCGAATGGCGGCATGGGCTTCCACGAAAACTAATATCAGACCGCTCTGCCACCTTCCGGAGTCGCGAAATCCGTGCCTACCTGCGCCGGGCGGGAGTTGAACACCACTTCGCATCGGCGTACCACCCTCAAGCGAATGGTCTCACCGAGCGGACGAATCAGACCATACAATCGCGACTCGCTCCCTTCTGCATGAACAACAAAAAAGGCGAGGCAGACTGGGACCAGCACCTCCGGGCGGCGGCCTATGCTGTCAACACTTCTGTGCAAAGTTCTGCAGGAACGACGCCTTATAAAATTGTGTACGGACAACAGCCTCAACTTGCAGGAACGTGCAACTTAGAATCACCTATCAACATCGGGACTCCTGTACCGCGACAGGCAGCTTATCAGCTCATCAGGTCAGAAGCACGGAAAAGAGCGTCTCGGGCGCAACAGGCACAAAAACGCAACTATGACCGCCGACATCGACCAGCTCCTCGCTATAGAGTTGGAGATGAGGTCTGGGTGCGACGCGGCCTACAATCAACAGGGTGTAAGCTGACCGCGAAATATGATGGGCCCTACGTAATAACTGAGCGCTTAGGTGATAATACGTGGCGTGTGTGTACTGCGGCGTTTCAAGCAGGCTCGGACGGGCGGAGGAGGAACAATTTCGCAGTGCACGTGTCGCGGTTAAAGAAAAGAGTCGTTCGCCAGCAAGACTGATTAGGACTCTGCTGTCTCTTCTTTTCAGGTCCGCAGTGATGTGGGGTGAGGCAATTAAGGACCGCAGTCGTGGCCGAGTGTGATGTACTCCGCCGAAGACGAAGTGAAGAGTGCAGGAGCAAAGGCGAAGACGACGATGAAGGGAGAATAAAGCTGGGCGTTCGAAAGAACGGCCGCGTCTCTGCTTGTTCTCCTTCACAATATATATATAGCGCCACTTGAGACCAGAAACACCAGGTGTGGATCCCTGTGCGCCTGCCTGGCTTGTGTGACAGAAACTGATCTCACGGTACTTCAGACCTTAGAAAGTTTTGCGCCGTGTTACGGAAGTGACATACGAAGTCCTTCCAGTTGGCACTATGCAGCCCTCGCGTCGGCAACCGCACTCCGAGATCGCGCACGTTGTCCGCATGAAGCCGTATTTCACGCGGTAATGTGCAATGTGCCTCCCCGCCTCCGTTGTCTATTCTATTCCTGTGCTGATTGTTTCTTTTCGCTTTTACCGCCGATTTCTCATGCTCAGCCTCAACTTTTTTTTTTTTTTTTTTTTTTTTTTTTTTTTTTTTTTTTTTTTTTTTTAAGGAAGAGGAGTAATGCCACCTGGTGTTCTCAGGTGGCGCCTGAAAGAAAAGGACGTTGAAGTTGGTTCGCGCGCTTGTCGGCGGAACGCTGCTTGCTCACAAAGCCTCGCCTGCCTTTTTTCGCGAAGTGTAGACCTGCTTTCCATGACAATATATACCGACTCCTTAACCGTAATCGAAATAGAGACGAAAAAACGCCGCAATATGCGCTGTATTGGTTCCGCTCCCAGCCCTTTTTCTCTTTTAGCCATCTCAACGGCCTTGGCGGAGAGCCGGTGATTGGTAGAGTGGAAGAGAGAGCTTCGCGCGACAGTTAACACTCCAATAGACCTAGAAATCGCCGGCCTGTGCTGTGTGGTTGCGATCTGCAAACGCTGCCTCCCACTTTTCGGGGCCACACCTTTCTTCATATCGCTGCATGAACACACACGCCATTCCAGGCGTGGTCGGCCACACAAGTTCCGCAGTGGCAACAGCTTGCTGTTACCAAGACAAAATCGTTACTGCTCAAAGGAAAATTTATAAAAGTAAGCTGCTAAGGCACGTTGAAGGAACAGTCAGCAGTTCTGAATAATTACGATGACGCACGTTACAAGCAAGCGTCGCTTCCAGGTTCATGGCTGCTCCCATTTCGTACGGGAACATGGACCCCCACCATGGGACTCGCGGTGATGCCTGTTGGGGTGCTTAGCGTGATTGCTTCCAGGTTTCTTCTCGCGTGCATGTGCCCCGGTCCTCGCAATAGGCAGCATTTGAAAATTGGTGCTACACTCACCCTTGTTTGCCTTGGCGACCTCGTTGCGCCAGGCGGCTCTCCCGGGTGCCCCGTACGGCGGCAGCGGGTCGTCCAGCTTGGTCTCCTGTTCGCTCATCTGGCGCAGCATGAGCTCGTGGAAGCGCGGGTTGTACTGCCACAGAAGGTGGCGCACACGCACCACGTCGGACTCACTCAGTTGGACCTGCAAGAAAAATGGTTTTTTTTAAACTGAGGGTTCAGCTTCACAGCCACATACGGTGGGATTCTGTCGCGTACATATTTCGCGTGGTACAATCTGCTTGAGGAAATCTCCTTAAGTGGAGTAGGTTTCATTCGAGGCAACAAATAGTCGTGTACGCTCACATGAGCGCTGCCAAATAACTACAAGAGGAAGCCGCGCAGATTTCTCGAACTTTGAAGCTCAGAAAAAATTGGTTTGGTTTGTGGGGTTTAACGTCCCAAAGCGACTCAGACTATGAGAGACGCCGTAGTGGAGGACTCCGGCAATTTCGACCACCTGGGGTTCTTTAACGTGCGCTGACATCGCACAGCACACGGGCGCCTTGCTTTTCGCCTCCATCGAAAAGCGGCCGCCGAGGCCGGGATTCGATCGCGCGTCCTTTTGGAACAGTAGTCGAGCGCCGTAACCACTGCGCCACCCCGGCGGGGTAAGGAAAAATTCGTCCTCCAAAATTCGTCCTCCTAGAGGGCTCGAATACTCCGAACCAACGCATGGACGGGACAGTCAAGTCAGTGCTCTACCAATGAGGTCACCACGACGGCTAGCAAGCTTTCTCTTGCAGCTGCGTTCACTTGGGCGATAATGAGTAATTTCTTCTTGAATGTCCTGAGTGCATGATTTGGTGTTATTCATAACAATCAGATGGGGACAGAGGAGGAATGCTCTCAAGCTCCCGCTAGTATTTTTATACGGGAGCGCTGGAGATCGTTAGAGCACCTAAACAACCCCGCCATGCGCCAGAGCCAGGGTGAAAAATGTGTTTTTTCTAAGTTCGACAATCCTGAACAATTCAAGAAAGCTATTGTTTAAGTGATCCCTTGCTTTCACCTCCCCTTTTCAACTATGCAAAACGTAAAAGTGCATCCTCTCCAACAAGTAGACTTGAAAAGTAAGTTGCCTCAACAAAAACCTGAGCAATGGATCGTAATAGTCAGAAGCGTTCATTGTTAACATTTAACCAGAAAAGGTTTTTCACAAAATGAACAAATCTTTGTTGGCAGCCTGTCTCCAGCACATCGAGCCAGCCGTACATGAAATACAGCTTGGGAGAACTGGTAATTTTCGTTGCCTGAAGTGGCCGGGCGCGTCAGTTTGGCCAATATAGAGCAACTACGATGGACTGCTCCCGGGCTCAGATATATTTGGCGTTGCTTACAATTTCACCATGACCCCATTTTTTCGATATAAGCAGTTTCGATGGCGCGAAGAATAAGTAAGAACAGCGAAGAAATCGTCGCCTGTCGTTTCATAACGGACTACCTGAATATGGAGCGGCAGCCGGTCAATATTTGCCCTGGAGATACTTTAACGTCAATCAAAATGAATAAGGAATTTGTACAGTGGACGAATATAAAAAAAAACATGGCTTATCGGAAAAGCATGAGCCAGCAATTGACAATTAGCCGCGGTGCTTCGCACAAAACACGCTTGAAAAGCAACCTGCATGCAGTCATCGAAGCTTGACTTCCAGCTGATAAAAGCTGGACCCTTTCTGATTTGTTGATGCTCGTAAATATTATTAATCCCCCCCCCCCCCACACACACACGCATATGCGCACACGCACACGCACACGCGCACACACACACACACACACACACACACACACACACACACACACACACACACACACACACACACACACACACACACACACACACACACACACACACACACACACACACACACACACACACACACACACACACACACACACACACACACACCTACTGCAAAAGCAATGGACGCGAAATTCGAGGTGGCGAGTTCGGTTCCCACCACTGGCGCGTTGTTTTTCTTCCTACGTCGATTTATCTTTCTTCCTAAATTTATTACAGCCCTGATTGCTATGGCAGGCGCCGCAGTGGAGGACTTCTGAAATTCGGACCACCTGGGGTTCTTTCACGTGCACTGCCACCGCACAGCACACGGGCGCCTTGCTTTTCGCGTGCACCGAAAAGCGGCCGCTGAAGCCGGGATTCCATCTCGCGTCCCTGGGCACAGTAGTCGAGCGCCCTAACCAGCCACCACGGCGGGGTCGGTCCGCTATGTTGTCCAGTGCACAGCAGTTTGTATTTCAATAACCGCTTCCAGTCCAGGCAAATCATTCTGCAGAAGTACTAGGCCGTGTGCGCAATAAGTACAGTGCTGTCATAATTCTGGGGTGGTTTCAGTTTAGCGTGGATACATCCATTTCATACGGTCTCAAGCATTCCTGGCACAAGCGAAGCTGTAGACGTTCATAAAGACTCTAGCAACAAAGTCCGAAGGTACCTGCGAACCACTCAGAAAATGGGTCAAACGATGCGAACCCGGCGCTGCCGCATCGTGACATGAAGTTCTTTAAAACGACCATGATAAGATCATCTGTTAATGTTTGCGTTACACGTACTCCCCCCGGAACCATGGTGCTTTATTTCGGCTTCCTCTGCTGTGAACATGCTGTCGGCATCTACGGCTCCCGAATAATCTCTGCTGCTTCGGGTTTGTGCACCTACATCACGCAACGAAAGCGAGTTTTTCGCTTGCATATTAATATTTGTTTTTCTCTTCTGGGTATGGAGATGAAATGTCGGCATACCCCCTGAGAAGGAGTATACACGATGACACATCGACGCCTGCATTCATCCTGCTGACGTCAATTGTGCCCAGCAAAAACGTTACCTCAAGCGAATACAGAAGATCAATAACCACTTAATTGACGGCCCGCAACACGTTGCGCAGAGCGTGGCCGGTCGCAAGCCGTTTCGATAGCTGGTCAATCTGTAGGCGCGTCGCCAACGTCTCAAGTCGGTGCCTTTAGTCGCACAGGTGGGTCGTATTCCAACGTACAGCAGCAGCAGCAGATCAGGCGCGAGGTCGATGGTTGCGATTCACAGGATGACAGCAGGAAAACGATACGAAGGCGCCAGCGTCACCGAACACAACGATGAAGGCCTGTCGCCCTCTGGTCGTCCTGTGTCCTTCAGTGTTTGTGTGTTTGTGTGTGTACACGTGCAACGTAGCAAGCCCGGCGGTACATCGACGAGAAAGTGACAGGACAGGCGCATAAGGGAGGAGGACGATGACGCCATTACCCGTCACCCGGCGGCAGCCTCATAGCAGAAGAAAGAAGGACGCTGGCAAATGACCCAACGCAGCGACTGCAGGGGTTGGCTTGTCACTGTGTATGCTGGCGTGTATGCCCTGTGCTCCACGCTAGGAAAGCATCCCTTCTAAATTCATGTTCTAAAGTGGGTGTCTTCTTTTTTTTTTTTTTTCCCCCATCTTTTTTCTACATTGGTTTAAGCCCGTTGTGCCTTTGGCGGTGCGATATGAGCAACGTAACTTTTGTTTCCTTTTTGATTGCCCACACTAACTTGAGTGGATGTCACCAGCGAAGAATGCCCAGGATCCGTAAAGTCCGCGATAATCAATCAAAGAACTATAGAGCGTTGCAAGGGTTTGGACGACCTCGCTGCTACGAAGGTACACGGTCCGAGCGAATGCTGCAAACTTAAAATCGGAGTAATCTGACAGGCTAAGAAGAAAATGCTCTTAACACCAAGCCGGCCAAGCCAAACCTTCGCACTACTAAGCAAGACGACGAGCGAATAGACGCCATCTTCTGTAGCTAAATGAGCCCTGCAGATTTCCTAATGGCTACCTATGACGACAAAACTCGATGCTTTGGGATGCTCAACTTCTACCATGAATTGCGGGAGGCCCACCGCGTGAACCAACACACGCGGCTCATGCGGACGGCACCCGGGCGCCGCCTACTGAGCCGCTTACACAACACAATTACACTCCAGGGAAGGGAAACGTGTCCCGAAACCGGGGTGCTACAAGCTGTAGGTCTATCCGCACCCCCTTAACATGGACACCGACAAGCACGAAAGCAGACAAGCGCGAGCTTGGGCGCTTGAGAGACAACACTGCTCCCGACGTAGCAGGACCGTCGCCCCCATGATTCCACACGGGCGCTAGAGCCCGCCATGAAAATCGCGTTGATGGAGTCTCCTTCCGAACCCATAATTCAGCGCGAGCCGAGGAAACAGCGATAGCGCTTGCTGTCGCGGACCCAAATTCAAGAATAATCATCACGGACTCTCGAAAAGCATGTGGTCATTACTTGGCAGGGGAGATCGCCCCCTTAGCCAGTCGAATTCTACTGCGGATTGATCCAAAACCGAAAAAAAACCCTTTGGGCTCCTGGCCGCCAGGGTTTACGAGGTATAGTGAGGACGTTGACACGGCTGTATGAGCGCTTACTCACCGCGCTCATCAAAACGGCGCTTCTGGCTTGGGCACAAACCAGCACACTCTGCGCTTCCGCCCACGGAAATTAAGAAAAAAAAAACATATCGACACTCACCGTGTTTTCCCGGCTTCTGCTAGGGGCCTGACTAAGACGGGGGAGCGAACTGTAAGGCGTCCGCAAACAGCTACTCTGTTCTGTCCTACAATCATCGGACATTACGATTGTAATACAGATGAGTAACGCCAGCCTGCGGGGAGGCCTGTGATATTTTCTACATGATGTGGGCATGCAGTTAAAATCTCCATCTCGCCCCTTCCCGAGCAGCAAGGCAGACTCGTCCTCAACTGCTCTTCGTTGGAGTCTCAACGAGCTTTGAGGGCGCGAGACGGGGCGTCGATCGGCATGCGGTGTCCCGGACTCCGACTACGTAGCGGGCCCACTCTTTGGCTCGCAAACTCTATTTCATCAATAAATGTTTTCACCACCGCTATACCATAGACGGTGAAAATGGCATATGAACGAGCAGCCTGGTGAAAATTGCGAGAGTGACAAACATTTATTGAAACTACCCATATCGGGATGAGCAAATAGGCACGGCATGGTGGAATAGGTGCAGCGCGTAGCAGATGCGCCGGGCCACGTTAGTGCACGAATGACCGAGTTCTACGGCCAAGCAGATGTCGCATGTCCGAGCTACGTTCTGTTCCACTGCTATTTGCGATCGACACTGGTTACGGAACAAGCCGTGCTACTAAGGAAACTTCGAACCGTTATCCGCGCATAATTTGCGGGGCCGTTTTCAAAGCTGAGCCAACGGTCGGACGCTACGAGCTGGGCCGTCAACTGCAGATGACACCCTACACGCCTTCCTTGTAACCCTATAACCGCCCTTTCAGCAGTAGTGAATTCAAAACGATTCAAGGTGAGTGTTAGGAGGCCGTACACTAAACCGACCAGGAACTTGAACATGGGTTTCTTGGTGAAGTTAAGGTATGAGAAAATATATTTGCCACGAAAAAAAAAAAAAGGAAAGAGCCTGACTTATTTCGTGATGCGTCAGCAGTGAGCTTGTCAGTTACGAGCCACAAGTACCGTGTTTCTTCGCATAATGGATGCGTTCAGATAATGAATACATGCCTTCCTTAAATTAACACAATGTAGTTTTTTTTTTCTCTAATAATAAACACACTCAATTTCTAAGGGCCGTAGTTTGTTGCCGTTAAAGTGAATGCTAGCAGGGGTCCCTGCCGAATGCCAACACCGTAACAAATAATTTTGCAAGGCGCAACCTTCGGCGAGTCGTACCGACTTCGCGTCTATATTACGTGCCTTCATTCGTCTCTTCCTTCACGATTCAAAGTTTTTTTTTTTCTGAATATGTTCCTCAGTATAACGAACACATCGACCTAATTAGCAGTTCTTTAAACAAAGTGCATCTATTATGCAAACAAAATGCGGTACTCGCGATTTAAATCTCCCCTGCCGCGAAAAAAACAAGCGGCTAATTCAGTACCACTCGCTGCCAGCAAGTCCTCCTGGCTTTAATGCAAAGTTCGCACAGAAATCGAGGCAACGCAGGGACTAATTTCTTCGTCACCAGTTATGGTTAGACACATTAATTGCTACCTTTGTCGATCTGCCATTGGGGCACGACGGCATAGCCAAGCTGGGACGACGTTCATTCATCAGGTCATTTGCAGAAGCCAGAGCGTTCGCACGACGCTACACTGTCGTTCAGAATTATTCCATCAACTGAACATAAAATTATTACGAGGAATTTTAGCGCCTAAAGTAGTGAAAGGCGAAAGCCTGAGTGCCGCATTCTGCTACGCAACTGGCACTACTCAGTAATTATTTAACAAAAAAATTAGGTATTTGAAGAATTACTTAAGTAGCCATTAATTAAAAAATTAATTATTTAGTAACTATTATTAATCGATTATTGATTGCCATATGGCCATATAAGGCACGCATTCGTGCACAGTGTGGTGGTGGTCTGCGATTGGTCAAGACCTATGACGTCATCCCGCCTCGGCCAATCAGAGCCGCCAAAAAAGTGGGAGACATTTTGTCCGCGACAGCATGAGCCATTAACGGCTTTTACCTTAAAATGTAAACGGGAACAACGATGGGCTTCGAGATTCAAGTAAAACAAGGTGTGGCTTGCCTTGTGCACCGGGTAGCGCTCCAGGTGGTCGGATAGAGATGAGGTGGAGGCAGCGTTCCCGGCTCCACTTTTCAGAGTGCGCCGTCCCAGGAACATGACTGGTCTAGAGTGGACCTGCAGAGGTGCAAGGACAGAGAAAAAGAAAAAAAAAAAAGGCAGGCCCTTACCTTTGGACCTCCTCAACGCCCTCTATGAGACGGAATTCGCCGGCTCGGGGCGTTTCACCTCCGCTGAGAAGCGGCAGCCGCGGCCATCATTCAACACTAAACTCGAAGATGCAGGTTGTGTATGGTCACGGTTGCGTTTTGATAGAGAAGAAAGGCCAAAATGCCGTATCAGGGTGCTTTAAGGATATCCGAGCAATCGAAATCATTCGGGGGACCTCTACTATATAAAAGCTCGTGTTGGCTTCTTGGTGGCATAGCCCTGGTTTGTCTTTATATTTATTAGTTACGGTTTCATCTATGTAATTATTCCTTTTCTCTCATACTTCGTATGCACGTCTACTCGTGCGTAAAACCTGACAGTCGCACTGAAAAACAAAAAAATCACAGTAGCTATCACTTTCGGTGGATCCTTGAACTGCGCTGTGAGGGAAGGGAGGAAGGCGGGGGTGATTTTAAATAAATAAGTAGAGCTACCCGTGATAATTTCGATCACTTTGGAATGTCTAACACGCACTGACATCGCACTTCATACGGGCGCCTACTGCGTTAATACCCGCATGTCAAAAAAAGAAAAAAGTGGTCGGTGTAGACTGCTTGAAGCCACGCGGACTTGAAAAATCACGAACATGACCCTGGCGGACTTTCTGTTCGAGAGAATTAGTAACGCCATATCGGCAAAGATTACTCCGGCGGTATCCACCGCGACAGTTTAAAGCCTTGCTGCCTAAAAAATTTGCTGCGGTTTAGCTTTGGTTAAACCTGGATGGAAGCGGAATATTCTTTTGCCTGCTACACTATTCCCCTATCACGCTGTATTTATCAGTGCAGGGCGCTACATTATCGGGAACACTTAGGCTGAACCTTTAAGGGTATGAAGCGAGAGCGTAAGCTACCAACCCACACGCTTCAATCAAGCCGTATGGACGTGTCTGTGCGTAGTAGGGGTAACGAAACTGCAAACGGTTCTGGCAGGCCGATTCTGATATCACTCTCCCATGCGAAAGGAGCGACCCGAGTTGGCAGCTCTGGCCCGTGGCACAGTGGTAACGTGAATTCAAATCTCATGGCAGGCTGATTCTGATGTCACATATGAAAGCAGAGGCCCGGGCCGGCACTCTTTCAGGCACTCATCGACACTAAAGTGTTGTGTTGTGTTGGGTTTTATGGCGCATAGGCAACTAAGGCCATCATGCGCCAAACTCAGGGTAAAGCAGCTCTTGTTAAAAATAAGTCAAAGTTTGCTTATTAGCTTTTCTTTAAAAAAAAATCAAAAATCGAAGAAATTTCGACAATGGCGTTCTCTCCTAGCAATAGACTTGGATGAAATGGGATGTGTTCATTATAGAAACACAAAATTTTTCCTCCTGGCCAGCACGCGCGCTGGCTGGCGTAGTGAAGCTTCCGCTTCAAACAGTTTCGAGCATGCTTATGGCAGGTGCTAGTTGGCGGGTAACATGGCTGGAGAGTGATTGGCCGGAGGTACAATGGCGCGCCAGCACCCATTTTTCTTTTGCTCACAGAAGTCGCCAGAAGACCTGAGGGTATGTTCGAGTTGGAAGGAGCTGCTGACTCGGGCTGCTGCGTTAATAAAATTCTAGGTGGCGTTTTTCATTTTACTAAACTGCGATGAGGCGAAAACCTCTATCGCTCGGTGGTCCGAAGCCCTCCAATATACGGCACCTCTTTCTCCCTGTTTTCATTCCCACCTTCGCGATGACGCGATGGCGTAAGCTACCAGCCCACATAGTATAAGTACTCTCTTTAACCGAGCCGTATGAACGTACCTGCGTGGCCTAGGGATAACGTGAATGCAAGGGTCTTGGCCTAGTGGTTAGAGCGCCCGTCTCGGCTGCGGGAGGTGGTTAGTTCGAAACCCACCGCCGGACCCCCACCGGTAATAATGGGTACAAGCGTCCCCCGGCCTGGCGCTCGGCTTTTCCAGGGGTGTGCGTTTGGGAGAAGCTCCGTAAACCCCGCTGCGCGCCCCTCCTCCGCAGTGGGCCCAAACCCAGTTTCGAACCTCGCAGCCTGCAAAGGTGGTTCTGTTTGTCTTGCAAAGGTACTGTCACGATCACAATATTGCGGGACGTGGGAGAGCGTGGCAGAACTGCGTTCTGCGCCTTCTAACGGCGCCCGTCCGCTCCAGTTACCCTCGCAAGCTTCTCTGTACCCTTACTCCTACCTTGCGCTCAGCAGACGCAGATCGAAACCGGCGCCAGGTGACGCTTTGATATCTAGCGATAGCATGTGCTTCACTCATCACAGCGGCTGGGGCACATGCTATCGCTATAAGGCTCCTCGAAAAAATCCTTATATCGCTAGATATCAAAGCGTCACCTGGCGCCCGTTTCGATCTGCGTCTGCTGAGCGCAAGGTAGGAGTAAGGGTACAGAGAAGCCTGCGAGGGTAACTGGAGCGGACGGGCGCCGTTAGAAGGCGCAGAACGCAGTTTTGCCACGCTCTCCCACGTCCCACAATATTGTGATCGTGACAGCACTTCCTTTGACCCTAACCTGAAGTGCTCCCTTAGAGCCTCAGCTGCAGCAGTCACTCCCGCCTGACGGATTTGCCTTATTGCGGCAGAATCATGCCGACACCACGCACCTTCCTTCACCAAGGCTTGAGCCCAAGAGATCGACAAAGGCTCTTAATGGGCATGCCCTTTACAGCGCATCTGCTGTCTTCCTTTCTTATGCAGCACTGTACTATTTTCTGATATCAGCTGTATTGCATAACATTTTTCTTCTGTCTTTTTCTTTTCTGTTTTCTTTTCCTTTTAAATCTGTCATTTGGTATTTACTAATGTAATTACTATTACTTTTCTTTTCTCTGTTCACCTCTTTGTGGCCAATTCTTATTTATACATTTAACCGCATTTTCCAGTTTCATGTTACCTTAATTATTTTCCATAGACCGGTATATTATATTTTCAGATTTCAGAATTCAGTTTTTTCTTTTTTTTTTGTGTGTACGTAATGTACAGCTTTCTCCCAACCGATTCGGACAGAATTTTATTCTATAATTTCATAGTAATGGACGTCTTCTCAAGCTGTCAAGGATTTTATGCGTAATGTTTTGCGTTTCTTTGTGCCTCCATTAGTTTCGTATTCGCGACGTTTTTCAATACTATTTTTTCTCATTTCATTGCAGACTTTGGTAACCGCTTTATACACATATATTTATTTTTTCTAGGCTGAAGTGTGTTTCGCATATTCACTTTACAGTTATATTTTTTTGCGAATTGGCTAATCCTTAATGCACAATTTTTATATTTCTGTTCTCTCTTCTTTTGCAGTTTCTGGCTACCCACGGACATTTTCTTCTCTGCTTTCTTCTTTCCTGGACTTCTTTATCTTTTTGTGCATTTCTTTCGCTTTTTCTCTCTTCCATTGCATATATCTATTGTAACTAGGCAGTTATGATCTTTGTTTGCTTTTGTATCTTTAATGTACATTTTTTACATTTTTATGTCTATGTTTTTTTTTTTCATCTAAATTATTTTTTTTATTTTGGGCGTTTAGCTCCTTTTCTTTTATCTTAAATTGGATTAAGCCTGGCAAAGCCTTGCTGGTCCGGGCTCCCTCTCTCTTTCTTTTACATTTTTTTTTTCGTCATATTCTGAGAGGAATAATAAAAGGCAAAAAAAAAAGGGTCTTGGCAGGCTGATTCTGATATCACCCTCCCATATGAAAGGAGAGGCCCGAGTTGCCAACGCCTGCCAAACATAATATCAGGAAGCCCTATGTCCAGTTAGTGCTCGACGATGTCAACTGCCAGCTACCGCCTCCCACGTAACTAAAGCGTTATACGGACGAACGGCCCTACGGACGGACCTGAAGATCCGCGACCATGAGCCATTTAAGTCTGCCATGCACCAGAATATGGAAGGGTTAGGTGGCGATGAAACACATGGGTTTCTTGCATCTTCCGTTTGAAGCCTGGCCGCCCTGAAATACCATGAGCTTTCTTCTAGAAGGTTGCATGAGAGTGTCCACATTTTTTACAATAAGGCTATGACGATCCCATCGTCCTACGGGGACTGGCGTGTCACTTTTAGAGCCTTGCATATATCTATGGTTAGCGAATGCTCCTCGAATGAATTTTATTGCGAAAGCAATACTACTCGCACTTTCAAGCCTTCGCGTGACCCGGCCGCAGTTACGTCTTACCCACGTGACGCTGTGACTTCACACCCCACGTGAGCTGCCAACTTGGGTCTCTCGTTTCACATGGAACGGTTATGTCAGAATCAGCCCGCTAGGACCCTGGTATACACCTCACCCCTATAGATCACTAAGGCACGTTCATATGAGTTCATATAAGCCACATATAAAGCGTGGCTTTATATGTGGGCTGAGGAAGAAGAAAAAAAGAAGAATGCTCGGTCACCCGCAGCTAATGCTATCGCTCAATATTTGTTTCAGCAGCGTCGAACCCTTGTAATTGTTTTCAGAAGATTCACGAACTTTAACCCATGTAGCAGTGTAGGCTACTCCGAGCAGCAGCAGCGGCGCTCACCTGGACGAGGATGTAGTCGCGCTCGCAGCGCAGCGCCTGCAGCGACTGGAAAGGCACGATGACGCAGGACAGCCGCAGTCCCTCTTCCTGGGTGGGCGACATGCTCTCGAACTCGTACATGAAACGCCTGCGAGGAAGACAGGTCAACTGCTATCAACTGTAGTCATGACGCACCCCAGTGTATTCCCACAACTGCAGAGCGTGGGCAATACGCCCCACTATTACACGATCCCGCCCGATACGGGTTCGCCAAGAGAATGTGGAAGTGCCGAACAAAGAGCACCCTACGCCGGAGCAGCGGGAAGCATTTCAGTCTAGCTCGGACCCTGCGGACCAGGTACCTGGTAGACAAGGCCGAGAAAAAAGGCAAAGGTGGATGAGACTTCGAAGTGACTGCTCCATTCGCATCGGCGACGGCAATTCTCTGGGGCAAATTTTTCGGCCATCGGTCTCAAAAGCCGGGGCGTGAAGTTGCGTGCCTAGCGACCTGAAGACTTTCAGATGCAAAGACATTTTTTTCTTTTCTTTACCGTAACTCAAGTATTCTGACTAAGGCCGGTAAACTACAAAAATGGCGAGAACAACAAACAATTCAGCTACGTCCCCTATCATTCATGTGTACTAACCATGGCTTAGCCACGTTGTAAGGCGAAAGTATAGTTTCCTGTGGTGTGGTAAAATGTGCCAATACATATGAAGCACATCAAAGCCTGATATGAAGAAATGTAGTACATCCGTCTACCAGGCCAAATTTGATCGCAGTGGCGCAGTGGTTGGCGCTTGACTACTGTTCCCAAGAATGCGGGATCGAATTCCGGCCCCGGCGGCAGCTTTTTGATGGAGGCGAAAAGCGCGGCGCCCGTGTGCTGTGCGATGTCAGTGCACGTTAAAGAACCCCAAGTGGTCGAAATTACTCAGGAGCCCTCCACTTTTTGAAAAACCCGAAGTTGTCTTGTCCGAACTTCACCTTTTGCACTTCAGTCTGCGTTCGGCTATTATCCCACGACCGCACAGTAGACCATCGATTTGACACTATTTGCGCGGCCCACTCCGCAGTCGACTGCTGCACTGTACAGGAAAATGGCGCTCTCAGCGTTTCGTGCAAGCTCCCTGTACCAGCGCACTTCCTGATCTCATACAACCTCCTGCCCCTGTGACGCTGCCTGATAGGTTTGCCTTTCCTTGGAATCCACTACGTCAAATTAGCCACCATAGGTTATCTTGCCTTCACATTGAATTTCCTTCCAATTCCCATATTTTTATTTCGAATCTTGCCACATTCCTAATTGTTCCCGTGGCAATGCCGCACGGCCAAACTGCACTGCTTGACATTTGGTCTTGCCTTATTTACACCTCTAGCCAGTGACACTTCGTCTTCCCTCGTGTTCGCTGCTTCCTTGCGCGCATCCCGGAACGTCTCAGCAAGGCTATCTTGGTTGTTTTAACTGTTTGAAGGTAGCATGTTTTGCGGAGCCGCGTGGGTATCGTCCCATGCACGCGGACTTCGAAGGCACCATTGAAGCGAGTTTTTCGTACGTGGACACAACACCCATCCACAAGACGGCCAGCCGCCTGTGAGGCCTACAGCCTGGTTTCAGTGGCCTGAAAACACGTACCTGCAACAGTCATGACTTCTACAACGGGCAGCCAAAATGCTTAACCTTCAGGCTTTGTGCCACCATTTGTCCTGCTGGCACCTCGCTCACCGCCTTCGTTCCGCGGTGATGGGTTCGAAGACGTTAAGACTGTTCGCCCAGTTTCGATCGTGTGGCGCACTTCAACCAGCTGGACGGTGAACGCAAGCTGCGAAATGCCTATTTAGCACAGCAGGATTGACCGCACCGTCGATAGCCAGCATGTTTGTAACTGCAGGGTGCGATAGCAGCATCGAAGCTCGTGGCATCGCTGCAGCCAACATGCCGCTACTCCTGGGTCGGCAAGTATGTGTAGCTCGCGGACTTATTGAATTGAAAAACAGGCGAACCGAAATTTTGGTGACGAATTTCGGTTATGAACCGAAATGTTTAACGACAGACACAGCGATTGCGTATTCTTATGAGCTCGCAGAATGTGCCCGACAATAGGCATTGCCCGAAACTAGAGTCATAAGAAGAATCGACCAATTAAAACAGACGTCAATCTGGACCTCCTGCCTAATCAAAAACACTACCTGGAGAGCATTACCGACTCTTCCCGTGGTTCGTTTGCATCGACCTCCAAGATTAGACACCGCTTACAAAGCATCGAAATATAGTTGACGAAAGCCAGATACCATTATGTCAGTCGCCTTATCAGGTTTTGCAATTCGGCGGCAAGTTCAGGAGATGTTTCAGGGTAATGTGATACAGTCGTCGACGAGCTCTTGGACATCGCCTGTTGTCCCAGCAGGCAAGAAAGATGGGATACCACGGTTCTGCGTTGATTACCGGCATCTCAACAAACTTACTAAAAAAAAGGTGTTATATTCTCTGCCGCGCATTCATGGCTCCCTCTACCGGCTGTGCCACGCCAAATAGTTTTCTTCATCACTCGAATTATGCAATAGTTGCCGGCAGAGAGAGAATGAACGCGACCGGGAGAAGACCGCCTTTATTACCCCGCACAACACCCCGCACCTCCACCAAATATATCGCCGTTGAAGAGTCATTACAGCCACTATAGCTTTATTAAGACGTTCTGGGGCGCGCGCAAGGCAGCAGCGAGTTCGAGAGAGTAAAAAGAGTCACTGGACACCAGCGTAACTAAGGCGACGCCAAATGTCAAGCAGCTCCACAGGAATGGTTAGAAATGCGGCAGTATCAACAACACGTGTTTTCTTTCATAAAACAGTGTGGTCTTCAAGAATCACGACTGCCATGAGGCTTTCCATAGTTCGTTGTGTTCTCCTCAATTTAAGTTCACAACCCTTTTCGCCAACCTCAATGTTTCTGCCCCGTACGTAAGCGCCAGTAAGATGCGGCTATTCGAGTGAACATTTAGTGAATGTTAGCGGCTTACAAGTCTGCTTCCATTAACTATATAGTCGCACTGACGATGGCCAAAACATCGGTAATAGACTTTTGCTTTTCTCTCGCTCCCTCTGTCATATACTAGCGTCACCGCATTCAACATCTGGACACAAGCACACGCATATACATACAAACACGCGAACACACCCACAGAGAGCCAGCAGCCTTCGAACCCAAGCCAAGCTTAGACGTGCGTTTCTTTGGCATATCATTCCTGATACGAAAGACTGGACATAGTCGAATTAAAAACGAGTATGCAAAATCAAGACCCTGCCGTAATATTTCGCGCTGTAAGAAATCTAAAAAATTATTCGTGCAAGACGTGACACTTCCATTCGGCACTACTACTTGCGTAGCCCCGTTATCACAGGTTACTCTGCCTGTTGTCTCGATCACCTGTCGTCTCAGGAGAGCGTAGATATGCCAGGATAAAGGGAGAGCTCTCACACGCCGCTTACCTTTTGCTGAATATTATCTTGAATTTGTACGCCAGGTGCAGGGTGGGATGGCCGGCTTCCACCTGCAGTTTGAAGCACCCGTTTTGTTCAATGACACAGTGCAGCAATGACCCGAAGCTGTGTCTAAGGCTACGGGTTCTTGCAGAAATTTCGCGACTATGAAAAACCCCGCAGATTTCGTATTCTACAAGGGTTCGTGTATTTTTATTCGCATACACCACGATTTGCGTACACTGAAGACCTTGATTAAGTTTTTCCCAAATGCGTGCATCTGACCCCCAGACTGAGCTGCCAATTTCGCAGGAAATTTATAGCTTTAATGGTACGAACATCATCTGCACCTATTACATGTTGTGTGTCGGCAGATATTTCGCGGACATTTTTGTTCCTCAGAAAATGACACAACCGGAGGAGAATCCGTACATGCACGAGACGGCAGTGATATTCCGAAGCGTCACACAAGCAACTTTGCGCACCGTGCTGTTCACAGCTGCATGCGGCTATGCCACTGGAAACATGCCACGTCCTGGCATTCGTTTTCAAAACAGTGCGGCTCTTCAAACGCGTAGTGCACGCAATGACCTTGAGGAGACCGCCTGCTTACCGTCGCCCCCCTCCCGTTGGGCGAGAGCGCGCCTGGACATCATCAATTTATGAAATGCAAAAACGTTCAGCTAATGTCCGCAATTCATGTAACTCTCCGGCAGCCTTGTCGACAAGCCTTTGGCAGGAGGTCTAAGTGAGGCTTGCCTCAGAGATGGGTTGTCGCACAGCCTTCGGCGCAAAGGGAGCACAAGAAAGCGTGACTTACGATGAAGGGTCCGATCTTCAGAGAACGCAGGGCGTAGCTGACGGCTGGGTGAGATCGTTCTGAATCAGAGAAAGTGAATAGAAAAAAAAAATAGGCATCTGTAACATGTCGCCCGCTACGGTAAAACCCCATTAGCGTAGCATCGCAACAATGAACCCTAGTCACCGGCTGCTGTGCGCCGTGGCTTCGTCGCCGAGTCCGGCGTAGCTGTGGAGGTCGAGGCCTGCTGCTGGTGCTGCGTGGTAGGCAGACGGCCGACGTGGACTGACGTTGCTGCGGCGACTCCTCCTCCATGGACCACTGTGTGCCGGAACTGAGAGGATGACTGCTGCTGCGGGCGGTGGAGCAGTATGGAGGTGGGCGCCGCAGAAACCGCCGGCCTCGTGGTGGGCGTCAGCAGCAGGGTCAAGTTCGGCCTGGGAAACGTTTGCGGAGGCAAGTGCTGCCGACTCGGTCTGGCAACCTGCACTTTCGATGGCACAGGCGAAGAGGCATCCATAGCGTTCTTCCTTGTAGGTGCCTGCACGAGAATATAAAGCTGGATGACTAAATGAACTCGAGGTCTCCTGTACCGCCCTCTATAGTCCATTCACCCGTCATTTCACGTGATAAGGATTCGGGACATGCCGTAATTGTGACGTGACTTCGCGTCAAGAAAAGTTATGACCACTCGCTGTCATGACCAAGAGGTCAGACAGAAGTTCACGAGACCACTCTGGCCAGCGTCCGATAGTGCACTAAAAAGTGCTCACTTTTTTCGGGCCCTACCACGAGTCTAACTACGATGTTCTTATAGTATGGATAGAAGGCATCAGAGTGTATTGAAAAATAAGAGAGCAAAATAACAATAATTTAAATAATTGAAACCATGCAATACACAAACATTAACTAGCTTGACAGTTTGCACTCCTCTGGATCTTAAAAGGCATGCCAGCCGAGAGCTACGCGTTATGCTATTCGCACACACTTAAGGCAATTACGACAAGGTTGCCCTCAGTCCGCGCTATCGTCGGCCGGTAGTACACTAGAGTGCAAAATTACGTCAATATTTCCTTCTTATCGGACCTCGTACAAAAACTTACACGTTGCAGGGCAGACATCTTCGTTGCCTACTACTCTACTGTCACCTCGCCTCTTAACATTCTTTCAACCTCGTGTTCACAGAGAGAGAGGTAAACGTAGCCGCTGCAAATTCTTACGCAGGTAATGTGTTCGCCCACGCACGAACGAACGGGCAAAATCTACGGGCACGGAAGAGTGAAAGCGTACGTGCACATACATTGTTTCTCTGAAAGTAACGACAGTGTGCGCAGCTCCTCTCACCGGAGTAAGGACGGGCAGAGGCTGTAGCACCGCGTTGTAGTAGGCGGGGACGGGGGCGAAGCGGGCCGGGTACATGCCGGCCGGAGATGAAGGGACGGTGACATGAGGGCCGTTCAAAGCAACCAGGGAAGGCGTGGCGACAGGCGGGTGCCGAACCCAGGACCTCGGAGGTTGCGACAGGGGTTGCCTCTCCAGCGCGGAGGTAAGTCTCGGATAGCGGGAAGACATGCTGCCCGCATTAACTAGCTGCTGGTGCTGCTGCTGTTGTTGTTGTTGAACGGTGGGCAGGAGAGTCGTTATCGTCCCCGGAGGTGGCATGGGTGCGTGGTAAGTACGAGTCTGTCCTGCGTCGTGGCTGGAGCTTTCGGTCGATGAACCTGCATTTACACGACAGTTCAGGGTCGGAAACATTGTGGATTGACACAAATAAGGTTAGGTTTATGCGGTTTAACGTTCCAAAGCAAATCAGGCTATGAGAGACGGCCATATTAGAAGGCTTCGGGAAATTAGACCACCTGGAGTTCTTTAACGTGCACTGACAGCACACAGCACACGGGTGACTAGCTGTTCGCCTCCATAGAAAAGCTGCCGCCGCGGCCGGAATTCGATCCTGCGCCCTTGGGTACAGCAGTCGGGCGCATTCACCACTGCACCACAGCGGCGGGGCGTTACAAATAATACGCTTCCACTGAGAAGCGTTAATATGATCTCGAACATTCAATCCCAATACGAGCGCTACAAACAAATACGAAAAAAATAAAATTTATCGGGACACTTAAACTCCGCCGTTAGGAGTATGACGCGATAATTTCACGCACATGGAGGACGTTTTCACTTTTTATTTTTTTTTCTGTGATTTTTATACACCAATACTCAGCATCAGCAAAACATTGCCTTTCCAATCTGCTGAACACCTTTTAACGTATTTTATCATTTCATTTAATTAATTGATCAATTACAAAGTCTAATATTTCTTAATGAGCATCATCAAGCATTACCTTTTCGTTCTGAGCATTACCCCTGAACCCAATTTTTCTTTCTTTCATTTCTTGAATTGATCCAATAATCCATTAATACAATATCATTTCTCTTCACAATCTACCCCAGACCAATCAATAACTAGAACCATATTACGATGATACAATGTTTTGCGCAGCTCCCGATTATTCCCAACATGAGGTGCCGACTACTACAACGACTGTACTAAGCCGACGGCTTTTCGACCGAACAAGCTGCATAAGCTATCGCTAAAAAGGCAAAAGATGATGTACACCAGCACTTCAGACCATAGCGTGACGCCACATTGGGCCTTATCTATTTATTGTGCCTGAAATTTAAGATTGCTGCAAAAAGCTATAATCTTGGATCCCCAGTACGCACAGCTGCATGTATAAGATTTATGCGGCATCACGAGCGTCTAGAAGACCCACTGGCGTCCTTCCGTTTGCTTTCACCGTGCGTTTCTGGAGGTGTCATGAGGGCGGTGGTGGCAGTCTTCTGGGGGTAAAATGGGGATAAGTGGAGGCCTTTGGGGGCGCAGCTAGGTTTTTACGGGGGTAGCGGGAGAATGGTCGTAGGTTGGGGCGCTGCTCGCCTAGCGCCAAGGCCAGGCACTTTTTCGATAATAGGCGCCTCAATGGTAAAGAATTAAAGAAACTGGTTCCTGAAACATTCGGAGTCTAATGGCAATACGCCTCAATTAACATACTTAATGCAATGTAGCGAGCGCATATCCTGTGCGTATAGTCCTCGGAGAGAAAATATCCTTTTCCCCACTCAGAGCCTTCAGTAAGAGAACGCGAATTGGGGCCTCGTGATGAGCTTTATACTCCGTTTCATCATACATCAGGTGCAACGCAGCGAAAGCTACGCAAATAGTCCGCAAGAAAAAAAAAGGAAGCGTATCACTACGCGCTCGTTTTGTGGCCGAGTGGTTTCTGCGGAAACGGGCTCTATTCCGAGCATACACATTTGCAATAATTTGCTTCGCGTGCCTGGACATCTTTGTAGTGCGGATCTTATAAAAAAAAATCCGCTCCGTAAAGGCAGTCGAGGTCGCTGCGTTGCGCAGCGCGGAGGGCACCACTGGCAGGGTTGCGGGGCAGCGAAAACGCTACACGAAAGAAAACGACAAACAAAACACACAAATTCTCCGAATCCGATCCTTTCTCCCTAAAAGAAGGTGCTTTTTATGAAGTTGATGGCAAATGTAAGATGTATTAAGCTTGCAGACAAAGCAACTATTATTTCCTCTCGTCAATAACAGGCACTATTTTTTCATCGCGGATGCGGGGAGCGCAAACAAGAGCTCTAGCTTTGGCAGTGTCGCACTTGTATGAAACGGAGTATAGGTCACTCGCTGACGCTCGGCGAACATGGGAGTCGCGGCCAAAAGAGTAAAGCTTCCGCTACAAAATCCATTCACCAGTCGCCCGGCCCCTTGTGGTCCGGTCTTAAGCCTTTCCTGGCTTTCAGTCGCTCGCAACAAAATTACGATTGGTGTGTAAGATCAGTTGTTATTAACAGTATTCCTAATGAGTATCACAGAATATAGCTGGAGAAAAGAGTCCCAGGGGACGACCTAGGAAGAGGGGCAAAAAAAAACAAAACGTGGAGGATGATATCAGTGTGAAGAATACTGGGAAGGAAGGGGGTAATCATAGGGAGGAGTAGACCTAGCGCGCGCGCCACTCTAAACCTTTTTACACCCATAAAGGTGTAACGCTGTCCCCGGGCAAACACCTTATGAGTAGAGCAGCACTGCTTCACCGTTGAACATCCTTCGTTGTGCAGATGTCATTTTTTGGCGTCGAAAAGCGAATGCTGTGTTTTGTTAAGGCCGCATCACGCGGCAGCCGTCACAGTGCTCAGGAAAGTGCTGCAGCTGTTTCTGGCCTTCAGACCGCATTTCTCTATTTCGCTTTCTCTTGTATTCCCGTCTTCCATTTTACACAATGCAGGGTAGCTAATCGGAAACCCCTGATCGTTAACCGCCTTGCCTTACCCCGTTTTTCGCGTGGGGTGTTAGCCCGGGAACACTCGAGCACCATTTTTGCACCCAAAAAGGTGTAAAAATGTTTAGTGGTCCGATAAATGTGATGTCATGTGAAAATTAGATTTACACGAGAAGAGGTTTTAGTGCTTTTTTTTGTAGTCATTAACCTTACCGACCGTTGGCAGCGCTAGTTCTTGTGCTGACCACTAAAAGCGAGTTAAATCACTGGAGGCCACTTGAGGTTATGCGAACTACGCCCATCTAGCGGCAAAACAGATCAAGGCTGACACGTGACGCAGGGGGAACCAAAAAAAGAAGACGCCAGAGGCTTTCAGGCTGAAAAAACGACTCGTGCAAATCTGGCTTGAGAATCGGGTATGCGCAAGATATTTACGAGTGAATTTAAAAAAAGAACCACCCAAGACGCGCGATAGAACCCCTGCGGTTGCCAAGAAAAACAAGCGATGACCGGGGAGCCCCAAAGCACATGGTATTTGACATATACCGTAGTAAAGCGAGTATAAGCCTTTCGCACCTCCTCCGACATATCCGTCGTTTTATGAGGGCACGTACAACGAAGCACTTTGCTGGATCTCAGCGAGCATAGATGCGGAAATAGTTCCTTGCAACTCGAGGGTTCGCGACGTGGGGGAAGAGAGTAAGGATTCAATGCGCGTTAATACGGTAAGTTGAGTCTTATGCATGGGCTCGCCGGCTGGCCAACTGAGGACGAGCTCATAGGAAGCCGGCGAGGTCTCCGCGTACCTCCGTCGCCGAGATGCTATCAGGCGCGCTAGGAAGAGTTGGCGACACAAACATTGAAAACCTGTCGGGCCGGAGGGCGAGAGGCGTTGCGAGCATATTCTCGGTTTCGGCGACATTCGCAAGGGCATCGCTTCCCAATAGACTATACGGTCCACGTGCCATATAGGTGCTCGCGGAGTCAATATAAATCGAACGACGGTCTGCAGCTTTAGGCGATACCAAGTATCCTGACACATCTTCAAAGAGTGCCGGCTGACAACTTAAACTCTTTACAAATGACACAAAATGTATATTTAATATGTCTCTCCAGGTCTACGGGTAATTTATATTATCAAAGCAATGTCCCACGAACATTACGTCTGGAGAGGCATCTACGATGATTCTAGTACTAGTGAATGATGACGCTGGTGGCTGGCAGGGTTTCTACAAGCATCACAACGCAATGACCCACGAATATTGCGTCCTTGGAGACGTCTAGATGATCCCGGTACAGTTAAATGATGACGCTGGTGGGTGGTTGGGTTTTTTTTTTTTTTTTAGGCAGACAGGCTAGACAGCCATTTACACTAAACTTGTTACCACGTTAGACCGCCGCATAAAATCTCCAGCACTTCGCACAAAAAGCTAAATTGTGGTAGGATAAGTATTTTTGATGTCCCGGTACACGGACTTGTTTCCCTGATTTAAATCTGCATGTCTCGATTCTCTGAGCTAACGTGGCTGTCATACTCAGAAACCTCTTGGCATTAAATAATGTCGGATACCATTGAAGTTCGATACCAGAAGCAAAAATCGACCGTTTCCCAGAAGCCCAACGCGACTGTACCGGAGTGTTTCCAAACCTGCGGACTGAATACCGCCGAAGTACGGCGCGAACACAGCAGCGAGATAAAGCTGACCCATGCAACGGGTGACGAGAACAGACACCAGAGTTGTCTTTTGTTTGTTTCTTTCGTTATCTTTCGTTCGTTTACTTTCTACATATTATCTACATATAATATTCATTTATCTTACTATGAGTCATTGCTGCTTCGTGCATTGATTTTGACCTGTCACTTATAATAGGAGGTCCCGATACAGTCAGTGACTCCGGAATCTCCTTCTGTATATGCATATGCTGTAATATGTGCTATCTCTGACATAATTATTCGAATTAAATCGAATTGCATTCATTCTGTATCCATGGTTCTTCACTGCTAACTCAGCGGATTCCAAGTGGAGCATCCATCATGCACGGTTACAGTATTTTTTTCCCATTAGTATTTATTTCCGCCATGGGCGCTGCGGTAAGCCGAATTGCTCAAAGCGGCCAGCCAATAAGAATAATTTATGCCCAACACAAAAATTGCGGACGAATTGGAACGGTGCGTGCGTGAGGCAGATTGGGTGCATCACTCCACTGATTGTCTTAGGCTTATTGCACAGCATTTTCCAAAAACTACAAAGTCCCAGGGGATTGCCTATGCGATGTAATGGTGGCGGTGCCGACAAAAGGCTAAAGCCTTGTCTCCACAATTTCGCGTCAGGGCGGGGCTTAAAGAGAAATATAGATATACGTGCAGTCGGGAGGACATAAACGAAGATAACAAGAAAAGGCCGAAAAATGGGGCGAATAGTTAATGAATCGTTCATGAGACAACAGTTTCAAAACACTGCAAGAGTAGTTTATTCCGCGGGGGCAACGGCTGCTGCTGGTATATAAAAGTCTACTCAAACTTATAAAGGGGGTTAAATGAGAGGCACCCAAATGAAAACAAGGAGACGGCGGGAGGGAGATAGCGCTAAGTGGAAGCTTTTTCCGGCAGCCCCCCCCCCCCCCCCTTGATTCAACTATCTGTCCTGGTAAAACCTTGGAAAAAAATCTCCGTTACAACGAATTTGATATGTAAAAAAAGAATCGGATAAGGCTGTAAAAGGTAAGAAAATATGGGCATAGCTAGATCAGTGTGACCAACGCCTGAGCACTAGAAGGCGGACATGCTTGATAAACATTGCAGCCACAGGTAGCTAAGGTATGGCATTAGTAATATTCAGAACCACAGCGGTGGAATTTTCCCTTTAGTCCGCACTGCCCGACAAAGTTATCCGAATTCCGAGTAGCTTATACACAACCCACCATGATACGAATTGCGGCGGGGCGCACCATAAAACGACGTCCACAAGAAGTAAATCCTTAAATCGCGTAGTGAAAATCGAGCAAACACATTTTTGCCCGCTGTTGTGCAACACGCATTGAAACTATTCACAAGTGCGTAAACTGTCGACGACAGGTCGCCTTTCGCGACACAGCACACTCTTGAGAGGCGCGGCGAGGCTAGTAACGTAAACAAGGCACTTTCCTCTGGCTTCTTAGACCAGTTCGATCCGGTTGGGCTTTTCTCCGTCCCCGGCAGGGTCAAGGCGGGTGGAAGCACGAAACAAGAAGAGAGTGGTATCACCAAGAGATCGAACCTGATACCTCCTCGGCGGTTGCTGCGATCCAGTTTAGCAATTACGCATAATTTGTGTCGCTGCAGAACACGTTGAATCGCCCGACCTTCACATCGTTCATTTAACACGCCGCATATTTAGCGTTCGGCAATGTAGGCCTCGCCTCACGCATTGCGCTCCTTCATTACAGAAATCATCTTTCCCGGATTTCTGCTTTTTCTTCATCAAAACGGGTTGCGACTACAAAAGCATTTCATCAGCTGAGCATTTCACTATTGACTGACGTCTGTCAGCGTAGTACATGCATATATATACGGTCCCGCAGTTCAGTTCAGTTCAGTCGTTCAGTCGTGTCCGACTCTTCGTGACCCTATGGACCATGTCACGCCACGCTTTCCGGTCTCTCACTATCTTCCTAACATCACATAACTTCATCTGCAATGCCTTGAGGATGCCATCTAACCATCGCGTTCGCTGCCTATACCCCTTCTCCGGCGACCCTCAACCTTTCCCAACATCAAATCTTTCTCCAGCGACTCCTCGTGCAAGTTATGGTCAGATTTTATACGGGACTTTCCCGCAGTCCCGTATAAAATCTGACCATAACTTCCACGAGGAAACAATTTTCTTGCACCCCGCCTGGGTGGCGCAGTGGTTACGGCGCTCGACTACTGTTCCCAATGACGCGGGATCGAATCCCGGATCGAATACGGGGTCTCTCATAGCCTGAGTTGCTTTGGTACGTTAAACCCCACAAACGAAGCCAAACCAATTTTCTTGCACTGCTCTTCCTTTGCAGCGAAAGCTACACCACGCTATACCCTTGACCATTTCGCCGGTGTCTGAAAAAGCGCCAACTCGGGCCTCTCCTTTGATGTGGGAGGGTGACATTAGAATTAGCCTGCCATATGACACTTGAATGCCACGCAGGCACGTTCATACCATGCTTGAAAGCGGGTTCTGCACAGAACGCGGTGAACTTTGATGCGTTCAACAGAACGCTCGTTGTGTTCGATTCAAAGCTCGCAGCCAAAAGTTTTCGCTCGACATTCGGTTCAGCAGCGTTGAACCTTTTTTTTTATTATTTGTAATTCGAGAAGTCTGATCTTGGACCACACGAGAAAAACTCCCACCCCAAGCATGACAGTGGGATCGTACAAGTAGTTTCCTAATCGACCCCAGCGGAACAACCGTCTTTAATGGAGTAGACAACGTTAGATTACAAAGGCTCTGCTTACGAGACTGTCTACGTTACCATGGATAAGCTGAGCACTACGACATCGGAGAAAAGAAATCTTGGTCGCAGGAGAGGCCGTGCACGGTGATTTTTCACTAACGACAATGCATGCAGTGTCATCCAGCTGCGCGCTCCTATCCCGATGGGTGTCGTTTGACTATCTTTCGAGTACGTGCATGCGTTTTTTCATATACTTTAATCAGTTTTGTAGAAATATGGAGAAATATGGGAGAGGCCTTCGCCCTGCAGTAGTATACTAAGGATGATGATGATGATGATGATGATGATGATGATGATGATGATGATGATGATGATGTGGAAACAGCACGAAACACAGCGGACAAGAAAGAAGACGGGACGAGCGCTCGCTGCGTCTCCTTTCTTGTCCGCTGCGTTTCGCGCTGTTCCCACAAAATGTCGTACCAATTAGCTCAGCTTTTCGTGTTACCGTAATGAAATCGCAACATTACAGCACAGAGTGTTCCCTCTTGTGGCGTGCTGCTTGTACGCGATATACTGAGTTATATCGAGTGTCACAAAATAACGCTGTCGGGTTTATCACACTGATCTATTGAAGCAAACGATTAATGTTATTTACCATAAATTCAACTAAGAGTCGTTGCCAACGTGTCAAAGGGCCCATTAAACCGCCTCCGCCGACGAATCGTTTCCGAGAGCTTCACAGGCGTAGTCGAGAGAGTTAGAAAGAGCCGCCTCCTGTGGCTCTGCTGCAGTATCCTTCTTCTGAGCAGTGGGAGGCCGTGTTGGCCTCCTCGGACCCGGCCGTCCAGGTTCGTACCGTGGAATGGAGTGGGCCGCCCAGGTCGCCGTCAGTCGAGGAATGATGGCCATCTAACATGCGCGTGCTTTTGACGAAATAAAGTTTTCCCACCGATGTGTTCATCGCCATGTGCACGCTGAATGACCTTGACCTCAGGTGCGGCACGAGGAGCCGGAGCCGCGCAATTCTTGTTCGCACGTGCGGCGCGCCGAACCGGCGCCACTCGCTTCTTCTACTGCTGCTGCTGCATCGTTTCTAATTCGCTTACCTGCTGCACGTTCTTCACACACTTGGAAAACTTCATTCGTACCGGTACGTACCTCCACAAATATACAACATTGCTTGACACAACGTCACGTAGCCTTCCAGTCATCTGCCTACCCTTTTCCTCTATCGCCACCACTGCCCATCTAGCTCGCTTCCTGGGACCTGTCCCTTCAAAATGCCCTGGACACCTTCGAGTCGTCTAGACCCGGCTGTGGTATCCTTGAGGCTCGCAGACAGCCTTGGAGGAGTTCAACCACCGCAAACCGTATCTGACCAGAATAAATCGAGCTTCCGCTCTGCAAGCTAGGTTATCGATACGAGTCTAACCTGGCTTAGCGACACAGCCTAACCAATCATAACGTTTTCGCTTGCGTAACTGAGCTTAGTTTAGCTAAGCCACATGAGGAGAAGGAATAACTTTATTTGGTGTCCTGTCACCCGCGTGGAACGTCGTGGATCCTCTTCGTTGCAGCATTTTTTTTTTCCGCCAGAGGAGGCTGTGCGCCGTGTAACAAGACTACGTTTCGCGCAATGACGTTCTTTGATCCCTCTTCCACCAAAATGCCTTCGATCGAAGGAGCCGGATATCCAGCCGGCGCACTGTCGATTAAAATAACGCAAAAAAACCGTCGAATTATGGTTCTCGCTACAAATTAATTTCGTGGTTTTCCTGCGTAATTAAGTCCCCATTCGTGGGGTAGTAAGAGAAGCACTCGTTACAGCGAAATGCCAGCCGAATCAAGCTCTTGACGTCAAAACCAAAATAGCCTCTGCGATCATCGTTTTGAAGTGACTTCGGTGAAGCATGCACTCTCGAGATCCGTGAATGAATCAGGTGCGGACGTATTAAGATCGACAGGCGAAGGCGACGGCTGTGTTTGATTTTAAGGCGAAAGCCTTTAATGCCTCATCGTTATCGTGGGCAAAATGTGTCCCGCTTTTGCGGCGGCTCTGACTGGTCGAGAAGGGATGACGTCATGGAGGTCTCGACCAATCACAGAGCACCCCCACAGTATGCGCGAATGCGTGCCTTATATGGCCATATGCCAATCAATGATCAATTACTAGTGAATAAATTATTAAGTTAATGTCTAATTAATAATCATTAATGAAATAGTAATGACTAATTATTGAATAATTAGTGGTTTATACTTAGACATTTCTAGACGTTGTGTAGAAAATGCTTTCGCCTTTCACTACTTTGGTCGCTAAAGTCTCTCTTAATTTTTTTTTCCACTTTTCTAGCTTATGAAAGCTGTGTTTTTCGTTACAGGGATATATTTGTGAATAGAACATGGTACCATGCATAACCTATACAGGCCAATTTCAGTGTTCTCAGCATTCTTTTTAAAAACCCAATCGCGCGGCTCATTTGGAACGATCGATAAACTCGGCGTGCGCGGAGCATTACAGCGTTGAGCTTCAAGCACAGACGAACAAGGCATGGAAGCAGCACCTCACCACAGCGCATTACGCTCTAAACAGTACGAAGCCGGGCGGCGTACGACGACCTCTCGGCCGTTACGAAACCTCGGACGACGAAGACGAAGTCCCGTCACTGACGCGATGCAAAAGGTCGAGGACGCGCTTACACAACCGCCACCGCTGAGCGACGCAGAGATTATGCGCGGTCAGCGAACGAACAGCGTCCCTGCGGCCTCAATGTCACAGTGGTGGCGCGAGAATGCGAAAACTTGTCCCACTGGCCTCGGAGTGACAGGCGCCGTTTCCGCAATACGCAAGCCATCTCGAGAGCGGCAGCAGTTTCAACAATGCTTGCTGCCTAAAGAAATTGCATTTTTTTGTTCCTTCAGTCTTTGCATCGACGTTTGGTGATTCAAGCCAGCGCCGAAATCTCGTCAGGCAGAATTCCAAGCTTGCTATTGCGAAAGCACACAACTTCGGTCACTTCTCTGTCGCAGCGCATTTTCATTTGGTTGCGAAATCGATGCAGTAAGAGCTTGTTAGTATCGTGGAATAAAATAGACGAGGAGCACATGAAGACTGCCGTCGAAGAGTAGCATGCAAGAGGGTGTTGAACCTGCCGTAATTTGTTCGAAGAAGGGATACCGCTTCTCAAGGAGAGTGCTAAAAATTCACTCGAAAGCATATGCAAGTCAGTGCATGCTGCTCTGCCTGCAACGTTCAAAGCATTTTAAGGTCGCTAGTATACCTGCTGTTTAAAACATACGAATTTAACACGCACCAAAGACGTTGCCCACTCGAAACTCAACTAGACCCACTGTGCCACCAGTGCATGCTTAGGTTCGATGCGACCCTACTGCAGTATTCACAGACTTCCCGTTTAGAGAGTGGACTGAATTTCCTACTGTTAACGACAACACTTCGTGCTGTTAAAGCCTGGGTAGCGCCACATCCTCATGAAACCGCAGGTGTCCTTTTCTCTTCTCACTGTACCAATTTCTGTTCGGAGTCATTTTCTTTTCTCACTGTACTAATTTCCGTTGATGCTAATGAGAATCTCTATTTTCGTACATATAGTTTCCGATCTGAAGACGATAGTTCGGTTCCACGCTGACCGCGTGCGGTACAGCGTGAGAATGCGTTTGGCGCTTTAGTTGGAACTATGCTGCTGAACCCTGTTACCAAGCCTGAAGATTTCGTTCAGGACCTGAACGTACGCAACGCATTCTGAATAGCATGCGCACTGCTAAGCACCCCCTTTCACACCGCGGCAACTATAACACTGGTTATTTATCAGCAGGCGCAGTGCCATTGAATATGTGCGCCTACGCTTCACTGAAAGTGTCTGATAACGACCGATAATTAAATCTAAGGTTTGACGAAAACTCGTCGGGTCGGGTAGTATATTCACGTATTAAGAAAAGGAACGCCAATCAAAGGTTGTCGTTAATAATACGAAGACGTTTCGGCTTCCATACGCAAGCCTTGTTTGACAGTGATCGATGCTTCCTTATTGAAGCCGAAACGTCTTCGTATTCTGAACAACCTTTTGTCGGCGTTCCTTTTTGGGCCAAAGCCTCTAATGGCTCATGCTGTCATGGACAAAATGTGTCCCGCTTTTGAGGCGGCTTTGATTGGCCGAGGCAGAATGGCGTCGTAGGTATCGACCAATCACAGAGCACCACCACAGCACGCGCGAATGCGTGCCTTATATGGCCATATGGCAATCAGTGAGCAATTACTAATTAAAGACTAATTGATTACTAAAATGAGCAATCAAGTGATTACTTATTACCTACTTACGATTAATTATCTCATATTTAGCGCCAGTTGCGTAGCTCAATGCGGCACTCAGGCTTTCGCCTTTCACTACTTTATTCGATAAAGACCCTCGTAATTTTATCTTAATACATAAAGACCCACAAATGCGCCTAATTGTGGCGAAGAAACGCGCTCACTTTCCTGCGACTCTCACCGTTGCAGTGGTAGAACCGTGAGTCATCGGAACCCTGCGCCGTGGAAGTACTGTGCGACGCCATGGTCGATGAGGCTGGTGGCAGTAAATGCGGAAGTTCGTCCATAGTTTGGTGAGAAGTCGCCGCGGTGTCCTCCCGTGAGCCGACGTAGGGAAAGCGCCTGAGGAAGGCGTCCGTTGGGGAAAGCGTCCCGCAAGCTGCGCCGCCAGATACCGACGAGACACCCGCGCTTTGTTGCCCGTGCCAACCCTGTAAGCAAATGAAATGCAAATGCGCTCGTTATAACGGCTCAGTAACAGCCTGATGAGGCATGTTAAGGCTTGGCATAGCACGGTCTGATATGCTAAGGGTACGATGAAGCTATACATGGTGTCTCGGCTAACCTGAGCCAAAGGTTAAAAAAATAAAATAGTTGAGGTAGGCCAAGGAAACCGCTTGTATACAGCTGCCAGCCGTCTGCCGCACCACAGGCAATTTTTATTTTGCACTTTACTAATCATTAATTAAGATAACTTTTCTCATTTACTAAGTATTGCCTTGGGAAAATAAATGTGATTCGCAAAGTTGGAGAGCACCTTTTAAAACCCCCCTTTCATTTACTTCCGATAATGCGTCTGGCGACGATTGCAGACTAGATGTTTCTTCAACCCATACGTGTTGAGCAAAATCTACCCGGGCATTCAGCCGGAGTGCAAATGGTGTCGGGAATTGGCAACCTATGACCACATATTATGGAGCTGCAGCATAGCACCGCCACCGACGGATATTATGCGTGATCATTCCCTCGAGCAGTGGGAGGCCGTGTTGGCCAGCTCAGACCGGATTGTCCAGACCAGGGCCGTGGAGTGGGCCACCCAGGTCGCCGTCAGCCATGGGTTGATGGCCATCTAACACGGAATCGACCACACATGCTCTCTGGCGAAAATAAAGTTTTTCCATCCATCGAAGCTGTAAACAAAGCCCGCGAAATTCGCGTGCAACAATCGTGGTTTGAGAGGACGAAATAAGCTACGGCGTGACTCAACGGCCCAGTTGCAGCGGTAGGCTGATATCTTGGCGATGGTCGAAGCCAGCTCACTACAAGCTGCACCGGCACTTGCGCCGGCAGGGTGACCCGGGCGTCCGGGTAAAGAACTGCGACAAGGCCATGGAGCCACGCAGCACAATCGTGGCGCGCGAATGCAGCAGTCACGTGGTTTTTTTTTTTTTTTTTTTTTCCGCACACATCCTTTGGAGATCGGAAGATACACGTGAGGCTTTCTTTATCGCAAATAAACGGAATGAGAGTTTCTGAAGGTGCTCTCGAACTTTGCAAATCACATTTACTGTGTAAACTCAATATTTAGTCATATAGAAAAATTCTTAGTGACTAATTAAATGCAAAGCAAAAGCAAATGCATGTGGTACGCAAGACGGCTGGTAGCTCCATGTAACTTATTTCCCCGGCCCCCCTGAAATGCTTTAGGTATTTTATAACTCTTGACTAAAATTAGCTGATCGTATTTGTATCTGCATCGAGGAAATAGAAACTGCAATTCTTTGTTATCGCCTCGCTCAGTGCCTCTGCTAATGTCCGCTCACTGTAATGTTTAATTACAGGATTGCCGTGTTACCAACCTGGTTCGAGCTGAAACCGCTGGCCATCTCGAATCCGTAGGCGTCGTCGGGTGCGGAGTAAGTGGAGGGCTGGAGGCTGCGACTCATCGGCGAGAGGCGAGGAGGTCCCGCGCTGGCAGTAGCGAACTGCTGCTGCTGCTCCCTGTGGTGGCCCCAATCTGCCGCGCTGTGGTGGAACCTCGGAGGTGGCATCGTCGACGAAAGCGGGCTGTGGTAAACGGGATCGGTGCCACCCATTCGCACGGAGAGGTCCATCTGGTTACGAAGACAAAAAAAAACGATCAAAGATTAAAACAATTTCAACGCCCTACACCGTGTTGTGCGGGGATTCTAGGGATCACATGGTACCGTAACCACCGGGGACCTAACCGAAGAGCAGTAGGAGACCCAGCTGTCAAGCCCCAGCCTGAATGATCAATGTAGTCTCATCGACCGGACTAGGAGATGGCTCAAGTCCCTAGGGCTATGGACAAGGGAGAGGAGGACCGGACTGTGGGGATGGAGACGGCTTCCTGGACTGAGGCTGCCCACCTAGGGCGAATATTTAACTCCCGCTTTAGCAAAGGTTTATTCCACTTTGCGTCGCTTCAGAATACCGAACCAGGCATAATCTGACGGGATTTTTATTTATTCCAGTGTTTTGTGTACGCCAAAACAATAAATCCAATAAATCATTTCAGCAATAACGATGCAGCGACGGCTCTGGTTGCAAGGAGAAAACATTAGCAGAGCTATGCTTAGTGGCTTAACGCAACAGTCAGCAGACGGTCGCTTTGCTGTGCATACCGCTCACTTGCCCACAGCAACGACACAGCGTACTCCACAAAGCCGAAGCGCCCGCAGCGAAGCCCGGCTAACCAAGATTCGCGGCCGACGGATTTCAAGCTCCCAGTGGAGCAAGGCAGGTGGTGTTTCCTCGCCGGCATCCCCCACGGCACGGGAGTGGCGGGAAAGAAGGCGTGCGCCGAAACGCTGTTGCGGCCTTGCATCGTAGTCTGTCTGTTTTCTTGTCCGAGGAGATCTTCATTAGTTGTCGTATGTGTCTTAGCTCAAAAAGCAATCGGCCAGTTTAGTCATACGTGATAATTGATAAAGAAAAATAATGTATTATGCACACCCTCACTCACATGGACTGTTCTAACTCGCGGCCTCACGCGCTAAATATTAAAAAAATCTTCGCCTTCCGCCTCCTTTATCGTTCCGCGTTTCGAAAAGTGTGAAGCCGGTATGCTGTCGCCGTAGCTGTGACGTATTAAGCTGCTTGAATCAAGGTGAAGAGCGGCTCGGCTGTGGCAGCTTTCTGTAGCCTAACACGATTGTGAGAGGGCGAGGAAGACGGCCAAAAGCGCATCGTCGGGGCCGATGAAGAGCGGGCGAACGCTACGACGTGCCAAGTAACGACAGCCGGCAAGGATGACGCTGACACACGCTGCCCATCCCGAAGAACAGGAGGTGAATGAACGTGGCGACGCGTAAAGCGCTCAAATCCGCGAAAGAAGCACAGCATGTTATCTGTCCAGTAAAGAAAAGCGGCCTTTGTTCGGGCCACGGTGGTTCGGGCTCTTCGATCCGCGGAAGCACCCAGGAAGCGCTTTGCGTAGCACGCGAAGGGGCACGACCAACAACAAAAGGCCCTGGCACGTAGAAGTGTGCGGCTACCTTTAAGTATAAGCCTTCCCAGGAATGAATTTAATGGTCATCGCTACTCTAAAAGACGGGAAAGTCTACAAGTCCTTTTTTTTTTTTTTTTTTACAAATTTCTTGCAAGCATGCAAAGAGTGCGTGTCGAAACACGGCCGAAAGAGCTAAAAAGAAAAACAGCAATGAATTTGCAGCAAGCGGCACCACCCTGTTCCATGAGAAGGCCTCGAACAATGTTACTTCAAAGCGACGTTACGGAAATGGAAACGCTGAGACTACATTAATAAGGGCCAGCCCCTCCTTAACCATAGATCACTTTCTACCATCGGTCTACTTCTACAGCCGAGCTGCGATCTACTTTTTTTTTTCTCGAGCTTTCAAGGAAATAGTTTAATTAAACCCGCTTATTGCCGGAAATTTAAGTCTATTTCAGTAAATGACCCTCCACCATAGCGAAGCTTTTAATTAGGAGTCCAATAATTCCACGTTTTCACATGGATTATATCGACAGCATACGGAATGCATGGAGTGATTATGGACCATATGGGCTACGTATATGGAAATATACACACTTTGCATGGCAATATAGAAACACTATGGAAAGAACAAGAAAACTATACAGAGAAGATATTAACATTTGGACTTCTATATATTTCAGATAATTCCATATGATCAGATCAAACAAATGTTCACTAAAGCGAACTGAAATCTCTGGGGACCTTCTGGTGAAAGGTAGTGATACCTACCGGCCAGTAATTAGCTGCCGGGGCACACATTATCGGGTCCCTGGTAGCGGTTGGCAGTTGCTGCGGGGGCTGCAGCTCGTAATAGCAGCTTGCCGTGGTCGCCGCTCCCTGTCCAAGGTCCGATACCACTGGTGGTCGCCTGTCTCTGTATCGCAAAGTCTGGTGGTGCTCGAGAGAGGCCGACGAGGGCGTCGAGTACGAGCCGAAAGATCCGTAAGGGGAGCACGATGTCGAGTCCGCCTCCGTCCAGGGGGGCGACGGCGGCTCCAGTTTGATCTCCTTGCGAAAAGAGAAGCCTACTTAGAACACAGGAGGCGAGAGAGTTTCATAGACGAGGTCAATCACGTTTAGGAGATAAACTGCATGCGATCTCTGTTCAGCGGGAGACACTCTTGGTAACGGCAGAAGCACGCAAAAAAAAATAATATAGTACCACACTACCAAATAGGTCTGAAACGTCCTTCCATAGAGCGTCGAGGAATTCGTGGCTTATAATATCCGGAAGTTCAGCAAGTGTCAACCAATGACATACACCAGTATTCGAGAGCTTCAAACAAATGCCGAATATTGCAAGGTGTTTGCAGGCACTGACATCGCAAAGCACACAGCAGAATTTGCAGTTAGCCTCCATCTATATGCTATTGCCGCAGCTATAGGATTAGATCGAACTTTTTGGGCTCACTAGATTCACATATCTGGTACCTTTAAGCAGCAGAGCACTAACTCCGAGCAAGCTAACAAAACGTCTGTCCTTTTGAAGTGTTTAACCGCTTCTCAGCGAAGTAACTAGCACGGCAACTTTTCATGTAAACGTAAGACCTACTCATACAGACTATTTTGCGTAGCGGAGAAATTTACATGTGCATATATCGGTTACCGGACGCTTCGTGCGCGAGCGCAATGACAGCAGTGGGGCAAGGTTCGTCCACAGCACGAGCGTAAGAGAGTATGCACCTACGTTAGTTGGTCCCCGCTTAGCTAAAAGCATCTAATTAAAGCTGGTGAATACTGCCGGTTGCCAGGACGCACGTTCTCGGTCAGTAATAGCTGCCAGTCGCTACGCACTGTCGCGGCCAAGCCGGACCGCCAATTAACGCTAATGCCTGTCGCTCAACAAAGTCGATACAAATGAAGCCCAATGATCACACAAGGTTCTTCCGCGTCACATAAACATAGCTGGCATGAGTGACATGGCCCAACGATATTTCACCAAGAGCCGTGTCTAGGGCAGCTTCACCGCGGCGAGCAGCTTTATTGCTCGAAACTGCCAGCAGCATGATTAGCTCAATTATTTCAAGAGCTGTAACTACACAGTGAGTCTAAAGAGACCGTCGTTACGTTAGGATACTGTTCTCGGCACCATACAGCAATTCTCGACTGTTATAAAAAAAAAAATGTTCGAACATTGGCGCGTTTCCTAACCGTATCTCGCTAGTATATGAAACCAATCATTCACAGATCGCCGTCTTCTGACAAATCGCTCGTACAAGAAGACCGCTGGATGTTGATGCTTCTTAAAGCACCCTATCGTTGCGACAGACGACAGCGACAGAGTCGGTTTCAGCGCACCTTTGGCTCCAGTTCCTGCTCCAAGATGTTCCAGAAGCTGAAAGACTCGTCATAGGCGTCCGCAATGTCCCCAGTGTAAAACGGCTTCGCCTGCTGATCTCCAGAACTGCTGGGCCCCATCACAGGCCGGCTGCCGTTGACGCTGAAAAGCCACATCGTAAACTGAACGCTCTTCTCAACGGCAGAATATTAGGACTAGCCATACGGCCACGAGCTGGTAGCGAGCACGACTGAGTCACCGAACACAGGATAACGATGCGCTATCTACGGACGCTGCACTGGCTTTGCTAGGTGACGAAGCATTGAAGCGCAACAGGATCCGCCGTCGGTGGATAACCGGAGCAAGCAATAGGAAAGCGGGCGATGACTCACTGTTCGCGACCGGGTCTAGTTCATGCCAGGATGATACCGACAGGTCATGGCCATCTGGACACGTCGGTGGTGTTACCAGCCGAGACACGCTCCAGTTAATGGGGCGTAATCGTTCCCGCGATAACTCCGATGGCCTTCTACTGATGTAATTGACCACAACTTAAAGCAGTCCTCCCAAAAACAAGTGTCACAGCCCGCCATTATACCTTGTCTTGCGAAAGGTCTGGGTCTGTCGTCGCAATAGTGAAATGGTACAAGCAAATGCGTAGTCTGGCGTAAGATGTGCAGAAGAGTCTCTGTACGCATCATGCTGTGCATAGCGGACAGCCGTATTCCAAGGTAGTGCGATTAAAACGGCTGTGGAATCCATACGGATATTTGCTAAGTAGCAAATGCTTGCGGCGCGTAACGCAATAGACGCGCTCTGCTGTACCTGCGATGCACCGACGACTACCTTAGTGCGGTTTGCCTAATGCGGCGAATAAATGCGCCTAGATGAAGAAAACCCGTCGAAACTAAAAGGCAGATGCCCAACTTTTCACACCCATCATCATCAGTAGGACTATACCCATGGCAGGGCGAAGGAGTCTCCCATATTCCACCAGACTCTGTGCTAGCTGCATCCACTTGACCCCTGCGAAATTCTTACGCATCCGCCCAAATAACTTCCTGCCAACTTCCTGCTTCTGCTACGCTTTCATTCCCATGGAATCCAATTTGTTCCCCTCAGCGATCATCGCTTACCTTCTCTTCACACTAGATGACCATGCCCATTTCTTCTTGATTCCCACTAGAATGTCATTAACCCGAGTTATTTCTCTAACCCACTCTGCACGCTTCCTATCTCTTAACGTTACACCTACCATTTTCCGTTCCATGGCTCTCTGCGTTGTCAGCTAGAGAACTCTTTTCGTTAGCACCCACGTTTCAACCCCACAGGTAAGATGCAAATGCTATACACAGTGTACTTACAGGCTAACTTCAGCGAAAGGTTAAAAAAATTGGCATTTGAGGTATGCCAGGGAACCAGTTTCATAGAGCCCAAAGCAATTTTTTTGTTTTGCAGCTAGCTGTTAAGTAAGGAAGGTAATTCTTATAAATTAATATATATTGATTTTAGGAAATAAATGTGATTTGCAAAGATGGACGGCCCCTTCAGAAACACCCATTCCATTTATTTGCGATAAAGAAAACCTCAGGTGCACCTTTTTTATGCCGACCTCCAAAGAAACCTAGCGAGAAAAAAAAAAAAAAAAAGCTACCACGTGACTGGCGCATTCGCGCGCCACGATCGTGCACTCCGACTCGTCGTCTGACTGAACAAAGTACGCTGCGGCCGTGGCTCCCCCGCCCCGTTACAGGGGCAGGCCAATATATCGGCGACGGTTTTCTTCGTCCGCGTCAGCCAGTCGACGCACGTGACGATGCAAGTTACAGCGGGCGCGGTGAGCTAGCTCCAACCATCGGCCAACATATCAAGGTCTATTCACACTTGCGACTCGCGCAAGACGCGCGACCGGCAGTCGCATGCCACCAGAGAGCAACCGATGTTCACACTTGCAAATGCGACTTGCTTTCCACATCGTGTCTACCTTAGGGCGATTTTTAGCTACACTAGCGCAGCAAAAATGCATTGTAGATATAGGAGATTTCCTACACTGGTGTAGCTGGTGTAGGTTAAACAAATGCCCCTCTTGACTGCTCACCACATAGAGTAAAGCTAACTTACGTTCACGTCAGCTGAGCCGCTGATTGGTTTAGCGGTTTGCGACCAGCAGTCGCGCGACTGGAAATCGAGCAGTGCCCGAACGGCCCGCGGCTGTCGCTTTTCGACCGATGCGACCATTTGCGACTGTCACTTTTCGACCAAAACGGTCGCGCGACCGGTGCGAGTCGCAAGTGTGAACGGGCCGTCAGTCTACCGCTGGGACTAGACTGACGAGTCACGGCCGAAGCTATTTTCGTTCACTGAAGCCACGACTGAGCGAACCACAATCGTGGCGCGCGAATGCTCTATAGTCACGTTTTAGTTTCCGCATTTCACGGGATTGCTTCGGAGCTTGGAAAAAACATAGACGTGATACTTCCTCGCAGGAATTCTTAATTACCAGTTCATTAATTACAAAGCGAAAAATTGCCTATGGTGCATCAGACGGCTGGCAGCTGTATGCAAATGGTTTCCCTGGCATACTTCAAATGCTTTATTTTTTAACCAAAGCCAATTGGCTAAATTACTGAGGTAAAATTGGCTAAATTGGATTACTGAGGTTTTCTGCATCAACCCAATTCCAAGCCTCTGTATACTTCCTCTAAGAAAGCTGTGAACATTTCTTTACGGCAATTTTATTACTTTCTTAAAGCAGAACCATTCAGCCGTTATAGATATATTACAATACACTTTCACGTACGGCTCGTCTACACACTAATTTCGTAATGCTTGTACGACTGGCCAAGGTTTCGACTGAGTCGAATGCTTTTTCGTAATCAATGAATGCCATGTATAAGGGCTGGTTAAATTCCGAGCATTTTCCTACGACCTGGTTGATAATGTGTACACGATCGATAGTAGAGTACTCTTCCAAAAACTTGCTTTACCCATTGGTTGATTGAGGTCTGCTAAGGTTGCCTTGATTCTATTAGAGATTACCTCAGTAGATACCTTGATTGGTTCGGCTTGGTTTTGAGGGTTTAACGTCCCAAAGGTACTCAGGCTATCATAGACGCCGTAGTGGAGGACTCCGGAAATTTCGACCACCTGGGGTTCTTTACCGTGCACTGATATCGAACAGCAGAAGGACGCCATTCCATTTCGGCTCCATCACAAAGCAACATGATAGTAAGCTGATTGGTCTGTAATTTTTTAGGTCCTTAGCCTCCCCTTTCTTATGAATAAGTATGATGTAAGTGTTCTTCCATGAATCCGGTAATGTCGATGTCACTAGGCATTGCATATACAGGGCGGCCAGTTTTTATATCACGATAATAGCCCGTCCTTCCACAAATTTATAGTTGCCTGGTCCTCCCCAGCTGCTTTCCCTGTTTACATAGCTCCTAAAGCTTTCTTAACCTCGTCGTTCGTTATTGTCGGAAAGTCTGATTGCTCTTCACTACTGTCAATCTTATTACTGTCCTGAATACTCCGGCTATTTTATATATCAGTATTGAAGTCCTTGCCTACTTTGAATATATTGTCCATATTAGTGATGACATTGCCCGCCTTGTCCTTTAGCGCATACATTTAATTTTGCCTATGCCTAATTTCCTGTTCATTGCTTTAATTATGCGACCGTTCTTTAAAGCATGCTCGATTTCCTCCATGTTACGTGTCCCTAATCGGACACTGTGCAACTATTGATTACCTCTGATAGCTCTGCCAGTTCTATCCTCTCTGTTGGAATGAAGGGCTTTCATACTTTGGCGTTCAATTTTTCATTTTTTCAATTTTAGTTTTTGCTTGGGTATTCGCAGCCGTTGTTAGTCGATATAAATTTTACAAAATCGCTTTTTACTGGGGGTGGAGGGTGCTCCTTCCCCGGACAGCCACACATCCCGGCCACTCCCTACTGTGCCCTACTATTGGCGAATTCGAGTGGGAGAGCAGGCGCACTCAAGAGCACTTCGAAAGTGCTCTCAGACAAGCGGGCGCCCTCCAGTGTAATGAAACAGCTTCACCGAGAAAAAAAAAAATTGCCCACTAGGCCTGCACTTCAGCTGTTGTAATACAATACATACAATAAACTACACTGTCTACAATATATTACAGTGTCTGCGAGAGCAAAGCAATAGAACACATCTGTAGAAAAACTAAAACCTGTAGTCGCGTTCCAACACTTACGTTTACGACCACGCAAGATTATAATTAGATGGATTTAATGGTCTTTTGTTTATTATTTGATGCGTATAGCACCAAGATCCATGGCGAATTATTCATCTGAAACACTCTCTTTTGTCTTACTAGCTGTAAGCAATTATGTAGTCGCGATCATCATGTTGATAAACAACGAGCACCAGTTGTCGGAGGCCTGCAATCTAAGAACGTGAAGGAGAGTTTCCAAGCCTTGTAATAGTCTTAGCATGCGTTCTCTATCTCTAAAAGCCAAGAATAACCTGCATCCAATGCCGGTGAATGCAGAAGAGAATCATGGCAAACTTAAAAACTAAAGTTACTATGCATTGTTCCCTGCATAATAAGTATACGGCAGTCATCAGTTTACCCGTGTGACGTACGTGTACGACCGTATACGTTGACGTAAGCCCCGCCATCCATGCGTGCACCCTCTACGACCAAAAATCCGGCGTAGAGAATCTCGCGGCCACAAACACGGAAAACGACGATGCCTCAATTAGCAGTATACATGCCTTAAAATTACCATTAATTAGGAAGCAACCAGCCTACAGCACAATATTTACAACAATCACAGCGCTCCGGATTTGATGAAAGAAAATCTGCTTAGTTGCCAGAGATTCGTAAGTACGTAGTACGCTAATCCAAATATTGCACGAATATTTTTAGCAACCTGTAAGCAAGGTGAAACTCGAATGTCTAAGTAACCTGAAAACAAAAAAGTGCTTTCGGAATAAGCTACATACATTTTATTCGGAGCTAACAGCATACAATAGTCGGGGAGCAGTTATGGGGAGCTGTTCATTACCGAAAAAAAAATAAAAATAAGCGATCACTATGAGAGTTGCGATGGTATATAGCAGGAAAAAAATGTCAACGCAACGCATATGCCGGTTGGTGCATTACGTATGTACGTAGCTAATACTGCGTATTTGCATACGCCATTGTCTGCCTCGGTGTGCTGTCTAAATGCTTTCAAAATCCACACACCACTCTCCTGTTGTTCACTGCGACTTAATTCCCGCCCACCTCGAAACGGCCCACGGGAGAGTACGAGACACCTCAACAGTCTAATCAGTCTGAGCAAAGCGCTAACTCGGGCGGATTTCAAATAGGCGCTCTTCACACTAACCAGAGACTGCGCAAATAAGACCAGCGAATAAACAAAACGTCATTTACCTACGGTGCGACAATAGATGCCGCATTATGAAGCGCAATAAAGCAGCGCACAAACGACAAGCAAAACGATCTCGTACTCCTTCAACCTCACGAATCTAGCTGTGCCGCTTCCCATTTCGTACAGCCTGTTTCACACACAAGAGAAAACGCTCGCGACTTCTGCCGCGGCGATTCCAGCTGTCCCGGTGGCTCGAGCGCCCAGCGATTCACATGCAAGCGATTTTGCGAACTCAGCGGCGAGCGAGCGACAACTCTCCAGCATATCGCAACTGCGTCGCTCTCACCGCGCTCTCACTATATGTGAACTAGCCTTGGAGGCTAGTTCACATGCAAGCGATTGAGCGATTTTAGCGGCGATGCAAGCGATTGAGCGAACTGAGTGGCAAGCGGCAGCGACAAGAGCGAAAAATTTTCAATTGGAACTACGTCGCTCTCGCCGCTCGAGCCGCCGCGACAGCTCAGAACAGGGTTTTTGCGCCGCCGTGGCGGAAATCGCTAGCGTTTTCACTTCCATGTGAACCAGGCTTTAACGGCCGCGGCAGCTGAAAACAGGTTTTTGCGTCGCAGCGGTGAAAACCGCTAGCGTTTTCGCTTGCTTGTGAAGCTGCCGGGCTAGCCGCAGTCGTTGCGTCGTAGCGAATCGCGCGACGGCCACAAGACGGCGGCGCTGCTAATAGTGCGCAGAAGCAGAAAAGTCTAGCACATGGTTCCCTATTGCATACCGAGAATAGAAAAGGAGTTACGACGCGCTTATCCCTGAGAACAGAAACTCGCAAACAAAAAGCGCACTCGACTAAACTTATCCCCGGGTTGTCATCTCACGTAAGCGGACAGTGCAAGAAGAAATCGTTCCCGCTCACCTGTTAGTGGCCATCGACTGTGTGGTCGTCGTGCTTCCCTGCACGGCAAGCTGCAGCTGCTGTTGCGGTGGGACGGTGTTCTGGGAGGCAGCGCTGTCTTCCGCCTGCGGAGCAGATCCCTGAGGCACCTGAGGGCGGCAGGGACCGAACGACGAGGGCTCGACTTCGTACGGTGCCGCAGACCACTGGTCGAGACTGGACAGAACTGCAGCCGCGCTGCTGCGGGGACTGCTACTAATTGCTTCAACTTCGCAAGATGGCAGCACTGGACCGCTCTCTTCTGCCGGTGTCACTTCCATGTTTGCGTCCGTCACCTGAAGTTGAGAGGTTTATTGAACAGGTTTATCAATGCCTATCGTGGAACTTAGAGTTTTTACAATCAATACTGATTGTATACTGCATAAAAATAAGACAGTAAACATTTAAGCTTGGTTTGGTTTGTAGGGCTAAACGTCTCAAAGCGACTCGTACTATGAGAGACGCTGTATTGGTGGACTCCGGATAATTTCGAACACCTGGGGTTCTTCAACGTGCACTGACATCGCACAGTACACGAGCGCCTTGTTTTTCGCCTCCATCGAAAAGCGGCTACCGAGGCATTCGATCCCGCGTCTTCGGTGTCAGCAGTCGAGCGTCGTAATCACTGCAACACCGCGGCGGGGCCTAAATAGTTAAGTACTGCCGTGAGCAAAATGAGACCCCGTCTACAAGCTCCGAACTGCGCCGCACTGCATGCGACTCTGAGACAAGCGCACTGCGCCAGCCTCAACACCAGCAGAGCATAATCGCCCGCCTCCTCCCCTCCCTTCCCCTCTGAGGGGCTAAGCCAGCATCTACTGAAAAGCAAAAAAAAGTACGCGGAAAATGATAAAATTATTATTATTATTATTATTATTATTATTATTATTATTATTATTATTATTATTATTATTATTATTATTATTATTATTATTATTATTATTATTATTTGCGGTGTTCAACAATCAGAAATTGGCGGTGTAACGATTTCTTCCTCAGAGTTAAATGATTGTCATGCAGAAGAAAGGAAACACGCCAACGATAGCGTGCGTGTATCGTCAACAACTCCTCATTTCCTTACCCGTGTATGCTTAATATTTAGGTAGCGAGACTGAAATCACAATGCATTTTCATTGTGCATTTGCTCCAGGTTCTTTGTTGTTTCCTTCTGGTATTAACAGTTAATAACATTAATCGTTTCTCATCACTCCAGAATTCAGCGCTGGTCTGAGCAGCTCAAATTACAGTTGTCAACTGAATAAAGTGTTGCCCTACCGCTTGGTTATGTCATTATGTCTTACTGACTGTCATCTCAAGGTTAGTATACCACAATGTGGCTTCCTTTCTGATTTTAATTGCTTTCTCACATAAATAAAGCACATTGTCATCTGAATTCACACCGTGCCATACTTATCGTTAACGCTATCGTTTTTTGCCACTTCTGTTTCCTAAGTTTGGGTGCAGCAATCGCTCTGAATACTAGAAACAAGTGCAGCCACCTAACCGCCTGAAACAACGCTTTAACCAAAGCTCACGATTTCCAACCTATAATTATAGGCTGCCCCATTTAGTTATTTTTATCTCTTGCAATTCATGCTCGCTGAACTAATATATATGCCCTGTTTTCTCTTGTCCGTGACTGTACCTCCTCATCCCTCTCGAATCAAAGCTCTGCAGATACTGAACAGGTGTACAATATACGCGAAAATAAACAAGCATAGCATTCAACACGCTCAGGGGAATTAACAAAGGTGCAAACGACTTTTAGCTATCATTTCAACTGACACTCAAGTACGCGCAAGCACGGGCTAAGTCCGTAAAGAAAGCATGCACCTCCGCGAACTTTTTATAGCTCGAAAAACAGTTATTTTCAAGGACATCTTACATTGTGAATTAAACCCAATGCTGTGCCATTCTCCAGCGCAGTGCGCGGTTCGACAGCAAGTTCCTCACGCACTTGCTCGGTTTCTACGTCAGTGTTAATTAAATAAGCGAACTATACTGCCGTCTTCCTGTCCTTTTTCTCCAGGTAATGTGCACGACCCACAGGTAAACAACAGTTCCTTTCTTTTTTCACCCTTCCCGCGCAAATTCAGCACTGTACATACTGCAGCTCACCCATTGTTCCGTCGCCGTCGCACACAGCTCTATAGCACAGTAGATCTATACACACGATAAGCACCGAGCGAAAATGATCGAGGTGCACAACACTATGCCGACCACCCGACAAGAACCCTTCAATACATCCCACACGTTCGCCCACTTCGCCGAAACACTGCGTACTAACTGCACACACCGAGCGAACTATCAAAACCTCACAAACAAAAGCGGCACACCCGAACCACCCGAACGGCGCCGACTCGCCGAAAGCACACATGGCCAAGGCCCATGTGCCAAAAGGCCCTGATGGAGAGTGTCGAATAGCCGCCGCGAGCGAGACATCCGATCAGCGCACGCCAAAGAGCAGACGGCCGCTGTCCAGGCGAGAACATGCACCGAAATGAAATAAGAATCGCCAACATATTTGAACCACGCCGATAGAAAACAGCGGTAGCGGCGCGTCGTCTGTACAGGGAGCTCTTCTCCGCGCCATTCGCGCAACGCGTTCTGTTAACCGAAAGTAAAGCGACGTAGCCGAGAAGCGCTGGCGTTCATCTGCAGTAGTAAACGAGTTGCAAGGTCTCGTTACGTATCCCGCTGCGGGATCACATTTAGGCGGGCAGAGCTTCTACCACCGCCTGAGCGGAACCACGCCTATAGTTGCAGCGTGTCAGGCCGCACGTCCCGCGCAGCGCGTAAAGACCTGGGCGTCGCTGACCACGCGTATTATCGCTTTTGTTGTCTGGCAGAAAAAATCGAAGTAAAGCACATGTCAAACTGCTATTTCGCATATGTATGATAATACGCGTTGACGGTAAAAGCGCAGTGTGTAAGGCGACATATCTCGTCGATTGGCATTTCTAACGTAATTAAGGAAAAATCATGCTCGGTACATCTTTCCCAATCAGATACGCTTTCTTTCGCTTCACCTTTGCAACACCGAACGAAAATAAATTGAAGGTGTACACATATTTTGAATTTATTGCACGGTTGTATGGCTTAGCCATTTTCGCGCTTATAAAACAAAACAACAACAACAACAAAAAAAAAAAAGGTTTCCTAAAGACACGACACGTCAGAACGGCTGGGCAAAGCAGTTCGATATGCCGGAACAGACCGGCAGCCATCGAAACACGTGTGTGCTCTAAACACTTTCGCAAAGAAGATTTTGATCGGACGTCTCTTCTAAGAGTTCTACAGAAAGATGCCGTTCCTAGCTACACTGCTGTTCAGTGCCCGTATCCAATATGCAAACTTCACCGCCGTGGTGGGCAAGTGGTTAGGGCGCTCGACTATTGTTCCCAAGGGCGCGGCATCCGGCCTCGGTGGCCGCTTTTCGATGGAGGCGAAAAGCAAGGCGCCCGTGGGCTGTGCGATGTCAGTGCACGTTAAAGAGCCCCAGACGGTCGAAATTTTCCGGTCCTCCACTACGGCGTCTCTCAAAGCCTGATTCGCTTTGGGACGTTAAACTCTCCAAACCAAACTAATATGCAAATTTCAATTTTACTGCGAGGTCTTCTTTGCAACGTCCCTGCTGTTTTAATGAGTCTGCAAATTAAGTGAGCTTAAGTGAGCGTAACTTGGCAGTGCGAATGATGCATGCATGCATACCCCGCGCCACCGGAACTTGATAAATTGCTCATCGGTACATCGTGCTGTTGACCAAGAGCACATATGTAGCTATTTATTCCCGAGCAAGACCCAGCGGTCTTGCAGCGGTGGCGTAGCGGTAGAACATCCGCCTCGCATGCAAGAGGACCGGGGTTCAAATCCCGGTGCCGCGCAATTCTCCACAGGATGAAAAAAAAAAAAAAGAAAGAAATCTGCGTGTCGATGCAATTGCATAAAACAGGTTTGGGGTGCGACCTGATGCCGGTGAACACCTCCGGCAACGCCCTCCCTCACCAGAACAGGAGTAGGCCACCCTGATGCAGTAACTGGCCGCAACCTCCTATGATAAGCTCCATAAAGATAGAAAGCGTGCAGAGTGGGTCAGAGAAATAACTCAAGTTACCGACATTCTAGTGGAAATTAAGGAGAAGGTCGCTGAGGGTAACAAACTGGATTCCAAGGGAAGGAAAGCGTAGCAGGGGTTAGGTGGGCAGATGAGGTTAAGAAGGTCAAGTGGATGCAGCTAGCACAGAACCGGGTGAAGTGGAGAAATATGGGAGAGGCCTTCGCCCTGCAGTGGATATAATCAGGCTGATGATGATGATGAAGACCCGATGGCAGTACAACTCCCGCTGTCTGTTGTAGGTTGTTCTAGCTTAAACAGCAATTCTCGTCTCTGTCTTCCTCTGTCCTAACCCTCACGTACAATATCTAATTTTGGCAAAGTACTAATGCTGCAAAAATTTTAGGTCTGCCGGCAATTACGTTATCGGGTGTTTGTGCGCGTACTCGAAAAGTTAACCTACACTAACTAGGAGCAACGACTTTGCCCCTGACGCGATGTAATCGCAAGCACATATGCATCCTGCCTTCGCTCTGACGATTTGCGCGCACGGCCCTGGTCGTTCGATCTAAACACGTATACGGACATCGGAACCACGGCGCTAAACCTGTAGTAGACGATATACGGATTTTGACACCTTACAGGCGCGCCACGAAAGCGCCTTGTACAACATATGGGCCGTGACGCGCGCGTACCGCGATGAAAAGTGTACATACCTATATGTATTATAATAATAAATGTTTTCACCACCACCACCTACGCAGGACATACGCCACGCAGATGTGCCGAAATGCGATACGAGTCGAGATGCTGAGAGGCGATCGAAGTAAAAATAAAACTGAGACCGCTGAAGAAAGTTACCAACAACCGACGACCACTGAGAGGGCTGCCGACGCGCAAACCGTGCCCAGTTTCGTTTGTAACAAGATACATATGTCGTCTGAGGCGCGCGCCGACACTACGAGCTACATTATCCTAGATCGAGCATCGAAGAAGCGCGGCCGTCGTCATTCGAAACGAAACGCGCGCAGAAGCGATCGCTAAACTTTTATTAGGAGACGTGACTCCACAAAGAAAGGTATACCGACTGGGCCAGCAAAAACAGCAGGGGCTATACTATATCAAACAGACATATCGCAATCGCGCAGACCAAACCCGCCTGTCAGAGTAATCCTATCGACGCCTCGTGTGAGCGAGACTACGCGCAGAGGTGCTGAAATAATTAGGATGCGACCAGCAACAAGTAATCGCATGTTACAGTTAATTAGAAGATGCCGACATGGGATATGCGCTACACATACATATACATGAACCAAGATATACGCATAACCATCGGGAACAAACATATTTGCTGCCCAATAGGGATAAAAAATAATATATTTTCGCATCTGATGCTATTAAGAAGAAAGATTTCACATAATTCTAACTAAAGAACAAACAATTTTTTAATAAACTTGGCATTTGATGAAACATGCGGCTGCGTGCACTGCCTATGTGCATACAGTGAGAGACATATACTAGAGTAAGAAAAATAAACAGCGAGGCATATTTTTTTCCTTCCTCCATGTTAGCGCAATAACAGGCCTAAAGTGGACATACGCAGAACGCTAACGTAGTACTAACGTTTGCGTATATGTACGAAAATTTCAGAAGTTAGGTTTGCTGCTTTTGCGTACTTAGAGTGAAAATATGACGGCGTCCTTAGAAGCGAGAGCTGCCTGCTTTAGCTGAATAATTAACACTTAAGGAGTCGTCGTGGCGTGTCTAACACTTTTGCCAATGCCACTGGCGTTGCTGCTTTTTGCTATGAATGACCTTCTTCAGCGACCACGTTAAGGTTCAATTGCGCACATTTTTGCAGACACATCATGGATTATGGCCCCCGGAAATCGAATGAAATCTCCATCTATCGTCTGCAGCTACTCAGAGCGGTGCACAATAGATTTGTAGGAGGTAATAGAAATGGCTTGGAGCTTGTGGTGGGGCTTTTTTATATCAGTTCAGTTTAGTCGTTCAGTCGTGTGCGACTCTTCGTGACCCTATGGACCATGTCACGCCACGCTTTCCGGTCTCTCACTATCTTCCTAACATCACATAACTTCATCTGCAGTGCCTCGAGAATGCCATCTAACCATCGCGTTCGCTGCCTACCCCTTCTCCGGCGACCCTCAACCTTTCCCAACACCAACTCTTTCTCCAGCGACTCCTCTCTTCTCATCAGATGACCAAAGTAGCTGAGCTTTAACTTTAAAATTTGACCCTCCAATGAGCAGTCAGGGTTTATGGTCGACAATATCGACTGATTTGATCTTCTGGCAGTCCAAGGAACTCTCAAGAGTCTTCGCCAACACCACAATTCAAACGCGTCAATTCTTCGGCGGTCAGCCTTTTTCACAGTCCAACTCTCGCATCCATACATCACAACTGGAAAGACCATAGCACGAGTTATACGGATCTTGGTTGGCAGACTAATGTCTCTACTCTTTACTAGGCGGTCAAGGCTAACCATTGCTCTCTTTCCCAGAAGCAGGCGTCTCCTAATTTCATGGCTGCAGTCTCCTTTATTACGACAATCTGTAATAAATTGAGAAAATATTTTGAGCATTGCATGTTATCCGAAAGTATACTTTTTTTAGTGGAATTTATTTATTGAATTTATTGAACTGGGCCCACTAGGTTCACTTTTCATATTGCACATAATTTGGTTGCTATGACATTGCTTGAGCATTATGACGACGGAAATGAGTTACTGTATTAAGTGGCTCTAAAATGGTCAGCATATTTGCAACTCAGCAGCAGCAGCAGCCACCGATAAAGGGCATTTTACCTGCATGAAAAGTAGACCGCGTTTAACGGCTTCGGAACGCTGCACTAAAACTATCTGGGGCTAATTGTTGCTTGCGGCCTGCTAACGTAATATCCCTTATTTCAGTCGTGACGCTAACGCCATACCACAACTCTCTAGGATGGAATATATTAACGAGATAGTGTTGAAGACACCCTCTAAAAAAAAAAAAAAAGAACTGCATTGTGAAGGATAAAAAAAAAAAAACAGAGCACTGTACAGATTTGCATTTGAGAAATGCGAAAGCATGCGCGTTGGCTGCTCTTTAGTAGCTCCTATAGAGTGTCATGATTCAGCACTTTCGAGAGTCACGACTAGACAACAATTATGGTCACGACTTTGACTATACACAAGTCATGCACATTGAATCTCCGATCTAACTAGACTATACCTCATGACACGACAGGCATGGCATGACATTTATATACCACTTGTCACTGCATACACATTCATGACTATCAGTCTTACCTTAATGTGACGTCATATCACATGTTACATATTGCTTCCCCATTTTGCGGACACGTTTTCGTAAACATAACCAATTTAGGTTTTCGCCTTAATAACGAGCATCCCTGCAGCAGGCCACACTGCCGGCCACTGTCCGGCAAATTGTCCGTCGTCATCAGACCACATGGCTTGACCGAGTTGTCAGGAGCTGACAGCTTCGGCAGCTTCTTTAAGTGGGAGGGTGAGATGGCAATCTAACCCTGCAGGACACTCAACTGGATGCAAAGTTACGGCACGCTACCCCTCTGGTCACGAAGGCACGCTCGTACGGCTTTGTTAAGCGGGGCTGGGTGGCTTTTCACATTGTGTGGTAGGATACGACAGTACGTGTGGGATAAGAGCGGCACAAATTAAATGATGAGTGATTCAATGAATAGCAAGATGCACGTACGAGAACAACGGTCACCAAGTGGAGCCACAGACAGAAGCCATTAATGATGCCCCATCGTACCGAGCTTAAGTTTACACTAAAATTTTAGATGCTTTAGCATTTATTGCTATTATTTGCAGGCCAGAAAGAGACCAACTTCACGGGAAAAACTGCGGGGACACTTAAGCTCTGTCGCTAAGGGTATGGAGGAGTCTGCGGCGCCCTTTGTGAATTTTCGTTCACGAATATGCATTTTGCTGTTCGCTTAATATGTGGACTTATTGTCTCATGCATACACATCAGCATAGTGCCGCGAAGTTTTGTTCTGTTTGCTTGTTCACGCTCAAAGCCACCGGGCTCGGCTTTATCACTTCCTTTGTTACGCAAGACGTCCCCATGGCTTTATCTCAAAGGATCGTAGCCACACGCAACTGCTTACACATTGTTCCATTTGGCGACTTTATCTGGCTGTTTCCTTGCCGGCTTTGAAATTTATCTTTTCCGAGAGCATCCGACAATAGTTCGACAACAGCAGAGCATGGTTGTTACTATCACCGCCGCCGAGTTTTCATAGTGGGCGTAAGTCAACAAAATAAATGAGTTTCATTAGAAAGCACTTCTTTGCTTTCCCGAGTGCTGTACTGCCCTTATGACTTCCTCAGCTACCACGTTACGTGAAAGACCCTCCGATGTGAATATAAAGTCCCGCTTTACACAGCAGTACGTAAGAGGCCTGCAGAGTAGTGTGTCTCCATCTGTATCCAGGGGCCCCGGATGTTTTGATTTCTACCTTAAAGCCGTGACTAGAGCTGGCAGTTACTGCAAACTCGGTCATAGTTGTTCCGTGACGTCACAAAAGCCGGCGATCAATCAGCGCTCTGCCGTGCCGCTTGCCAAGTATAACACCTGCCAGAGACATGCCCGAAATGTTTCGCTCACAACACCGACAAGATTGATACATGGATTGTCTGGAGAACAGCCGGGGCCTATGACGCTATCGTGTGAACATTAGTTACAAGGGTCAGTCAACGCGAGAGAGAAAACCATCGTTCTAAGAAAGTACGACCATGATGCGTTACAGCGTTCCACTTAAGTGAGGTGCCAACTGAGCATGCGCGGATTAGAGCGAGGTTGTCATATGCGAGATAGAATACGGTCCAACATAAACCGATCACGAGAGAGGAACGCGCGTTACGATATGCTAACAATGACAATTACAGATCGTAGATAAGCTCGGGTGAAATTTGCTGGACACGCTGGTTGCGATAACCAAATATTAGACAAGAAAAAGGCAGCAAACGTCCCTACATGTGACCTCTGATATACATTTCTGACGTAGCGGTCAATGTGTGTATAGCGTCTTTTGCAAATATAACCACGGGTAGCTATGGTGGCGGCCAGGGCAGGCTCGAGACCGAGCATCGTCGCTTCGACCCTCAGCGCTTGACCCTGGCACCCTGCATACGAGTGTAAATACGTCAGCGCCCTCGCCGAACATCCGAGTCTGCATGTTGCATATGCTAGCCGTTTACTTATTTAGCATGAAAGGAATGAGAGAGAGGGTGGAGACGCACGTCAACTATAGTAGCTTACGCTCACAGCCAGGGAGCAGGGCTGAGCAAAGACGCGTGTTGGGTTCTCTTTGAGGGCGGCTTCTCTCCCTCTCAGGCATGCTTGTTATGCGGCCATTCCGTCGATACCCAGGAGCCCCTCATATGTGAGTGGCCCGCATTCGCAACGCAGCGTGCAATTCTGAGGGCCGGCCACCGAGCCCTTGGGCTGTCATTGCCTGGAGGATTTTCTTGGCCAGATAATATTCACAGGGGATGGGAATGTCCTTCCTTTCTTACATGCTAAAGAAGTAAACGGCTGTCATGTGCAACATGCAGTCTCGCATGTTCGACTCTCCTTTCTGGAGGACGCTGGTCTCTAAACGGCTAACTATAACTCAGTGGCTAGTAACAGGTGTCATATGTCGCTGGCATGGCGCGGCATGCGACATACCCTCCCTTCCATCACCCTTTTCCCATGTCCTACCTTTTCCTATAAGCAAGCTGGTAGTGGCGATTAGGCTATCACGCAGGTCAGTGTTATTCCCCCTTCCATTTCCTACAGCCACCTAATCAATCAATCAATCAATCAATCAATCAATCAATCAATCAATCAATCAATCAATCAATCAATCAATCAATCAACCAGGGAGCAGTGACCAGCGCCCGCAGTGCCTTCGCTTGGCTGAGGATGTGCTCCGGACACCGGCGTGACTGCTCGGTTACTTATGGCAAAGACGGTTACCTGCCAGATACCATGCTAGCAGGCGGAGGGCGGTTTGTCCACTACGCCATAACAATAGGTTTGTGCCAGTAGCTGAAGATCCTCATTAGATGACCATTTTTCATCTTATTTTTGAGTTCCATGCGACCGTAGCACATCTATGCTACATGCTAACGCACTACAGATGCTGACTGTGCTATAGGGTGCAAGTATACAGTACAGTTTGGATACTGAACACTCTTACGAAACTGACCCCTAGCGTCAATAGACCGACAGCACTTCTATTGTTGCTGTTTGCGTGTGTGAATATGTTAGGGCTGACCGTTTCGTTCTTGAGAACATTACCTCTATATATACATAGAAACTAATGTCAGTGAGGCATCAGTCTCTTAATGTATACTCGCCGGAAACTCGACCAAACAGCTCGAAGTCAGATTTGGCAAAGTTCTCTGCATTACATGGAGCAAATTAAGGAAAATTAACTCGCGATTTTCTACCGTGTGTAGCGCAAATTGTTCAGCTAATGTTCATTGATATTATAGATGGCGCTTTGAAGTTTCTAAGAAAATAAATATTCATAGTGAGTTTCTCTCGAGATGGACATCTCGTGAAAACAGGGAAAACGGGGTTATAATAAATGCAGTTACATACAAGCGGACCGAAACATAGCTTCACTGGTCATGAATCTTCATCCCAAGCTTTACACAGGGACAGAACAAGCCCCTATTAAATGGTGCTAGCGTGTGTTGGGGAAGAACATGACGCTATTTACTAATTTCTCTTCCACAAGAGCTCGCATTAATGCTCTTCTATATAGCCAAATGGTCATCTACCTACATAAAAGGTGGCGCTGGTGAACTCTTTTTAGTGAATTCTTCCAATTACGGAGTGACCTTTCCAAATACGGCACCACCTTGGTGGTGCAGTGTTTAAGATGCCCGACTACAGTGGTGGAATACCTAGGCTCGAACCCGACCACCAGAAGCTGCGTTTCGATGGAGGCGAAACGAAGAGGCGTCCGTGTGCTGTGCGATGCCAGTGTACGTTAAAAAACCCCAGGTGGTCGAAATTTCCGGAGTCCTCTACTACGACGTCTCTCATATAGCCTTAGTCGCTTTGGGGCGTCAAACCTTACAAACCAAACCAAACCTTCGAAATACGCTACCCGAGAGCACGGCTGTATAGTTCTCCAAGGAAAGCTGTCAGAATTCACCGATTCAAATTTGAATACAAAGCAAATTTTTCTTGACCTCACGATCTACATTTCATTAGATTAAACTCCGCAATCATTATCGCCCCTTCCCTTCACTACGTTTTCATTCGATGTCACTTTACATCTGCTTTGCGTATTCCTTTGAAGAACTTTGATAATCCCACTCAACACATTTATTCTCAAAGTCGCTTGCTATTTCTAAAGCTGCATTCACGCTGGCGACTCGCGAAGGTCGCGCGACAGAGTTTCGGCGAACCGCGACAAGCGCCGGTCGTCACCGACTCGGTTCACGACAACCCTCGCACCGAACAAGATTTGAACAAAGAGCAGACTTCCGAGCATTTCCGCCCCCTTTCTCCTGCTGCCTCGCTCAGGGCAAATAAGTTCGGACTCCTTTCAGGTATTAATATGCGCATTTATTACAGCGAGGAAGATCTAATATGGCTGTGTCCATATGCATGGCTGTTTCGGCAGCCATAAACACATCTAGTTTGACGAAGACGGAAGCAGCGGTGGTTTGCTCGCCCCTTTTGCGATCTCGCGTAGTAGCAGATCATGAAATCGCCTCATGTCCAGCTTCGAGCGCATTACGAAGCATACAAGTACAAACACCAGTGAGCGCGCTTCACTCTCACGGTGATCCTTGACATGAGCGCCCAACAACTGCGTGCGCATGCACTTTGAATTTTCCCGCCATAGGAAGGAGGCGGAAGCGCCGCGTATTGGCTGAGCAGTTCTGCAACTTGAAGCCACGTCGCGAAAATCCGTTAGTGAGCCATACCCTTAAACCGGTCGCTGGCGACTTATTCAGGTCTCCCCCTCTGTGACCAATCGGATCGCGCGACCTCCGCGAGTCGCCAGTGTGAATGCGGCTTAAGAATCATAGCCATTAATATGTAGAGCCCATAACTAATACTAAACCAAACTAGTATACCAACTCACACCGTAGCACAACCAGTAATAAGTACAGCTCATAACTAATACTAGCCACAGCCAGCATACAAACTCACACCAATATTTAAAAATTTATAGTACTAACAAGTAGAACCAGTAACTATAATCGCTGACAGCATTTTGCAGCTCTAGTAGACAGCGAAGGCTAGGCAGGAAAGTGAAGGTCACGGGCTCTCGTCCGCGTCCCATGGAGAATGGGTTATTTCAGTGCTACGGACCTCGCACAGTCTCTCGAAAGCTCCCCCACCGCACCCCTTTTCTTTCCAGCCTAGCCTTCACAGCATAAACACAGAAAGCTGCTCTTGGTTTTATTTCACAACAGCATATTACGGAACGGACCTCTGCCCTTTGTCTGTAGTGTAATTACATCTCGAGTTATCACTGCATTCTTCCTGTAAGCTATGCTAATTTCCAGTAATGATATTAAGGTGCTGCATTGTTTAAGAGGAAAATAAGAGGAGCCAGGAATGACGTTCAACGCGGTTAAGTTAGCTTGAACGTCTTTCCTAGTTCCTCTTATTTTCCTCTTAAACAATGAAGCACCTGAATATTATTACTCCAATGTTAAACAATCCATTAGACCGAACGCAAACTACACTTATTTGCTAGCAGTTATGACCCAATGCTAACGTAAGTGCTGAAGAACGTTTGCGACACTACGACTATGCTTCTGTAAGCTGTAAGACATAAATTTAATGCTTTCTTAGGATGCATAAATGTGAGAAAATTGAGGGCAGACACTTAACAGTGCTTACGGGCTGTGAAGGCTGGGGCACGAATGTCTCATCGTGATTTTCATTTAGTTACTTTTATTTATTGTTTTTAACTTCACTGTCACAGTTACTGACAGCACCGCGCATTCACTAGGTCCGCCCATATTCAGCCTGGACCAGCGAGCATGAGCCTCCATGGCCCTGGGCCGCAACCCACAGGACCAGGTTCTATTCTCACCCTGCAAAATTACCCGAGTTTTCAGCTCATTGACTTTTCTTCGGTCACAAGAAGGTTTCCGACAAATTCGGCGTTAATCCCAACATTTTTGTCCTGTTACGTCACGTGTGCTAAGTGGACTTGGGTACTATAGTTGCTGATTTGTCTCCGGTGTGATATCATTTTCCCACCTCCTAAATGATCCCACGCTTCGCCACGTTCAGCTTACGAATCTATCCCTTAGAGCTGAGCAGCAGTTTACAGCCAAATGAGAAAGGATCAAGAAATACAGGTACCCTACACGCGGTACCAGATGTGCCGACTATTGCCACATTCCGCAGTTCATGCGGTGCGCTCTTCTTTAGAAACAGGCTCACTTTTTCCAGCGCAACATATGAAGAATGCGTTCTTTTGCGCGTGAACCTGAAAAATGACAGGCCTGCGCTCAAATTTGCATAGGAGGGCGAATGGCGGAAGCCAACCACTTTGACAGTTTTCGCTAACTGCATAGTCATTCTCATCCCTGCTACCATCATCATCATCCCTATTGCTACTATCATTATAAACTAAATGCATCGTCACTGTCATCGCTACTGCCATCATTTTCCTTATCATTAACTGCACCGTCATTGTCATCGCTACTATCGTCTTTATGCTAGGAAAGGAGAATTACGTTCCGTTTCTTACAAGCCCGGCGTGGAGTAGTGATTTGCGCGCTCGGCTAGGGATCGGAGGTGGTTCGATTCCCGATGGAGAGTATTTTTCTATCCTGCGAACACTCCCGCAGCCCGAGAGCCAAGAAAGGCTTCCTCCTCAAACGGCCCCTGCAATATTATATGCACTGATAGTCTAATGCAAGAAATCCATAAAGGTGGTCCTTATGAGCATTCGAGTCAAATCTGAAAGCTTTGCGTGTGAGCATATAACTTACAAATCTTTAAAAGGTACTCCTAGCGATCCCTGGCCAACGATTGGGGCGACAGGTCGCGCGCACCACGCGCAAACCTCCCATGTGACTTCACATATGGGCTCGCTGAGCGCGCTCGTTCAAATATCGGACGCAAGTTACGCGGTCAGGACGCGTGGCCTGTTGAGGCGCCGTCGCGATGAGTTGAGGAAGGAGAGTAGGAGCATCATTATCCATCGAGCGTATTTTGGGGGCTAATAAAGGTAGCTTAAGGGTTTTTTGCTTTGAGGTGACGATTGATGGAATACCTATTGCCCTTGAGTGTTTTGTAGATTTCGTAATCATCTTTTCATGGACCCTTTAGGACAGGTGGTTGCAGATCTTCATGGCATGTTTTGATGGCTACTGTACGATTTGGCGCAAGACCAACTCTAGTGATTCCAGTAACTCTAGCCAGACCGACTTCAGCATAGGCATATTATAATGAAATAACGCCTAAACAGGAAAGCTCGGTATTGTCTTAACATATGAGCTGCGTCTGCGGATTGGGATCATCACTGGTCAAAGGCAAAGCCGCGAGTCTTAACGCCCACTTTACAGTTACCTCTTTAGGCGTAGTTTAGGACATCTTGAAGAGATTTGGGAGGCACCGAAAACACATCCATCATCATTTCCCTATTTTCATAATGTTTCTTCAAGCACGGCTGGCTGAAAGGAACTAGTGCGACACCTAAACCCTACAGCCAATCCCTCCGTTCCAAGGTATGCTGTGCAGCTATGTAAAACTAAAAAAAAAAAAAAAAGAGAAAGAAGCATTAAAAAAACTGCCGAACAACTCCATGTGACAAGAAAGAGAAGTTGTAAATCCGAAAGGTGATATGTTCATAGTCAGGACAATCAACATTCAAGAGAACCAAGAAAACGAAAACAAATGCATATTTAACGTAGCGACTCAACACAAACGCCCAACCACAAAATATGCACTCCGTACTACATTGTCATTAATCTAATCGCAATTTACGAAAACCATTTTGCACAGAAGCATAAGAAGTAAGCAACGACCATAAAATACATGCCAGAAATGCTAAGTTGCGTTGGCAAATTAAACACTGTGCGCAAGGCAAGAAACGAGACAGCGACGAATGACACACGAGCATCGCTCAAATCTGCAACCAAGTCCACAGTTATGAACCAAATCACCAAACTCTGGCATGCGGAAACCGCAGGTGCAAACGACTTACGGGCTCAAGAATCGGTTTCGCTGGGCAAGAACGCAATGCAACCGCGCTGAACGTGGCCGTGGCACACGCGAAGAGGCGTTCAGTTCACTCCAGACGCGGTAGACGAGTGGCCAGACAGCTTCAAGCGTCGGCCTACAAAACCACGACTGAAGCGCAGAATCTTGCGAAGTGCTCAAGAACAGTTTCCACCCCACTAATCAGATCTATATCGCACTAAACGCGTAGCGGTTACGATAAGATTAGACTCCCACTTTTGGACACCTGCGTGACTCGTTGAAATCCCGCGCCCACCCGTTACTCGCCATCGGACGAATCCATCGTTGTTCGTATGACGCCTGCAGCGCCAGCGTCGTCTGCACCGTCAGCGTCGTCTGCAAAATGCCACCGAAGTGTTCGGACTGCCGTGTGGCTCGAGTTCGCCCACGCTATTGAAGGCTGTGCGATGCTACCGAGCCCTTATGGGTTTCGCTGAATTGAAGCTGCATTTTTCTTGATTTGCGTAGTTTCTTAAACTTCACATTACTGGGTGATTCGTAGAAGGGAGCACAGGTGATGGCCGAGGGCAGAGACGAGAGAAGCAAAACGGTGTGTGAGAAAAATAATAAAATTAAGGGAGCTCCAAATTATCATTATGCGACGACACTGCGTTAGCATTAGGTCTTGTCCTTGCTTTTAATTTCTTCGCTGATGGTTACTTATCATATATTTTCTGGTATACGTTGCCGTGTATTTTGCTCACTATAGGTTCTTTGCTGTTTTGAAGTACTAACTGAGCAACTTTGCTCTTTGTTGAGTCATGTTTTGTCATCATTTTTGCTGGGCCATCCTAAGTAAATTGCTCAGTCATTCTGATTTCATTCTTGCGGAGTCATTATCATTACTGAACGCAGAATGCTTCTTTATTAATACATATGTATGTCTTTTTTTGGTCTTTTTCCTGCCAAACGCATTTCGGCTTGTCCCTGCTCTTCGTTATAAGTGGAGGATATTTCCTCTTTCCCACCTGCCACGGGTGGCAAGTGGGACAGGTGGTGCAAAATACTACACTGGGCGCGGCTTTTCTTCGCGACGAGGCTTTTATTGGTAACGCGCTAATATAGTGTGTTAAGGTAATGTTCGACACCCTATAGGAAGGAAACAAAATCTCACAAAACGCTGCGAAGCATTCAAACCAGTAAGGAAATACTACTCATGGAAGGCACAACCATTTAATACGACCAGAAGAGTAATATAGCGTCGAAAATTAAAACAATGGGGTCGGGAATGAGTTTTGCAAATGCTTTAAGTTCAGCTGGATGATATACGTAATATATTAGCTGTGTCGGTTTGGCAGGTGGTGCAGCAGGAGAGGTGTAAGGAGGGGTGTATTCGGTGCGCCACTACGGGTTATAGGTACACATTCGTCCGAAGCTGTCTCCAGATCGCGTTTCATTCGTATCTAGAAAGCGGCGGGGCGGCGAGTAGCGGCGTGTGTGTTGCCTAAGGTATGTGACTACGAGGTAGTCGTGAAGTCCGCCATCGCATGTCGGACTGGGAGAGGATTCCATCGGTGCCGTGGAGATAGATTTCTCGGTAATGCGCATGGATGCCTTCATCACAGTAAATAAATACTCTCGTGCGCAGGCCCGCATGTGGTGGTCATGGTGTGTTCGGGTGCACACGCAGTGGGTGAGTATGCGAGCGGCTATTTTTGGTTTCGAGCTTTGGAGGGTGTGCCACCTGAGAGTCCGTACTTGTGGTTATGATTGGTACTTGTGGTTATGATGGTTCCGTTGATGGCGAGGGCACGAACGATTGCCGGTGCTATAGGACAACGCACTGGACCTCGCTGCGTACGGCGGCTGCCGTCTTGCGGGTCACGCATACTTCGGTCGTCACAACGGTCGCGATGACGTCGTGTAACGTCACGTCCGTGAAATATTTGTCGTATATATCTGGTTGATGTATGTGTGCTCTCTCGTGGAAATCAATCAATCATTTCTGGTCGACGCACTTTGCGGACGAACTTCCGGTGACGGACTTTGTGTCTGACGAGTCAGCGTCCTTTCCGTCACCTATACTTGTCCCTTTATTTCAATGCAAATCCAGCCATGCGACCCACTAACTGAACCAATTTTCGTAAGCTTTTTATCCAAGCATATTATATGGCCGATTAGATTACGTATTCTTGCCCTTCTTAAACTACTCTTTCTGCTTAACTGACTGTTAATTATCAGTTCTATCCATTAAACGCCTTTGTCATGTCCACTTACTGGCGAACTCAGATGTTCTACAAGTATTATATATTTCAGGCCAACAAGGATACCTTGTAGAACATTAGGCGGATGCTTAAGCTTCGCTTTAAGAGCAGTGGCTATAACGCGGCTGTGTCCACCCTGTTTTAAATGGAATTAGGCCAAGGGGAGCCAGCAAGCGGGAGCCATTAACACTGTCCAATTAAACGCAGAGCTTAAGTATCTATTTTATTTTATCCCGGCACCACACGCCGTCATATCACTTTTCGAGCGAAAGAGCTGTGTGCGCTAATGCATAACATATTAGTTTGTCAGTAGCCCTCGCATCGCGCGCAGCTGGGGCTTTATGGCCACTTCTTGAAATGTCAGAGCCATTACTGGGTACGCACGAACAGCGACACCGCCATGCAACGTATAGAGCGGAATCAGTTCTGGATTGGGATAGCCTTTGTGTCCGGCGAAACAATTAAGGTCGAGACCGGACAGGTCACTTGCGCAGGTTCGGCAAGTCCTCTTGACTTCTTCTTCTTGGCCTCTTGATGACATGATACATGCCCACGGGGGGTAGATAGTACAGGGTTTGGTGCATACACAAGCAATGATTTAATCACCCCGGATTATGGGTTGTACCGTGCATAAATTATGAATTTTAAATCAACGTCGGCATCCCGCCGGGGTGGCGCAGTGGTTACGGCGCTCGACTACTGTTCCCAAGGAGGCGGGATCGGATCCCGGCCTCGGCAGCCGCTTTTCGATGGAGGCGAAAAGCCTCTATCGAAACGCAGCTTCCTGCGGTTGGGTTCGAATCCGGGTACTCCGGCACAGTAGTCGAGCGTCTTAACCACTGAGCCACCGCGGCGAGGCATGGTCATGAGTGCCTGAGAGGGTAAAAGCGAGTGCCTCTGACACATCTGAGCATCTATCGCTCTCGTGGTCATGAGTGCCTGCGTTTAGAACACCGAATACATGCTGCAGTGGACGTACACAACACCAGTCGAGTGGCACCTGTGCGGTAGTTCTATTTCCTCACTACACCAATGCACATACGCAATTGTATTCTCGGAAGTTACATATCCTTTTTAGAGCGTAGCTATACTGCTCACTTGCGCAAAGGTTGCGTTATTCTGCGAATCGTAAATGGCGGTCGTTATGGCAACGGTGCGAATGCATTGCATAACAGGGTGCACCACGTGACCATGTTTGACGAGCGCCACGCCAGCGTCCGTGTAGAGGAGGAGTGGAGAGGGTAGTCTGGGACCCCTCCATACGAACGCCGTTCTAGGGTGATGCCAAGGAAATGCAATATCTGTCACACTTTTGTGGGGACACCTGAACCGCGCCGTGATGGAAGGGAGGAAGGAGAGAGTGAAAGAAGAGGTAAGAGCTGCCATAGTGGAAGGCTGGGGAATAATTTTGAATACCTTGTTTGTTTTGTACGGTTTAAAGTATCAAAGCGACTCGAAGGAAAGGGCGGAAACGCTGCAGAAGATATATCAAGGAAGACAGGACGTGGTCTATGTTGACACCACCGAGTATGAGGGCAGGCATGTTATGCTTGTGGTAGTGGCAGATGATCAAAACTTAAGAATAAGCGGCTTGGTCATGACGAGCTTTGCTCACACGGCTGAAGATGGTCATTGCCCCTGCGACAGCAGGGACGATGGCTACTACAATTATAAGTGATTCGAAAACAGCAATATGCAATTTTCTCGAGAACAGTATCTCCACAGGTAAAGGAGATACTTAAAACGTGTCAGGATGACGGAATAATCTGGCTAATAGGGGCACCAGCCCACTCCCAGCTTCAAGGAAATGAGGGAGCTCATATGCTTGCCCGTGGTCTTACCTTCCGGGTAAGCTCTGACCCTCAGTACACTCTTAGCAGAGACCGGCTAGTCAGCTATAAAGAGATTACTGATAACTATCGGCTAAACAGGGTAGAATACCCACCGGCAGATAGGCCACTAAATAAAATCCAAGAAAGCATTTGGAGGCGCTTACAAACAAGTACTTTTCCAAATCCAGCTACCCTAAGCCAGTGGTGCCCAGAACAATTCTCGGATAGGTGCAAACTATGTCAGGATAATACGGATCTGGTACATATGATATGGACTTGTCCAGAAATCGAAAATATAAATCAACAGACAAAAACGGATGGATGGATGAGAAAACATTTATTTTCATCGGCTTGAAGAGGTGAGGGTTCAGTTTGATTGTTGGCCGCGCCAGATGGCCGCCAGTTGTGTCCTGTCGGTGATCTCTTCGGCCCACTCAGTGACCCGAGCCTGGATGGCCGGGTCCGAGCAGCGCAGCACGGCCTCCCACTCCTCCATTAGATGGAGCTAGTAGCAAATCGGCGGATGGCACATAGGCCGCGCACCCCATGTAATGTGGTCTAAAGTGGCGTCGACGCCACACTCTTATGGTGAACCTGAAGAATTTTGGGAGAGTACTGTTGAGCTCACACCCTGACACTCAACTAGGTGTAATTCGACTGGCCGAACACGCCGCCCGGGTCCAAGGGCTCCAGACCGCCGTGAAGGTGGATAGGTTGATAGATTGATGCTTATCCTGTACCTGTTGGAGATTAAGTTTTACCACCACCACCACCATCATCAGGCTGTGAGAGACGCCATAGTGGAGGACTCTGGACCATCTAGAGTTTATCAACGCGCACTGACATCGCATGAATCAAGGAGGAGAGGAGTGGCTGCTCATGGCCCTATGGGGCTGGGAATGGTAGGTCTCCGCCGTTTGCAGCGGGGGCTCGCCTGCCACAGGTGGTTGTGCCTGCTGTAGACCGTCATTGCAACCGCCACCGCTTCGGTGGCGGACGAAGGCTGGTGCGACGCGCGTTTTTCTCTCTCCCTTTTCTTATTTTTTCTCTTTCTTCTCTATTTTCTCCTCTGTCCGCACGAGGCAGCAGGAATGGCTCAGCTACAAAGTCAGTAGCAGTATTCCTTCAACAACAGGCATCATTTTGAAGGTAGCGCGAAAAACGAGGACCAAGAGTGGAAGGACACAACACAAGCGCTCCTCGTTTTTCGCGCTACCTTCAAAATGAACCAGATTCAACTCGCCCAACTTTCAACCTTACTTCCAACAGGCATCACTCCCCCTTTCCAGCGATGCGGACGCGTTCGCATCGACTCCACACTTTTTCAGCTGATTTATGCGGTCTGATCGACTCCCTATGAACTCAAGCGCTGCAGACGCTTTGTGAAGCTGCTCTGTACCTCCTACGACTATCTTTTGGGACTTTCGAGCACGAATTTGTCGGCAAACATCCATCTTCAACCCGAAGCAGCGGCCGCTCGCTAGGCCTCGTGTAGGCGACTTCGCCTCCCGCAACTGGACCCTCTGCCAATACGTGAACCTACCCGCAGCAGCATGGCCCATTAAGCCGACGGGGAAGCGGTCACTCCTGAAAGACTTGACACCGATCCGAAATGGATTAGGACTATTGGAGCTCGAACGCTGAATCACCCGAAGCCACTCACGCCCAGGCAACCCAGCACGCGTTCGCCACCTCGGCCACAGGCCGGCCTGGCTACACTGATACAAGTACACCCAGCAAGACTCCCCCCCCCCCCCCCCCCCCCTCCCCCCACATAACACGTCCGTACATAAAGTAGCTACATTGGCACACCGCAATTACACCGCTAAGAATCACCCGATGGAATTAGAAGACATCTTCTGTCATCTCATTGAACTCTTACCGCGAACTAGAACGAGCTCCAGTCTCTTTATCCTAAACATGTATAGCCACCCTAAGGGTAAAGTAGCTCCCCTCAAGGCAGCACAACGAAAAGTATTACAGATCAGCGCACTCCACCAGCGGGTACTTAAACGCTCGACACGGCAACTGGGGCTACATATCAAATTGCGCAAAGGATTCCAACTCTGGGCGCTCCTACAAAAGGAGAGCTTTACTTTGGTCAACTAACCGCAACAACACACGCGTAATGGCAACAGTGTGCCGCAAAACACCATTTCTGATCTCACACCTACGAAAAATCTCACATAATGCCAGTGGTCGAACAAGCATAACACATTAGGTAGCGACCACTGAATGTCCCGAGCTTCCTTCTCCCTAAGTTCTATCACCCCATACGCAAGAAAGCGCCTCAAAATCATAGACTGGGACAAGATCAGAAACCACCGAAATGATGGCCCCGCTCAAAAAGATCACCTCGTAAACTGAGTCACTGACCTAACCCGCGACGTAGCCGCGGCCACGTCTGAGATCCCGAACACCAAACAGTCGGACGTGGCCGATAGCCGCCTTTTACATATGCGGGAGGCACACAACAGCGATGGCTCAAAAAGCATAACCGATCCCTGAAAAGAAGGATCTCAGCCTTGATTAAGTACACAGAGTCACATGCAGCGCAGCTAACCCGGCTACAGATGGGGACAAGTGTGTGACCGCATGGAAGGCAACCTCGGAGTTCTAGACACGTGGAAGCTTCTGAAGTGTCTTCTAGAACCTAATCACACCAAAAGCTCTCAACATCGCAACGTAACTCGTCTCAACTACGGCTTCAACATGGATTCATGAGGCCATTTTAATACAAACACTGAAAGCCAGATGCCTCACGACTACGCCACGAACACTCCTCCCTTCATATACGGACAAGCAATCCTAATCTCGATGCAGACATAGCGACATGGGAGGTTTGGGCAGCGATGCACAAGCTTCTCACTGTGTCTGCCCCGGGACTAGATGGGATAACGAACAAAGCGCTGCGAAACCTCGACGACAACTCTGTCCAAACAGTTACAGACCTTTTCAATCAGCAATGGAAGGCAGGTACCTTTCCCCCGGAATGGACACACGCAAGTCATCTTCAGTCCAAACCAGGCAAACCACTAGACATAACCCAAACTTCTCCCACTCCCCCTACGCGGACAACATTATCCTATGGACAACCACGGGAAATGTAGGAAACAGAGGACACTCTTCAAGCAGGAGCGCACGTAGTGGCCACGCAGCGTCCATCACTCTAGCGTGCTCCCCCACCAAATCCGAGCTCCGGTTGCACCACCCAAACCCCTGCCTTACCAAGCAAAAACATGTCTTCATGCACATAATCATAGATGGACTCCCAGTACCCGAGGTCAGTAAACTTCGAGATCTGGGAATGTTCCTGCAAAACAATGGACTCGACACAAACTATGTCCTCAAACTGACTATCATCACCCATCAAACTATCAGACTCATCAAACGAATAGCGAACAAGCACAGAACCATGCGAGAGCATGATCTTCGGCGCCTTGTACCGGCATACGTCATCAGCCGAATGATCTACTCCCTCCCATACCTCTATCTTATAAAGACAGAAACGGAGAAAGTGGACGCACTCATTCGTCAGGAATACAAAACAGCACTTCACCTACCGAAACATACTCCTTACACACGCCTCCTAAGCATAAGAGTCGACAACACAATCCAAGAACTAGTGGAAGCTCATCGTACCGCTCAAATCAACATTTCTGGTAGGTTCCCCCTCACCGCACTAAAACTCCAACAATTGGTCCACTCTCCGATAACAGCCACCCAGTCCCCCAACACATCCGGGACCTTACCATACAACCACTACCTAAGAATATACATCCTGCTCACCACAAGGCACGACAGCCAAGGCATCACACAAAGTCCACGCGACTGACACCAAAGCGGCCTACGTAGACGCGGTCGAATAGTCACCCCGCTGCATATGCCATCAGTGTACCTTCGTATAACTGGTATAACTTCCATCATACAGTTCCCGCCTGTCAAAGCAAAAACGTCGACAGCGGCCGAAAAGGCAACCATAGCGCTAACCATCTCCTCTTCCACTGTCGAATTGATTTTCAGCGATTCTAAACCGGCCATCCAAAATTTCACAAGAAGGCAGATACACCCAGTCGTCCATGTAACAGACGAAGGCGGGCTGGTTGGTGGTTGACTATAGAATGCATTATGCAACCGCGCGAAGCCATACCCAGTCGTCGATCAAATCTTAACCTCTGGCTCCACAGCTTCCCGACCGATTCACGTTGTCTGGGTACCAGGCCATGCAGGCAACCCCGGCAGCTATAGGCACCCCACTCAACTGCTCAAGCGCACAGTCGAGCGGGGCATACCGAAGACTGGGGAAGCACGTGGGACAGGCTTCTCAACTATCAGGGTGTAACTCTTCACTACCGAGAACAAAGATTCTTCTATGCCCCACCTCACACCTCTCTCTCAAAACCCCATCAAATAATCTGGCGACAGCTACAAGTCAAAATACTTTCCTCCCCAGCTTTGTTGGCTTTGTCATGCAAGGGCGGTACGACCCCACATACCCTCTATGCGGCACACCTAGAGCCACCTTCGATAATACAATGTTTATATGCAGAGATTTCCAGCTACCGCCCCACTGGGGCCTCACGGACCAAAAGGGTTGGGAGATCGCGGTCTCCAGAGTCCAGCTCGGACCCAACCTCGCAACAGATGCTGGTTGACTGGGCTGAAGCGGTCGGTGTCAGGGTCTGACAGACACCAACCGGGATCAGGAACCATCCTAATTCTTGCAGTATACCCTGGTTCCCTCAATAAATGTTTTTACCACCACCCATTTCTATATTTCCGCTTTCACTCCACCTTCCTGCTTACCTTAGGGCGCGGGTCAAGTGTCCGCAACATAAGCGTGACAAGTACTGTACCGTTCCTTTCCTCTAAACCCATTTAAAGAAAATCGCGACTGAAAGACGGTGTTACGGCGGTTGCCGTGACTACTCGCAGTTTTCGCTCGTATCACTAGGTGTAAGAAATGCGTAAACCTGGTTTAAGCATTGCTGAAACCCCCCAATTTCTTTTTCTCATTTACGAACCACAACGGGAGGGTTATGCACCTGTCCGCTCTTGTCGTTGCTCCTTTTCCTTGCTGCAAGTGTCATTCTGGAGGAGATAATTACCACGCCTTTTTATTCTCCGCAACACCAAACATCAGAGATGATGGCAGCTTTCATAAAAGAATGGCATGTCCGAACACACTCTGGGCGCAGCTATACGGCATTCGAGAAAAGAAAGGAGTCGCATGGCATTTTGTTTAACAGTACACGTTAAGCATCAGGAGGGATAAACTGCTATTTTCACCATCGATTCAAATTTCAGGCATCGTACGAAACTTATCTCATGCAAAATTTGGGATACGCCCTTAAACATGCTCGCGTTTTGAAAAACAACTGGGAAGTTAGGATAGTGGTGGTGGTGAAAAACGTTTAATTATTTAAAAGAGGTGGAGGTATGTATGTGCTGGATCTTTGAAGATCCATCCTTTACAAATAGTGGGGTCCCTAATACGGGACCCCAGTGGAGTCCGCCGCTGCCCGGGCGCGCTCGACGACTAAGGCTTTTTGGTCCTGCAGATCATAGCATCCGAGCAGGTCGCCTCCCAGTCCTCCCAAGTGGGGTTGGGGTGAGGAGGAATAACTGGGTTGGATGGGCAAGCCCACACCATGTGGTGGATGTTCGAATACTTCTTCGCACAGTGCGGACAACTTCCCGTAGAGGAAGGATTAAAATGTTTGAGTGCTGCCGGGCCCAGCAGAGTGTTGGTAGAGACAGAGTAGAAGCCGCTCCTCAGTTTTAGACTTTTACTAGGACGAGGGTAAAGGCTATGGCAAGATTGATAATAAAGAACAATGTCTTTAAAGGAATACGCGGGTCCGAATTCGAGATCCTGATCTAGGGGGTCGAGATGGGAAGCCCGGAAAGAAAGCGCGCGAGCGGCGGCATCGGCTGCCTCATTCCCCTCGAGACCCATATGAGAAGGAGCCTATACTATTTTCCGGTGAGCGGGGTCCCCGGTATAGTATAGAGGCAATTTTGAAGTAGCCGGTAGGCTAAGTATGAAGCCCAGCCTTGCTCGACGTTCCGACAGGCCCCTCGCGAGTCGGAGATAATTGTTTTGAAATCAGTGTGGGTAGCCCAATGGCGACCTCCTCCGCGGGAGATCTGTCGCGGGCGCGAAATGTAAGCCCGTTAACAGTTTTGGACTGGTGGACCAATACGGCCGTATACCATCCCCCATGGTGGGGGCCACCCACGTAATAAATGCCGGGTTTCGACCCATAATGGCGGCCCAAGGCTTCCGCCCGTGCCAGGTACCGGCCGTTGTGGTCTTCACGTGTCATGTTAGGAAGGTGTACGTGGAGGGCGCGTCTGCACTCGAAAGGGAGACGTACACGCTCTTCCATAAGGGTGGTATGTTGGATGTGTAGACACCGTAGCTTCAATAAGTGATAATTTTTGTTCTTGGTGTGTGCTCTATAAAGCTTGCATATGCATGAGCGAAATCGTAGTTGCGGTGAAGATGTCTAGCGGGCGCCCCTGTGTGTTTCACGTTAGGCGCGTCCCATGATTTTTTCGCCATGACACACTCAACGTCGTGGGGTCCTGAGGCCCCACGACGTTGGTCTTCGATGTAGTCGATCCCTGCTAGGACCAGTCCAGAGACCGTCGTCGACGCGGTGGCCTCAATAGCGGGTTTACCCGAAGTTCATTGAGCCCATCATATGGGCGGCCAACACTTTCAAGTAACAGTAAAGAACATGGCTTCAATGACTAATCGTCGACGCCGGCTCCAGCTCCGACCCAGCAGATGCTGGTTGACTGGGCTGAAGCGGTCGCTGCCAGGCATGGCCTGACAGACACCAACCAGGATCAGGAACCATACCAATTCTTGTTATCTACCGTTTCCCTCAATAAATGTTATAACCACCACCGGATGTCTGGATTGGACGCCAGGCATGAATGATGCCATGATCGGATGTGACGTCAGTTCCGAGTATTAACATGACCGGATGTGATGTCATGATGGCGGCACATTTGTCATTATCATCATCGCTATCACTAACCATCACTATCATTATCGATCACTATATATCTACCACTGACTATAGTTCTTCATTGACCGCGTTAAAGATAAAAGCGGCGGTGGCCTCCATGGCAACCGCGTTGGCATGAAGCGACAGGGAGAAGCGAGCCGCCCGGCTGCCGGAACATGGGCGAGCGTCTGCAAAATTATACAGAGATTCTCGAAAATTACAACTAAAGCAGGAGACTGGTGCCACCAGCGGATAAAAGCCTAAACAATAGGGAGACAGTCGCATGGCGGCGCCTGCAAGCTGGGAACTTCGCAAACCCGGTCTGGGCATATTATGTCCAAATGGACGATAGAAAAAGCGATAAGTGCAAGCCCTGTGGGGAGAGAGGGGCCCTCGATCACATAGTCTGAGAATGTGTTTGCTCCCCGGGGGCTAAAGCAAATATAAATTGTAGAGAAGCCTGGGAAGCCCTGTTGCGGAGCGAGGTCCCTGCTTCACAGCAACAAGCCATCCGCCTGGCGGAAGAAGTCGCGAAGAACTAAGACCTCTGCCTGCTTTTGATCGCGGAGGTACAGTTTTAGCCACTGTAGCGGAGGTCCCAGTTCCCGTCCCTTAGGCCTGCGTGCCGGGGGCGGGGACTAGGGGGCCTCCTTATCTGGTGGAACACTGCCCGGTGCGCATGACCGAACGAACGCCGACAGCATGGGCCATTAAAGGCTCGGACACCTACCGCCGCTTCGGTGGATGGACGACTACCTTCACTTTCCAGTTAAATGCCAGTGGACTCTATACGCAGGACTATAGTGTATTGCAGGGACCAATCAGCGTGTGCGATGCTGACTGCGCGCGGTTTAACTGAAAGTTGACGCAAGTGAGGCGCGGCAACTGTCGCTTTCTGCGGACACTTCCTCTCCGCGCCACTCGTGAGCCAAGTAATGCTTTCGCCTGGAGTGCATGACAGGGCACGATAGAGCACGCGTTTAAAATTTGGCGCCGTGTACACTGCGACATCTCAGCCAGCGACGTTGACGACGTCACGTATGCAACTAATTCGCGTGCGTCCAGTTTCGCTTTCTTGTGAACAAAACCTGGATTTCTTCGCGTTGCGGGACATTAGATTCTTTTTTTTTTCACTTCAAAAACTCTTTTCCACAACCTCAAACTCCCCATTGTCATTAACCAGACTGCGTTAATCAAAATATGAGCGTTTTAGTTACAGTTAGAAGAGTTTTGCAAAAAAGTATGTCCGCCAAGGCAGAGTTTGTTCTTCATAGTATATTTTTTGAAGCTATATGCTGGAGCACCTGGGTTTCCTTAGAAAGGATGTGTCATTTCCGATACAGAAAAGGCATGGCTATGTTACACTCAGCAGAATATTGTGTTTAGTAGTGTCCTTTTTTTTTTTCTAAATGTTGCTCTTCGATTCCACAACATACATTTCATGTTGAATTACTGCAATGAGATTTGGAAGAGCCGGGTAGGGTGGGGGGGGGGGGGGGGGGAGGGGTGCTCAGTTTGCAAGTAGAGCCAATCAGCTTTATTTGGCTGAAAAACAAGGTGCCAAGGAGGTGCCATGGAGGACCAGGGCCGGTTGATGGAGTGATGACAAGAACTCCAGCCAAGCATGCCAAGAAACATGGAGGAGGTCAGCAGGTGCACAGCAAACTCTAAAATAGCAGCGGCAGCTTCCCCACAGCATGCAAACTTGAAGACATGGGAGTCTGCCAGAGATTGTCCCCCCCAAAGCCTCTTCGCTTTAGCTTGGGAAGAGGGGGTAGGGGAGGAGTGCCTCTTTTATATTCCCCTGCCCACGCCCATGCTTGAAGTACATGTGGGCGTTTTAGTCAAGCGTGCCCTCTTGAAGAACAAATCGGAGCGAGACTCGAATACTTTTCTGCCCGTGTCATTCTGCCCTACCCACAGCAGCAGTGAGGAACTGTTCTGAATCCTGACGCTATATGTTGTGTGCATATTTTTTGTTGCTTGTTACTACAAAAAAGTGCTCGCTAAAGAAGTGATTCAAAGCTATGGTACATTGCGCACATGCGAAACTTCGCCAGGAATACGTCGATCGCAATAGCTGTACTCCAGAGCTACTACTGTTCACAATTGCTTCACAGCACGATGATTTGCAAGTACAGTATGAGAAATCACATCTGCAGCCTTAGGCCCAGCACCAGGTCATGGCCGTTGCAGGCGACCTCAGAGGCAGCCGAGTCAGTGAATGTGTTCTCTGTGCCCCCGATTACATATAGTCGATCATCTTTTCTTTCTATCAAATATTCATTTAAACCAGCTCTTTAATACCCCAGTCACACGGTTATTTTCAAAGGCGATTGAGTTGATAGCCCTCGAGATTTTCAATCGCGATCGAACTCGAAGGAGTTGTGCCACTGCTACACGGCAAAACTCTAAGGCTATTGAAATAGTTCTGGTGTTTGGCGCCAAACTTTTATGGCGCCAATATCGTTGCTTTCGGTTTTGCTTAAAGGAATAAAATCTCTCTATAAATGCAAAATAAAATATAACTGTTACCTTTTTTTTAGTTACTGCAGGTGTTTAGTTGTTATTCAAGGACAACTTTTTTTTAAGGCGTTGGCGTTCATACGACCGTGCTTTTCATTGTGTTTGTTTTTCTCGGCAGTGCATGAGGTTACATAAGTAATACGCCTAAAAAAACAGCGATGCTATTTTAAAATTATTACGGGTATTATTATTTTACCGCGTAAATTAAAGATATAAAATAATAGCGCTTGTTCACGCTTTTGTATCGTAAACGCGCTGTGCACGTGTGTGCGTGACGCTCCTCGGGTCAACGATAGCAACCTTGCGCGATGTTCGAAGGCCTTCGAGATCTCGATAGAGTTCTGAGCTGTTCCATTGACTCGATAGACTATCGACTCAATGGCCATTGAAAACGCCCGTGTGGCAGCTTTCGAGGGCCTTCAAATCGATAGGATGTCGGTTCGAAGGCCTTCGAAATGCCCGTGTGACAGCGGTATAACTCTGTGCCTGTGCCTCAATGAATGGCAAAGTGTGAAAAAATCAAAACAATCAAGCATTACATGTCAAATTTTTTTTTATAATTTAAGAAGAAAAAAAGCACCGCTTACACTGGCGCTGCCCGGTAATAGACCCATCATAGACTATGTTGATTCAAGAAACCAAACACTAGCAGATGCACTTTTCCATCAAACAAGAATATGTCAAGTTCTTGCATCAACCTACAGCATATATGAACAACTATGAAATCCAATCGGGGTGGTCACGTTTACGTGCCAGCACCATCAGTGAGAGCGCAGCAGGCATGGGAGTATGGATGTCTAATATATACTATCTTGACCACCTTATTGTACGCTCACATCTCATACTGAAATAGTGACGAGGAATGTTTGCTCTGTGCACTTGAACAACCACAAAAGCAAAACGGACGCACTAGGTTAAGAACCTTAATGAAGAAGCCGTAGCTAAGTCTGATTACCTCTCCCTAAGTCATGGACTTTCCTGGAATCGGTATCACCTCTCCACGCTCTGCCCAGAATCGTGGATCATAAAGTCCAACTTTACTGGGGCTTGCGAAGCTCACCTAGCAGACTTGCATAACCACCGCGTTCATAGAAAGGTGTCACTGTCGTCTTAGGAACTGATAGAAAAAGCGTACCGGCCCCCCTAGGGGTTTCTCTCTTACTTGAAACTAGACACCCACGTAAACTCCCGTCACCTTCCCGAAATCAAACGTCACAAACTGCTCCACATGCACCGTTGTATAGATGTAATCTGTGCGTTTCGAACACCACGCTGAACCTGTGCCTAACCCGAGATCATGTGACGTAACAAACCGACCGTAGGCCTAGCCTTTGCAAACAGCCGCGCTCGCACCAACAGTGCCGGCACAGTCGATAAACCGACAGAATTCAACCAGTTCAACACTTGACGCGACACACCCGAAGACACATATACGTCGACAAAATCGGAGGCTAACAATCAAAGGCCAGTCGCCAACAAGACTATTGCCTTGGAACTTTCACCCAGATGGATATGCACCATCGACTGCCTACTGTACTGAAATGCAGGGCCGTTAACGTGGGTCTCCTACATGTTATTGTCTTTAATTATGTGCACTGCTGCAAAAGCCCAGAATGCGAGAAAAGCCGCACGAGCTCAGCTGTCATTTGATAACAATACTCTGCATAATATGACCATGGTATGATGGTATTTGTTTAGGCAGCAAGCTGAAAATAAAGTTGATGCAGAGAAACATAATGCCAGCGCAGCCGATGATCGAGCACAACTCAGGATGCTGGCATTATTTAATGGACCTCCAATCATGAGAAGCATTATCAAACAATTTAGAAAAATGAAAATTTCATTTGTTTCCAGTACAGCTATAAAGTAAAAGAAAATGAAAAGTACAGCGCACATAACTATTCCAAAAGGGTAGGTAAATGGATTCGTTACTTGCAGTATCCTCTAAAAATGCAGAACTTACATTTTTTGGGGCTGCACAATGCAAAAATCAATTACGATTTCAATAAGAATAAACGGCGTTAGTGCAGCTCATATCTTTCTGGCAGTAAGCTCCCTCATTGGTAGCAGCCAAGACCTTTGGAGGCCTTTCAACACTCTAGTGAATATGAATACATATCGGGCTTACAGGCTTTACCCTCCAAAACATCTAGCAAAAATCCTCGACAATCAAGCAAATGTTTGATATACACAAAACAAAACGCAAATACCGACCCAGCCATCCACATCTTCCCATAAGTGTGCCACTCTTCAGTTCCAACAACATTAACACACGCACATCAATGAATGCCAGGGTAGATGAGAACAGTTGTTACAGTGTCCCCCATATAAGGCCATGAATCACTAGTTAGACCTTTCGAGTGTAAATAGCTTTCGCAAGCAAGAGAAACCAAAACAGGCTCAAACGCTACTCATCTTGATAATATATATTACATCAGAAGTGATTCAGTAGCCCAAGCCATCATAAATATGTTACACACATGCAGTAGTCATCAAGGCCACAGAAATGGAGTACATTCGAGTGACAGTTCCATTTAGAGCGGAAGCAAAAAAAAAAAAAAAAGAGAGAAGCACAACAATATACTGATGTGCACCGAAAGTACTCTCAGAGGGCTAATTTCTGACTAAAGTGGCCAGAATAATTCCGCTCGCCATTGGAGTTCATTGGATAGTACAAGGCTTCAACCTTGAATGCAGATACGAGCAGCCACAATATGAAACAAAGTGCGAACACATGCAGAAAAAAATAAAATCCTCACACTTCAAGCCCATCAAAAACAGAAAGCAATGTCTCCGACTTGGTCGGTACTTTTAAAAATTGCGCTTCGCAACTCATGTTGTAACGAGGTGTTCGACACTTCCCTCACTGCATGCCTTCAAACACCTCACTGTGCATCTACGATTTTCAAAACATCAAGTATTGCACTGAAAGACACTGAAGAAAATGCAGAAAGCAATTGTGCAACCCAACTGTAGGTAGCAGTCTCACTAAACAATTTCCCGAAAAAATGATGGATGCTTCCATATACAAACACCGAGGCTGCACAGAAACTATCAACACGAGAGATGAGATATTCACTAAAGTGGTTCAATGATAACACAACTCTTCAATCATTCTACAAGACACGAGGAATGACAACACGCCGAAAACATCCACATAAAACAAAACGCTGTACGCTTCCCACCCCGCTCACACGGCATCAATTTCAAAACGGGCTTAGCACAAACACCACAGACAAAGGAAGCCGCTAACGGCTCTTGCCATCGGAATACATCAAAACAGCCCGAACTGAAGTTGCAGTGATAGTGATACGGCGAAGACCTCGGGAATATGCCAAAGACTAGTACACCAAACCCTGTCCATAACTGTGCATGATAACCGCCATGTCCAAATTATACGACTCTATCCTTACTTTCCCTGAAAATTCCTCCTTGAGTGAACAAAGCTTAGGACGAGGATAATAAATGCATTGCACTGACCAGCTGCATACATGCTAAACAAGTAGCCGCAGCAGAGCCAAAATCATCTAAACCTCTACTGTTGCAAGCAGCGAGGCATCAAGTACCACGAATCGAGGGTACCATCAGTGTCGCAACAGTACCATGTCACGAATTGTCATTTACTAATGCACTATTTCGTGTGCCCAGTTTACGTCAATGCAAGCTTGCAAACAGCAATAAACCAACCCTAACTCATAAACAATAAACGTAAGCTGCACAGACACAAGAAGGCATCTCGAGTGTGCTTTGTGCTCTATATGATAAAAAAAAAAAAAGTGTCCTTCTTGAGTAAGTATCCTCAAGCACGAAAAAAAAACGCAACCTTGGGCTAGGTAGGGCCCTAGTTTCAAGCTGAAAAGAAGGTTGGGATCATTAGGTTTAGCGGTTGTGTGTGAACTCGAGGTTAACGGAGCAGGATCAATGTTTCCCCACAGTTGGTACTATATGAGACTTCCATAGTGCGACCTTCAAACCCCGTGAGCAATAAAAACTTGCTCGCCAATGAGATATGAAGAGTCGCGTCACAGATCCAACCCAATATTACACTTGTGCATACGTCAAATTCTACACCCCCTACACAAGATCAGGGTACAACTCTGCGTGCATCATTCAACAAGCAATCTGCCTCCCTTTTCCCTAAGAAACACTTCAATGCTGTATGCCAGCTGCATTTCCTTTTATTTTTTTATCACGCCACATCTTTTACGGGCCGCTGTCCAGGTACTGCGCTGCGTTTACAACCTAACACAGAAACCAGACACTGATAGCGCTATTTGCAGCCTTGACAAAATATAAAAGTCAAGTAAATCGCACAAAGTGCCCACCCATGATAGACTGGTAAAAAGGGAAAAAAAGGAGAAAAAAAAGGTCAGGCCAACCAAGTACAAGGTGTGTCGAAACACATCCAAACATGCGGAAGAACCACGCTGACCAAAAAACAAATGCTGATAAATGATGCCACTCATTCAACACCAATCATTTTTTTTTTTTCTGGAAAGTATCTTTCAACACACTTGCTTCAATGCATCGAAACAAAATAAACAACATGTCATGAAGTCAAAGCCTAGGAATTGCCAAACAAACTGGAAAGCTAAAGCAGCAACACGGCCCTCAACTTTGTGTAATGGCGTCATTGCTTCAATGCAACGGTCAGAAGTGTAGTCTAGTGAAGAGATGTCGAGCAATGTCTCTCACTCTTAACAAAATCTGCCTAAATGACACAGTGGAGACATTGTTGCTGTCAATGGCTAACGAGTGATCACAGCTCCCTAACTGGACTTTGTTTCTACCAAGAAGTGGGAATCAGTTCAGTTGATTCCAAAATTACTGGGACAGATAGTAGCATTCTTTTTACCTCCACTTGTTTAAGATGAAGCCCAGATAGCAAAACAACTGAAAGCCCTTTGCCGAGAACTTGGGATTCGGCGTAGCGGAATCGATCAGAGCTCAGCAAGGAACCAAAAATACATGAAGAATGAATTCAGCTGATAAGTGAAGTAACTACGGCCAAAAAGGTTGCCAGAAAACAGCTGGCGAAGATAACTATCTTCACCACAAAGGCTGTGCTGTAACCTTGCCTAGCACAGAAATTTCAGCTGCTTCACAAACATACATTTCTGACCGCAAGTATCAATATAAGCCACATTCCCTAACAACAACATTATAGAAGTGCAAGTAAAGAAAAAAAATTCATCCTTAATGTTTCTGCAATAGGCTATATCATTCCAAACGGCTGAAACATAAGCTTTAGATGCGCAAGATGATAGGAAGCATGTTTGCTTGATGGAGCGGAGTTCATCGAATAGCATCACGCAGATTCGGAGCGTGACGAACAAGATGACCAGTAAGCAAATCAGTTGCTATCAACTTGCAGTCTTTTGGTGCTGATAACAGCTGCTGATAAGGTTTGTAAAATGAACCAGCTTTTGGCACATCTGTAACTTTTCGAGGTCAGAGCGCACTTAGAAAAACGATGCCCCACATTCAAATCTATGCTCGTTAGATGCCGCAGCGACGATTAAGCACAACCGACTGCTTGGAAAATGTCTGGCTGACAGCAAAAGAACAGTTTCCTATTCAGTGAGCTAATCGCCAAAACAAACCACACCGCAAACTACTTGGCACTAATCAAGAAACAATATTTGGGCACTGATTAAGCATCTAAGAGATGCAGTCACGTGCAGAGCACGCTGTACCGGCCAGCTCTCCTTTTCATTGCAATGCATGGCCTAATAATGTCCTCACAGCAGCGCCCACAGACACGCACAAATTTACTGAAAATCCCATGCATGTTAATCTATGAAGAAAGTTCGCAGACTGTTAGTGAATGCTAACAAAACATAACTCCCAAGCACTTCCATTTACGCAAATCCTACTCAGTCCCTGGGCAATAATATATATCCATGAAAGTGTCTCAAAGCCACACACTTTTTGATTGGTTGAGAGACTGATCGCAGTATCCTCCAAAACTCATGGCCAACGCCGACTGAACAGATGCGTTAGCCCCTTACCGAGGTTCTCAGAGAAAACTGCGAAGTGAAAACGTCGACACCATACGTCACGCACAAATCAAAGCCTTGCGTCACTTGTGCCTGCTTTTTGGAGCACGAAGCCGAACGTCAAGCTATCTTTTGCCACCAGGGGTGCACAAGTGCTCACTTAACATTCCCAATTTGCATAGCGTTTAGCACCACATTCGTTACAGCCCACAAATTCCACATGGCAACCTTTCCCGCACGCATTACTCGGAGCACTACATGAAATTTTAGCAGCCTTCATAATATTAACAGCACTTACAGAAGAGAAGATGAAAAGTGACCCAACTTTACCCATGATGCATTTGCATCATGGGTAAAGTTGGGTCACTTTTTGGGTCAAACTAGCTAATGTTGCCAACCGTAATACCCATGATGCATTTGCATCATGGGTATTACGGTTGGCAACATTAGCTAGTTTGACCCAGTAATCCCTATCTGTACCTTTGTTGTCCAATGATTAAGTCACAGATCAAGCCGATACGAGGTCAAGCCAGCTGACGCCAGGCCCCCCGAGCTGATGCTGCCAATCGTGATTTTACAGAGCAAGCTTGTCTGTCACACCTCCGTCACACCACTGTCACATCACTGTTAAGCATTAATTTAAGAGCATTAGCTTTTCTTAGCTCTTTCTTCGCTTTTTAAACTGTCAGAATGCAGGTTATCTGGTGGACTAGTAGTAGTGGCTAGCCCAGTAAACTTTGCACCATGACACTGTGCCAGCATCACAAGGCAGTCACTGCTAGCTTGAAATTAAGAAAATCAGCAAAAACAAGTTTATAAAAAAGAATTTGATTTCACAACACGCGGCTATGCACTGTTAATTGTTCTGTGAGCTTGAAACAGAACATATTAGGACTGCCTGAGCAAGTTAACCTTGTTCTGGACTTCTTGGCGCAAAAGATGGCGCCACACATGCAGGCATAGTCGTCTACCACTGGGGAAGCAACGACGGAAGCACTCCTCAGCTCAACCTTGGTCAGTATGGCAGCGGAGTCTCTCAACTACACACAAACATGAAGCAGGCTTGAACATGGAAGAGCGACAATTCCATGTTAGCGATACACTTTTATTGAAGCTTCAGAAACTTCTTGATAGTATCTTTCCACTGCACTCTACTCATGAGTAACCGTGACCAGTCCTAAGAGAGGCAACTCCACATGCAAGCTGCATTCCAATCTATCTGCAGCAAATTTTGCAACCTGTACAGCCATTATACACAATCAGCTCACAAAGATATGTACATGGCAGGTCGACCTGTCACCTTAAAAGTACTCTTCGCAGAGCGCGCCTGGATGCAACGCAATAAGCGTGTAATACCATCCAGTATCCAGCACAGGATAGAGCAAGCCACGATAACGGCTGGAACGAGTAGTGCCACAGGTGACCAAGGAGCAATGTAATCGGAAACTCATTTTTTCATGCCCTCGACCGCTAGCCATAGTTGCTCTTCTCATCAATCGGTGTGCAGTCAGCTCTGAAAGCCGGTAGCCAGACTATATGACCAGAGGCACTCAAAAACGGGCCTATAGACAGCGGTCCTTGTATGTGTTGTGCGGGCATAATTCGTCCTGACCCTTATGCACACTTGCATTCCATCTTGAAACACTGTTTGAACCGAGAGTAAGCTGACCCACAAGCAATGTAGTCAAACTATAGAGCTGCACAAGTGGCACAATGCGGGCATGGGCCACAGGCAACTCTTCTTTCTCTCTCCCTAGGATCTTCGCCCTTTTCAAGGACAGTCAAATTATTTACAAGACATGCAAAACCTTTCATGCAGACAAAGGTGGACAGTGAACGGAACTCTGAACAATCAAGGCAAACTCTACCCTTGAGCTTCTCTGCCTCCAAGAGGGAAACAAAACAAAACAAAAAAAATAATAATAATAGCTTATGTACAGAAGACCAAGGTTATCATTTCATTTTTATAGTGCTTTTTTTTCAACCTTGTCTTCAAAACAACAAAACAAAATAAAATAAAAGTACTAACATGCTTCTCCGGTGCTACTACAACAAGTAAACAAGCGGAACACAATTTCCACGAAATTCTTCTGCGGAAAGCAACCGAGCTGCACAACGGGCAGAGAGGCAACAATTGCCAGCAATCGCTGCTTTCACAACCAAACTCGGCGAAACGCTGATTACAACAGGCTGCCCCCTTTTCCTTTTTTCTTTTTCTCTGGTACGAAGGGGACTGCGCCTACTATGTGTGTTTCATCCCTGCAAGAAACTATGTGCTCCGACCGCAGCCTTGCCTCTTGACTCGCATCTTTCCGGGAAGGCGGAAACCACAGTTCTCTCTCTCCTCTTAGGCCTGACGATCGCCAGATGAGGAGGGCTTGGCGAATGTCACCGTCACTACTGTATGTACACTGAGCCACCTTTCTCACCGGTGGCTACCCGCTGGTCAAAAGCCTTTAGCCCAGGTTGCAACGGCTTTCAGCCCGTCATCTGCGACGGGCGCGAGATGCTGTTGTTTGTCGTCATGGCACTGATCTCCCACCTGCAGAAACAAACAAAAAACAGGGTCTATCAAGCTGTTTCCAAATTCCACGAGTTTCCCAGGTTTTTCCTCAGTGTATTTGTAAACTTCCCTGAGTGACACAGTACTAGGTTTTATGCTGAAACGAACTAACACAATGCCGCCTGATGCTATCATGCTTCAGTAAGCATGTTAAAAAATACAAACAATATCATTTGTTTTTAACGGTAAGGGTAGTGTTTATTTCATTTAAGAAACAAAACAAAATGCAGACATTAGTAAATTGCAAAACAAAGGGACTATTATTTAGGAAAAATGCTATCGAACATTTTCAAATACAGTAGCCAACCTATTATTCGGACTCCAATAATTCGGAGTTGCGAGATATTTCAGTCTTTATTCAGGAACTGTAACACGCCCCATAGGAGCGTGTACATTCCGTGAACGATCTTTCAGACACTAAGGTGTCCAAAAGTGTGATTTTCCGTTTCATCTTGTGGTATTCAATGCCCTTAGCCATGAAAACTGAACGTTATTCGCACAGCGCATGCATTCATTCGCAGCATGAGCATGACCTGCAGCTGCGTCACAGTATGACAGGAAATGGCATGGATATGACAAAACCATGATTCTTCGAGATATTCTAACTGGAGTGTTATAATGGTTAGAGCTTAGCACTCTGGCATGATCCGCTATTGCAGGACACCGCTGCGGATGCAGTGACTGCCTTGAGCGTGAGTTGCACGCTTCCCGGTGGCGCGCACGCCTGCCACGTTGGCACCAATCAGAGCGTGCACTCACTGGTGGCCGCGCCCTCGTATTGGATCATGCTAGCGAGGGCGCATGGGCGGCCCTCGGAAGATGATCATAGTAGCAGATCGCGCTACAACTCCTTTTTACTGACATGTAGACGAAACATGAAGAGCGGCGAAGTTGACCATTTGTAAAACAGTCTTTTTTTTCTTTTTGCGGAAGTGATTTTTTTCAAGTTCACAATAATGCGGGAAACTATATCCCCCTCTCCCAAAGCTACGCCGCCTGCATCGCGTGTGTGCACCAGTGGCGGAAGAAATGGACGCTTCCATCAAGGCGGTGCGCAGGGAGGAAGAGTTAATTTGGGACTTGCATTGCTCCCATTCAAAATCGGAAGCGTAAATAATTCTCGCAACATTTCCTGCCGCCTTATTGGAGCTGTCTACTGGGAAAAACAAAAAAACAAGGGGAGACGGTGGCTGTCGAACAGCCTATGTGTGATCCGTAGGAAGCACGAGCTCTGCCGCCGGCCAGAGCGCCGGGGAAGAGTCAGTTTTCAACAATGTTCAAAACTCGAAGCCCCGCCTTGTTGGGACAGTGCACTTGAGAGCACAACGCAGGAGGCCGGCAGTCGCTGAAAAGAGGACGCGTAACGCCGCATTGTATAACAGATGAAATACAAGTCCGTTTTTATTGCGAGTTCACTTACATTTAAATAGAACCACAACTGATTATCCCCTGATATAAGCCCAAATTCCCCAAGTTTTTCCAGAGTAACCAAATTCCCCGAGAATTCTAAGTTTTCCCGGTTTTCCCGACTGGTAGACACTCTGAAAAAGTCCCATCTGAGCCATAGAGCCACATAATGTGAATAAAAAAAAGTAAAAAAAGAAAGAGGCACCACTATTTGTTTTTTAGTTAGTTATATGGGGTTTTATGGCGCATAAGTAACTGCGGCTATCATGCGCCAAACACAAGGTTAGATGGTTTGTTATTTAAAAAGCCCAGAGCAATGGTATTCATATTTGGTTTAAAACATTGGCTTTCTTAAGAAACATACACACAAGAGAAAAAAATCGACGAATGCTTGTTCGCCTAAAAGCAATGCAGGATGAAATGGAATGTGTTCGTTATAAAATAAGGTAAAATATTTTTTCCTAAATTACTAAAATTGCAAGCATGAGATTAAAATGTGATTGACCGTGAGCTCATCACTGCACATTTCACACGCCGGTTTGCCTTTTTTTGTTAGGAGGAAATTACAGGTGATTGTGTATGTGTCCTATGTGCCATATGACATAAAATAACTTCGATAAAGCGTTCTTGACGTCAGCACGATTTCCATACTCCTACAAGGGGCTTCACAGAATTCAGCTTGTTTGCTTTGTCTTCCTAACCAGCCTGCCATCTAGCTCATAGTTCGCAATGCACTAACTTTGTGCAATCTGTGTGGTACGCTCATAAGTTTTATTTTCATGACTCTAGCTTGTGCAGAGCATGTGTCTGCTCTCTCATAACCGCTAACTGCAACATGAAAGAAGACCCAGCAAAGTTTTATATGTTTTTGTGACGTGACCTTTACTATGTTGTGTATTACAAGAGTTCACCAATACCACTTTACGATCATGAAACTTCTTCCGTCACTCTATGAGAGAGTTTGGTATGCTGCCCGGAGCAGCCACTCAGCGGCGCTGGCGTCAATTGAGGGGCATGCTTCTGCAGGCGGTCGAGTGGGCGGCCGTGGCATATTGTGGGATGGGGTTGTAGCCTTTTTGTTTTGTGGCGTTTTAACTGATGCAGCGTAAATGTATGTGAATGCGCTTGTTTTCGTAAAACCATTGCACTGTGAACAATGCCGCCAACTTGTTTGAAGGGCACGCTGCTATACGGCTATGGGAGCGCCAATAAAGAGGCGCCGCTTTCCTGTCTCCCCTTTGATGCCAGACTTCAACTGAAGAAAAGATGCTCCATCCTAAGAAAAGAAAAGTTCGTGACCCCTGATTTGACTCTCCAAACGTTCGTGTTTGTAAAAAAAACATTTTGCCACCGTTACAACATCTGGTACAAGGTGTTCCTAATGAATGGAAAAGTTGAGACTATTAAAAGCTGCCAAATTTGAAGACTGCAGCTGTACCAAAAATGCAAAAAATTTCAATTCAAAGTGCTGCCATGGTATTTAACGATGACAAAGCCACGTCCTCAACCACCTCCAAAGTGACACCATGTTTCATTATTCCTGAAATGTCGTCCTGAATTTCCCACGCGGGCGAAAATAAAGGTCTTGACAGCGGCCATGAATGCTAAATGCCCAGCCAACGGAGGCAAAACATTGACAGCTTACATGCTTTGACTTGCCTTTGCATATTTTATAATATATTTCCGCCGAACGTTTCTTCACCTTTGGTTCACGGTCAAAATCTGCCAGCACACTGCTTCATCACTTTGCGACGCAAGATGAGACAGATTCCAGACTTATTCTGACCGATCGAAACCATACCTCACTTTTGCCCATATTGTTAGACATTATTGTAGCTGCTTATGCGACCTTGACAATTTTAAATTGACCAGGCCGAGAGTGGCAGACATTCAGTTCTTAAAACGGTCGCCAAGAACTTGTTGCGATCAGTGCCGTCAAATGTACCAACCAAATATAAGCCTGAGAAACCACCACACAGCAATCAGGCAATAGCGACAGGCAACAGCTGTACCGGCCAGCTGCCTTCTCGAACGTCAAATGGACTACGATTACGGGTCTGTAGAAAATGCAGGACCTCGGCTTCGGCTTCGTGCAAAGTAATAGACGCCAAAAGTAACAGCACGGGGCGCAGAAGCAGCAATTTCGGGTGCAGAAGCTGCATACACTGCCGCTGCTGCCGACCACTCGCAATCCCTCGATCAGTGGTGGCGCCTCTCGCGGCCTCTTTTGTCCGCAAACCACACTTCACCGTGACTGTTTCATGACCATTAAGAGTACCGAAGGACTCTGATCCTTCGCTCCACATCAGCGATTTAACCAAGTTTCTTTGACGGTGATTCACGCAGCCATAGTAATGCTGGAATGCGAAAATTTTATATTTGGCACAGGCAGCATATGGCCCAAAACGGAATCTGCTGCAAAAATGCAGCTGCTTTTTAGGCCATTGTATTCCTAACATGCTCGTTGCCACTTTCTTATTGTCGCTATTTTTTTAAAGCATTTATACAGGGGTGGAAGCAGGCTTGAGCATTTTGGAGCAGCTTTGGAGCAATGAAATGAAAGTTTTGGAGCACATTTCTAAGGTCAAGTGCCTTTGGTAATTGCAGCTTTCTTTTTTTGAAATGTAAAATCTCCAATCTGATTCCTTTTTATGCAGTTCAATGCACTTCCAACTTCGTCCTCATCTCTGGTAAGACAAACGAAAAATGCTTGTAAAGATATATACAGTATGATCTTGCTACAAGAGACATGGTTACAAGAGACACTCTGTTATAAGAGACACATGAAAATGGTCTGGTTGGTTTTCCTATGTTTGCCATGTCAACAGCATTGCATACAAGAGACACTCTGTTACTAAGGACAACTTCTGCAGGTCCCTAAAGTAATTTTTTCACTATTTAGAAGAGACACAATTAAACCAGGTGTGCTCATGCAATGCAGCTGACTCGCACGCACTCATATGTGTGGCAGTTTAGATTTCCTTATCTAAAATCTGCTTCATATCAGTGTCCTGTTTTGTTGCCTAATGTGAGAAACCAAGAAGGAGTGCCTCCTCTTGACTGGAAAGTCAAAATGTCCCTGTTGCTTCAGTCACACAGGAATGTGATGACAGTGGCTGAAACAATGGAGACATTTTCACTTCCCAGTCAGCAAGAGGCACTCCTTGGTTCCTGACATAGTATTGCAACAAAACAGGGCACTGATATAGAAAATAATTTAGATAAGAAAAACTGCCACACATACGAGTTGGTTAGAATTTTTTGTTACATGGGACCTTGGTTACAAGAAACATCTTTTTTGAGTCCCTTGGGTGTCTCTTGTAATGAGGTTTTACTGTAATATAACACAGGCCGACCTTAGCAAATTTTGAAACAGACTAGCAGCAAACGTAACACTTGCTGGTTCGCATCATAACTGAACATCTAGTCTGACCTAATGTGTTCAACTATTTTGAGTTGATAGATTCAAATGTCAAGTCTACCCCTTCGATGCGCTCTAGCAGCGATACTAATTTGGAGTTAAGATTAATGGGCATGAAATTTCCGCTCCATATACTGTGCATATCTATTTTATTTATTTACATTACACCTCAAAGCACCCAGACATTGTGTATTACATGATCCTTTTTGATCCTAAGCCTGGGCTGATAAATTCCTGAGCACACGGATATTTTGTCAGCCAAAAAGGCACCTTCAGGCCACAATAACGTGCCTTGACATGCTTGGCGCCAGTGCCGCTCCAGTGCTTTTTGCCTACCGTGAGACCGCAGACGACTGCAGCATGACCTCGATTGTCTTGTCCATTTGTATATATGGCGGATGTCTACAGGGGTGGAAGCAGGCTTGAGCATTTTGGAGAAGCTTTGGGATATAGATAGATGGCATTGAAGGGTAGCTTTTCCATCCTACACTTTTTTACTTCACTGCTTCCTGCCAATTGTTCCCCATTCCTTGCTTGAGCAATGCTGGGGCTCATTTTTAATATTTCGGCGCTAGGTCGCGTATGCCTTTCCAACACTCTTGAGAAGCTTCCTAGTGACCAACCCGTAACGCTTCAAGTATGGTTTTGTCTGCCGTAGGCCCGGCAAGCTTGTCACTGACAAAGAGGCTTGATGATGAAGTACCGGCTGGTTTTCACAGCAGAACCATTAGAATAACTCATGCAGTTTTTGTAGTCGGGCAAGTTTCCTTCCTAGTGGCTCACAGTAGTTTCCACTACCTGCTTCGCTTGCTGACATCGCTTCTCTCCTCCGGCGATTCAAAAGGCTGAGAGGAGGTGCGTCACATGCACAGCGCATTTTTTTTCCGCCATTATCTCCAATCGGCAGTGACTCATACTAAATTTACTTGCGAACAAATATTTATTATTCTCCATGTTTCCTTCCCTTACGAAAATTTCATTTGTATTAAGCCCAGTACAAGATGCATTATATCTTTGCCACTGGTGTAATGACACTGTTCCCGTGCTGTGCTTAGTTTGATGGCAGAACATCAGAACGGCCAGTTAAGAGCAGTTTTGGAGCAATATTGCATTTTGGAGCAGGATGGAGCAAGGAAAGCAGTTTGGAGCGGAATGGAGCAATTGGAGCAGCACTTCCACCCCTGCTTAGAGGAGGTCGTGGATTTTACCTACTTCCACTGCTCTCGGCACCTGTAAACTTAGTCACGTTACATGGTCTCATAACTTTACACACCTCAGAGATCCTAGAGTCACAAAGCCTTTGAAACATTCATGCATATTCTAAAATCTGTACTCAACTGCACATATGTGGCAGCACCATGACTGAAGGGAATAGCAGTACCATATTTGCACAGATATAACAAGCTTTTTTTTCCTTGGATCGTCCATTTCAGAAAGTATCTCGTGTTACATTCAGAAAAAAGTTTGAAATACAATGGCATTCTTTTTTTTTGGTGCTCAAGATAGCAAAAAAAAGAGCAAGTTTCAATACCAGGCTCGTAAGCTGCTAGGAGAAGCCAGCTCTAAGACAGCACTGGAGCCAAGAGGAGTAAAAGAGAGGGTGGCTACGAGTGTGGAAAGAAGGTGGTGCGGTCCATTGAGAAAGAGGAGAGAGAAAGCACTAAGACAGCTGAGTGGGGCAAGCAAAAAAGACAAAAATACTTTACATGCCATCTCAATTTTTTTCCCCGGTCTCAGGGGTGGGGTGTTCATTTTTTGTCAGGTCTCAAAAACTTTCCCCTTGCATAATAATCCCAGTTGCAATATAAACACGCAGATATGGTACGCACCATATTGATATTCATGTAAACACGAATACAGCATGTACCTTATCAAAGCCACACGTGTGGCATACTACCACCATTAACCTGTGGTGGTTCACCCTAGTCACAAAATGTGTCCACTCACCTGATGTCCTGAGGCAAATGACTGATGTCCATGCGTGCATCTATGACGGCCAGGAGGCAGAGGGTCTTCAACGTGGGCGCTGAGGGAGAGCAGAGACGAGGGCAAAGGTGAGGAATATCGCCCAAGTTAAGATAAAAAGTGGGCAGGAAAGGACAGCACAGCTCAAATTCAATCACAGGAAATAAAACAAAGTCACATTTTGGAGACTCCAACAAAAGACCCCACAATCCTACTCCATTTTGAGAGGGCAGACTGCCAACTTTTTCCCCACACCAGAGCCCAGAGCTAGGTCAAGGTTCACAAGAGGTCGAAGAACTAGAACAGACTGCCCCCCCGCGGTAAACAGCAACAGATGAGCATTTGCACTCTGCCTTTATTCAAATCGCTGAGATTGCTGTCTTTGGACTCTATCTACTAAAAAATGCAGCAATGCTAGTGTATAATATTTGAATATCTAACGACCACTAGACCTCTTCCGATTTCCCAGCAGAACCACAAGAGCTGCAACCCTTTTCAATTCTAACCTCCTACTATGCCACAATACTTATGGGCGAAATCGAATTGAATGGTGCCCTAGTTTGGAATGGCATTCCTAATGATTTGAAGATTAAAAGTAATTTTGTGCCTGCACTTCTCTTACACCAGTGGAAAAACTATGCAAATTGCTTTCTTCCCGTTACCTATAGTAGTTTATGAATCGTTGTTTCCTTCGCGTATATTGTGTTATAATCTGTATTAGACCTAATACTAGCCCTCTGGCTACGTGTTCAAACAATTAGAGTATTTTTGCATTGCATACATAACCAAAAAAAAAGGAAACCATCCAAACAAAGTGCCTGTCAAGCTATTAACTATTTTTTTTCCTTTTTTGGTAAAACAAACATTTTTGTGCTCGAAGAATGTGCCAATTTCCATTTCTCTCCCCAGCAAGCAATGGGACAACATTAGATTTCGTTTGTTCAGTCTATAACAGCCCAGCCCTGAATGCCATACGCGCACTCTCAGCAGCTGTCTGTATACACTGCATTTTGTGACCCCTACGGACATTACATGAAACTGGTGCACCCAGCAGGCTGCTCAACCTTACCAAAATCGAGCACGTGTAGATCGGAGTGATCCATGAGCGTCACATCGTTGGGATCGAACTCGTCCATCCGCTGACGGACCACTTGGTTGGGTGTGGGACTGGCAAAAGCAAGCAGATAAGGGCAAAATTTAAAGGGCTTCGCGCAAGCTCAACTTGGTATTACAAATGATTTGGAAAAACTTGAAAGGAATGGAGAGGTTTGAAAAAAATTACAGGACTGCAGCGGAAACAAAAAAGAGGGCACGAAGTCACCAAAGAAGGATTCACTCAAAGTTTGGTTTATGAGGTTTATGTCCCAAAGCGACTTAGGCTACGAAAGACGCCATAGTGGAGGGCTCCGGAAATTTCGGCCAGCTGAGGTTCTCCAACATGCACTGACATTGCACAGCCCACGGACACCTGGCTTTTCACCACCATCGAAAAGCGGCCGCCGCGGCTGGGATCCGCTCCCGCATCCTTGGGCACAGCAGTCGAGTACCCCAACCACTGCGCCATTGCGGTGGGTTTTGATAGAAATTTATCAGTAAAGCAACTCAGTGGCTAATCCAGCCTACTGCCTCGGTTTACAGGTTTAATCAGCACGAAGCTGGACAACTGCCATACCATATCTGCACTCGTACGCCAAAATCCTAATAAATGTCATTAAGCCACCTGTCCCCCTCTCCACCCCTTGAAGTTAATCCACACTACTCTGCTATGGGATGCCTCAATAAGCGGATGAGGCAACGACACAATGAAATCCATTGTTTCTGTTTATCTTGTTCACATCCTCTCATTTGCACACAGCCTTCGTGAGCAAAGCAGCTGTGCCCCTCTTAGCAGTTCCAACCACGCAATGCTCAACTGTACAGCTAAAGCAACAGTCAACGGTGCGGCTCACAGCGGCGCAATGAGCCCTGCCCAGTGGAAACCTTAACAGCGGCTTAAAGTACCAGGGCAAGAAACACTTTCCTCCCCTCACAACGTACCAGGTGGCCAGACGCAGAGTCATGATGCCAAATTAGGCAGAGCGACATGGTTACATACTCTCCACCCCTGTAGGTTTTCCTTGACTGACAAGATAAGCTGTCATGCAGTCCTGGAAGCTTAGCAAAAGAGCCGGTGTTCACCCCACTAGTAACATTAGGTGGCAATAGCCGCATTCCTCATAAGGGCAGTGGCATGCAAAAGAAAAAAGAATTCCCAGTATTTCAAGAACTTTCAGCAGAGTCATCGACCAAAAACTGAGCGAGATGCACCATACCTTGTGCCACCAAAGAGGAACAGCCGGTCGCCGACCATGCAGCAGCACTGGCGCCTTCTGGCGCATGGTCCCTCTCGCTGAATCTTCACCTGGCTCCAGCAAGAGTTTTCTGCACAGAGAATTCAATGGATCAGCAAGATGGCATGAATACACAACGTGCCAACTCTGGTAGCGATTCAACCACAGCCTCAAGCACGCCTATACACTCCACTTCACAAGCTGCTTACAGCACTGCGAGAGGCAAGGGTGTCACGGATCAAGTAACTTGACTCGCACAACACGATTGCCTTCCTACCAAATTCTTGCAGCGAGGTAGACAGGCGCATAGGAACAATGGGCTAATATAAAAATGAAGTCCTAATCAAATCAGCATTGGTGTAGGTCACTTAATATCATCCATTGGCCTCAGTGAGCCAGCACCTCTGCAGAAGGTGACGGTCGTGGCAGTAATTATCGTGGCCAATAAGGACTTTGCTGGCAATGACAAAACGGCCACGCAACATCACAACTTTACACTGAGTCTGAGTATTAATGATTAAGCAAGATGGTTGGCACTGAAATCTGGCCTCCCCTAAGAAATGCACTCAACCCTCAATCGTCGTGGGAAAAAAAGTACTATACTCTGTGACAAGCTTTCTTGGCAATGAAGGGGAAGCCGCAGGACTCAGGCACCTGTAACTGCACCATTCCACCGATAGCTCAACGGCATGATGGCTCGCCTTGCCGCCTGGCACTGCTCTCGCCATGGAGGCTTCGTTCTACTGATGATACAGCTAGCACCATCTATGAAAGCATCTACAAACAAGAGATGTGCCTAACAAATTTCTTCTAATCAGGAAGGCAGTTTCTTACTTTACTTATTTGGCACCTGTGTTAGTTAATATACATTAAATAATCAGCCCTGCTACACCATTCAACAAAAGTTGCAGCACGCCTGGGATCCGGTTCAGAAATACTCTCCAGCAAGATTTTTTTTTTTTCGCCTGTTTTGCAGAAGCCAAGTTATCTGCAGTCACAAATTTCAGTCTCGGCCATCTTCACACATTTCTCTCTCTCTCTCTAATCTCGTCACTTTTCGTGTGCTCCAAGGCCGCTGCTCTTCCCTGCCCCCATCATCATTGGGCTTCTAACAGAAGAGGTAGAGAACGCACCGGCGCGGCATAACTGACTGGACGTGGCAGCTGTGCGATGCTTCAAAGAATCTGACCAACAGCATTTTCTCAACCGCTATACGTAGATGCGCAACATCGAGGAGGGAACGAGTTCACTAAAACTGGCGGAAAAGGCTTGCGAACAATCAAGCAGAATTGTGGGTTCTCTGCAGCATTTAAAGGTGAATTACTTCTTTCAGATGACTCAAATGTCCCTGATAATGCCATCTACTGTAAACTTTCGAGCCAGACAGACTCTCAGCACCCCACGCAAGTCGAAATCGCCAGCAAAATTTGGTGAGAGGGAAGACGGGGCGGGAGGGCTATTGCATAGGTGGGGGTGCTTGCTCGGAATTTTACAGTATAGTGATTTAGTGAGCTTATGAGTAGCACTTGCACGATATTTCAGACTTGACTCGGGAGCAGTCACACGCCCCATAGGAACATGTACGTTTTCACAATCAATATTTTGAACTCAAAAGTTACTTTTCGGACCAAAATTGGCGCCAGCAATACTGTGGAGATTGTTTCTCGGCCAAACGCTTTTGTTTTTTCAGCCACATCACGAATTTGTGCAACCATGAAAGGCGCCACCTTGAATTTAAATAGCACGAACTAGCGTGGCTCTTTGTTCATCGTTGCCATTTGAGGCACTGGCAATAATTGCACGCTCTTCATTGTCATTGCAGTGGTCTGCGAAGAGCACATAATATTACTGAAAATGGAAAGCGAGCATCGTCCGCTGCAGCTTCAACGCCGCCGCCTGTAAAAAAAAGCGGAAGGGGGGAGGGGTGCATTCAAGCAGGTTCTCGTACTACTCCCTTTTTTCCCGTGAGCTCCATCTCACAGTCATCCACGGCACGAGTATGACCTGCAGCTGCGTCACAGTCGAAAGCATGGCTGTTGCATGCATGGCATGTCGCATTGGTGGCCGCGCCCACCATATCTGATCACGCTAACGCATGCTCACAGGCGGCATGTGAAAGCAGACCACAGTAGCGGATGGTACTATGCTGTAACTCTCTTATTACAGACACATAAACGACACATGGGGAGTGGCGAAGTTCGTGATTTCTAAAGCTGGCTTTTCGCCGAAAAGTGATCTTTTTTTTACAGATTTCTCGAACTGTTCGATTATTCAAACCATTTCCAGGGTCCCGCTGAGTCTGAAATATTGGTCGGCGACAGTATGCTGCACTTCAGAACAGCTTAAAAAAAACTAGAAGTGGGTGGTTATTGCAGCATGTAGGAAATAGGTTGCAGGTTTCGGACACATGCTTCCCACTTCAGTGCCAGAAAATGTTGGGTATAGTACAAGGAGCCAAAATTTCATCCGGTTGATAGCAGTGCCCAGTAGTTTCTCCATCCGCCCACAGGAGGAGACATGATTAGTAAAGCCCTCAAGTTTGAGTTTGAAGGAATGCCTCTCTTCCTTTTTTTCTTCAGTGCAAGTCAGCGGTGTGCAGGGAATCGCCTTGCGCCACCCACTGTTTCAAGGCACACAGGACATCAGAGTAAAAGGCATGATTATAAAGCAAGGAATTGACTCACCAGGATCATACTTGTGCATATCTCCGAAGTGTGTCAGCAGCAGCCCATTGTAGCCGCCGAAGATATACAGCTCTCCGTTGTACACGACTGCACGCAAGGGAACAACGGTGCTAAAAACATGTGCATACGAAATTTGAGAGCCAGAAGTTCCAAGACTCTGGATATCAGGGCTACAGAACGAAAAAAGAAAACAAAATCGTCATTTTTCACTTAAGGTAGCCACGAAGAGCAAGAGAGAGAGAGAAACAACGCCATTCCAGCAACACACAAAGCATCATCCCCGTGTCTACATTCTGCCTCACTACTTCCGTGCAACACTATGGAAGCTCTGTGTGTGCGCAACGGCGTGTCCGCTTTTGTTAGCGTTTTACGCAAGTTCAAGATTCGGTATTCAGTCGGTTGCCTCAAAGAAACGTGTCTTTTGCAGGGTGACTGGTCCTTCTATAGAACTGTCACAGCCAAACAAAATATTAGCAAAGGCACCTGACTAGCCCTATCCCTGCACCTCTCCAGAGCCCTTATCACATTCCTCCACTTTCTACATGGGAAAACAAACATAAAACACTAAGTTCGGCAAACCCTCCCCTGCAGAAAGCAAGAATTGAGAAGTAAAACTGCAAAAAGAAACGAATTTGCAAACTTTCTCCAAGTGAAGGTGTGTATGCGGGGCACACCAGCATAAGTTAAGAGGAGGGGAACACAGTTGCTGAGCCTCTGCGTTTGGTTTTTGCAGCATACTTCAGTACTAGAGTCATTTTGGAAAAGGCTTCACAATGCACATAAAAAGGTTGTTGCAGACTGCACCTTAAGTCTGTTAAGAGTGGAAACGGCTACTTAACAAAACTGTTTTCATTAACTGCACTGTCACTATCCTCAGTACAGTCTTCATCATCATTATTGGTACCATTAACAAAATGCATCATCACTGTCATCACCACTATCACCATCATGATCATAAACTAAATGCACCGCCATTGTCATCGCTAGTATCATCATTATCACTAACTGCAGTGTCATTTTCCTCGCTACTATCACCTTTATGCTAGAAAAGGGGAATTGCAATCTTCTTGTCACGAACCCTGTGTATAGCAGAGGTTTGCGTGCATGGCTGGGGATCGAAGGGATAGCGGTTAAATTCCCGATGGAGACTATACATTATTTTTTTCTAAGGCAGTGCAATGGACGTCTTCTGATCACACATGAGGCAAAAAAGGTTTTTGCCTCAAGAACATATTTCAGCAGGGGTCTCAAAGAAAACTTCCAAAGTGAGTTAGTACTAATAAACCTATGATGGTTTTTGCTGTACATGCACAGAAGCTTACATCTGTCCCACAGGGCTTTCACACATATACAGTGGCCTTCTTGTATATAAAATTTCAAGCTGTATTTATTCGAAAAAAAAGAAAGAAAAAAGAAAGAAGTCTACCAAGGAGTGTAAAAACAATTACTGTACAACCTCTCTACAATAGATTGAAAAAAAAAAAAAAAAAAAAAAAAGAAATAAACCTGATCTCGACATTTGGCACTGTGTGAGGTTTAAGATGATGCACTCTGCGTGCGTCATCTAGTCTTGTGAATGCTGGCAAAATCTGATGTTCATCTTGTCCCGTACTGCGACTGGTTCATTGCTACCAATGCTTATGTGCTGTTATCGCTCTCCACTTAGTTTATTCCACTTCCTTAGAGTTGCTCAAATGCCTGCAAAAGCCATGTTACTGCCGTACATGCAGTCTTCTATTCTGGATGTGACAACAATGGCTCGTGCGACTCTGATCGCTTACCAATTACCAAGCCCGCAGTATCAGCATCATACTGGACAACCAAAGCGTTAGGACTAATCGCAAAGTGAAGAAATACTGAACATTTTGGCAGTTTTGATGATGCTGTGGCTAAAATAAAGTCCCTAATGCATATATTCTTCTTCTTCTCTTTTCTGTCAATTTTAGCATTTCGTATTTAAAAATCAGCAACAAGAAAGTTGACTGCAGTCTTTTCTAAAAAAAATTTGAACATCAAAGTTTTAGGCTATATTTTTAAACAACAGATACCAGGCTTCAGTTCTACAAGGTTTCAGATTTTGGCCTGAGCCGAGACTGACTTCCAAAACCAGCTTTGAAGCATGACTTCAAGTAACTTTTGCAGCTTCAAGTAACTTGCAACAATCACATTGGGCTTGAAGTGGATATCTGAGTAGTTTTTAAGAAACTTTCCAGACTACGTTTCAAATAGAGTTCAATGTGTGCTGGTCAATTATCATGCTGCTTCTATAAAGATTTCAAAATATGCGAAGAAATCTTTTTTCAGAGTAAATGTCAGGGTGGGCACTGCAGTAGATGTTGGAATGTGCTTTAATATGGGTTTCAAAGAGTGCGTTTCAGAACACAGTCCAAAGCATTTGTTGAAACTGAGGCAGCAGAAACTGAATGAAATGATGATGACGCCTAACTCCGTCAAGAGTTTATGCTCTAAATTAGACTTTGCAGCACCCTTTGGTGCAGGTTACATTGCAATTTCAGGGAACCCTCACTAAAAGGGGTGTAGCAAAGGTTTTGGAACCCATGTCTGAGGATGGCTCTCGAACAGATTCCACTATCGTTTGGCGAGAAAGGGTGAAAAGGAGACGCACATTTCAGGCACGTCCCATTTTCTTTTTTTAGCAGGGGGACCACAGTTTCAGCTTCCACAGCACTGCACGGAACTGCCTCGCGAGGACAGAGCACACGGCATCTTTACCGTACCTGGTGCAGTGCAGCGCACGACCCTCCGTCTGTCTGGATTACAGCACGTCACTATTTCTTTCCTACGCAACACTGCCTCCGTCACCTGTGTCAGGGAGACCACAGAATTTGCCGCTGAGCTCATCCACACATTGAGCGAGTGCAAGACCTTTGGCGGAACATTTAAAACTCAGTCCCACACATGCAACAGACACCGTCGCAGCTGGTTTTACTTCATCCAGTAAGAAACGCTGCAGCGTCTTACTGAATCTAGAAGAAAAGACCCTGGTCACACGGTCTCTCACAATGCCTCTTTTTTTTTTATTAATGCAGCTTTAACTGAAGAAATAATGCAGGCTTCTTAATATATAGCTAGCCAATCAGTGTACCACTCATACTTCCAACAGGATTTGCTTGAACTTAAGGAAAAAATATCCCTGGCTGAAGCAGCCCTGGTGTGTGATTTTGAGCATGCGTATTAGCAGCGTGATCGGCACAAATACATAAATACCCTCTGAAGATCTTCATACACATTATATCCCATCTACAAGTGACCACAGTCCAAAGTAAACAGCTTCAAATTCTGTTTAACCCCTAACGAACAATTTTTTTTTAACGAAACTTCAACCGAAATGGTCTTTCAATGCCCACTCCAGCACATGTCGGCTCTACTAAAGTTTGTGCTGGACGGGCCCTACCGGTTGCAAACCGGGCACAGAGTTTTCTAAAATACATGATGCGCTGGCCTCGCCAGGAGCCAAAAAAAAAAAAAAAAAAAAAAAAAAAAAAAAAAAAAAAAAAAAAACAGCCAGCTTGAAATGAACATGGCTCATGCAAGTCTGCCAGGAGCTTCAAGGTCCCTGTACAAGGGAGGAGGTACACAAGGCAGTGTCTCAATGGTAGTAATACTACTAAAAATTATCACTGATATTACTATAATTACTGACATTTATCATTTTTATTAATTAATGTTAATTGTTAATAATAATTAAAAATAATTTATGTTATTATCAATATTTATTATTTGTGAACTATTGCAGTTACTATTTCATTTATTTAGATACACTAAAGGCCCTCTAGGGGCATTACATAAGGGGGGAAACATAGTAAGTATGCAATTCTTTGTTAAACAAACAACAAAAACAATGCTGATGATGAAGTCGCGCTCATTACCAACACGCACAGAGATATCACAGCGCATCCTTATAAACAAACACAATGCACTCATGGTGACACACGTGCAAAAGAAAGAATACAGTGGTAGGAAATGAGTCGCCAGAGTGATCCAGTATATTTACTGAAAGTGTAATGATCCCAGGTAAGTAATTAGTATTGGTGACTGAAATAAAGATAATTGTGTTATCATGCCGATTCCGGGTTGTAATTCAGTCCTCTCTTTTATTAGTAAGATTAACAGTCATTTTTCTACTTTTCCGTCTAAGCAAAAACGGGGTTAACTTTATGGGCATGGTTAATGCGATGTGACGTATGAGGTAGTAGTAGTACTAGTAGTAGTAGTAGCAGTGTAGTGTTTTAGTACTGTCTCCCGCGCACGGTGTCAAGTGCAGGGTCACCCATACACACACTCACAAGCAGAGTGGCTGCGGCGTCCCTCGGGCGCGATGCCGTCGACGCGCGGGTGCACCCAGCAGGCAGTGGCCGTGTCCAGGAAGGCCATGCGGTTGCAGTAGACCTCGCTCTGTGAGTGGTACGGACCCTGGCTGTCCCCCCGACCGCCCCACACGTACATGCGGCCACCGATGGCAGACGCTGAGTGGAAGTCTCGCCACTGCGGGGGTTGGCCCTGCACACAATGGACACAGCCGACCCACTGTCAGCCCCGTTACATCCAATGCAGGTCAAACATCGGAGGCTCCCGTCGACTGCTAACCCTTTCCCTTCAGACCAGCTCTTGCACCAGTGTGCTTGAGGGTGCAGGATGGTCAACGTTTTGATGCGACAGCATTATGATGATGATTTATTCTAGCAGAACGAGGGCAACTGACATTCTTAAGATGAAGCGTCCGCCCCAATTTTTTTAAATGCCGAAAGCGATACCAAACTCAATTAATAGTATTAATAATATGCATCGTTAACAGTATGCTTGCTGCTACCTACATTCTCAAAATGGTGTGCTTTGAGTCTGCAATGCAAATTACACTGCACCCAAAAGGTGGAGGAGTGTTGCTAGATTTCCACTGATGTTGAATCGACAATCAAAGGCCCAGACTATCTCTTTCTTTGGGCTGAAGCACACAATGGAAGAATCTAAATGCCTCCTCCTTCATGGTCGCCTTGGATTCCGTCGCATTTCCCTGGGCTGCCAATTTTCAGCCTCGCGCCACTTTCAAAGAATGGAAGACCAGTTCTGCATTTCAAACTGTGACCCAATGCCCCTTTCCTTTTTCCTCACCCTTGTAGGCACATACTGCCACTGCATGGTCTCCAAGTCGAGGTAGTGCACGTCCTGCGAGAACCGGTCCGCCTGCTCCTCAAAGCCGCCAAAGACGTACATACGGTGGCCCATGACACAGGCCGAGTGACCATCACGGGCGCCGGGCACGTGGCCACACACCTTCGGACGGCTCCACGTCATTGTGTCTGCACATGCCACATTTGTTCGTTCTGCTTACCAATGCACCATCAGTGTCAAAGCAGCATTACAGTGTCTACAAAAACAAATAAACAAAAGTACAAAAGTGACAAAAAACGATTTATAAAGCATAACTGCATGAAATAAAACTAACTTAATAAAATGTGCTACAGGAGATCAGAAAATGAAAATAGCAAGGCAATTTAAACCAACACCAACCAACTGAAACTCTCAGTTCCGCACATGCATCCAAAAGGTTTCACACAATGAAGCACACACGAAAGTCTGATTACACAGCAGTGGCGGTAAATGCAGCAGGCAGTCAAGCTTGTGACAACAATGAAGACTGAAAATGTCCCCGCAATTAATGACACAAAGGCCTTTTCAGACATGTTAAAACATTATTTTTTGGTATATGGCACCGTGTCCCTAGCTATGAGCAATTCCATGCATTTCTCGCATAACATACGCCCTTCCTCGAAAGTGAAACATCGCTGGCATTAATCTCTTAATACGGGAGGTCGAAAACTTTGGACTTCCACAGATACCATAGGAGTTCCAGAAGGCAGCTTGCAAGAAAATCCTGCTCTAAACTTCTGACGAAGCATGTACATTTACACTGATATCAGGCACCTATCACGCAACGTATAGCAAAACCAATTCCGATATCTAGGCTAATTTGTCTATACCACAGGCAAGATTAGCTGCAACCCACGATGGCGATGGCGATATGGCCGTACCTTTTTTAACGGGCGATCACCTGAGGGGCCTGTTGCCAGCTTTTTTATGCTTGCCACTGGATCAAGTCCTCTTCCACTACCTCCGATTAGTTCGTTTGCTTTATCTTGCTCAGTTCAGTGAAACCACCGCTATCCCATCGGCTACAGCTTACCAAGTGTCCTTATTTTTGGTCCACTCAGCAGCCTTATACCATGAACCACCGGGGGTCATAATAAGCGACAGGAGCAGTCAGTTCACGGCGGATGTTGTCGAGGAGCTCCTGGGTCCATACGCAACGAATTTTCGCCACTCCACACCCTGTCACCCACAAGCAAACGGCTTGACAGAGCGCATAAACAGGACGCTGATGAATATGCTTTCAATGTGCGCGGCCATGGATCACAAAAGAACTGAGACACCATCCCGTCTTTTGTTACACGTTTTTAATACTGCGACCCATGAGATGACAGGCTACAACAGCCCTTTCTTCTGTATGCCCATCCACCACGCTATACACCCTGGACACAGTCTTGCCCTTTTTCATTAAGTGACTATCAATGCATGAAGAAGACCCTGTGCCTTGTTTAAGAAGCTCAGCAAATGACCTGCCTGTAAACCATTACTTCGTAACAGCAGTTAAAGGCACACTGCGATGAGTGCCGTTGAGACATTAGCTACGCTCCGGGCAATGTTGCCTGGCTTTGGCGACCATTACAATGGCATGGCCTTCACTAGGAACTGATGGCTCACTATGATCGCTCTTACACCGCTATCACCCGCATTAGTGATGTGACCAACAAGATTGCATGTATCATTATGGCAGGGCGCTGTTTGACAAAGATAAAACTATCCCAATTTGCATTCTTGAAGCCTTGCCCGGTGGGCTTGACAATTTTAAATTGACCAGGCCGAGAGTGGCGGACATTCAGTTCTTAAAACTGTCGCCAAGAAGTTCTTGCTATCGGTGCCGCCAAATGTACCGCCCAAATAAAAGCCTGAGAAACTGCCACATAGCAATCAGACGATCGCGACAGGCAGCAGCTGTACTGGCTAGCTGCCTTCCTGAATGTCAACTGGACTATCATTACGGATCTGGAGAAAATGCAGGACCTCGGCTTCAGTTTCATGCAAAGAAATACACCAAAAATAACAGCACGGGGTGCAGAAGTTGCATACGCTGCCGCTGCTGCCGACCGCTCGCGACTTCTCGATCAGCAGTGGTGCCTCTCACGGCCTCTTTTGTCCGCAAACCACACTTCTTCATGACTACTAGGAGCACTGAAGAACTCTGGTATTGCGCTTCCTATCAGAGATTCAACCAAGTTTCTTAAAAGGTGATTCACGCAGCCATAGTAATGCTGGAACATGAAACATTTATATTTGGCTCAGGCAGCATGTGTCCAAAAACAGAATCGGCTGCAAAAGTGAAGCTGCTTACCAAACACTACAGAAAATGAAGGAAAAAAAAAACCTGTAGCAACGCTTAAGCCACCCTAAAAATAGTGGAATGCAAACCAATGTTATGTTGTTGCTATAGGTTTCTTTCTCTGCAGCCTAACATGCTCGTAGTCACTTTCTTATTGTCGCTATTTTTTTAAGCACTTATAGGAAGCTGTGGGTTTTACCTACTTCCACTGCTCTCGGCACCTGTACATTTTGTCACGTCACACGGTCTCATAACGTTACACGCCTTAGAGATCCTAGAGTCGCAAAGCCCTTGAAAGATTGATGCATATTCCTAAATCTGCACCCAACTGCCCATATATGGCAACACCACGACTGAAGGGAATAGCAGTACCATATCTGCACAGATATAACAAACTTTTTTCCTTGGATTATCCATTTCAGAAAGCATCTCTTGTTACATTCAGGAACAAAGGTTGAAATACAATGACATTCCTTTTTTTTGGGTGCTCAAGATAGCAAAAAAGAACAAGTTTCAACATCAGGCTCGTAAGCTGCTAGGAGGAGCCAGCTCTAAGACAGCACTGGAGCCAAGTGGCGCAAAGAGAGGGTGGCTACAGGTGTGGAATGAAAGTGGTACGGTCCATTGAGAAAGAGGAGAGAGAAGGCACCGAGACAGCTGAGTGGGGCAAGGAAATAAAAACGAAAACTTTACATGCCATTTCCATTTGTTTTCCCGAGCCCTCTGACTGTAGCGGGCTCTTACACCACCATCACCTTTATTAGCGATGTGACCAACGAGGTTGTATGTATCATTATTGCAGGGCACTGTTTGACAAAGGTAAAACTATCCCAAGTTGCACACTTGAAGCCCCACGCGGTGGGCTTCAGCTACACAGAGGGAAATGCAACGCGCCGAAAAGACAAAGACTATGCATTATGTACTATGGAAGAAGACGAAGTGAATGGTATGTGTGCGCACAAAGCCAGCACCTTTAATATCCAGTCTTTCGTGAAGGCCTCGAATGTAACAATATGCCTATCTCGTTACTCAAGTGCTGCTAGTATACAAGCCCTTTTTGTTTTGTTCATTTCAGTAGCATTTCAGATCTTTCCCTATTAGGCATGTTTCAATGTATGCTATTATTTTTCCTTCTTGTATGCTCTATTTCATCCTTGGTTTCCATTAAGTAATGCCTGCACAAATCCTGAAGCATGCATGAATGAATAAACAAGCAAAGTCCCCTTTCAACTCCAGAATGCAGACACTAATAAGCGGACTGGCTAAGTTGAGCAACATAACACATTTTTTTTTTTTTTACCAAATATGTCACCAAAATGGCAAACTCTAAACATTACCGTAGACAACTGCAGCTTCGACGCTACGCAGACTAGTAAATGATGATGACATTACGACACAGGTGGGGAAACCAGCACGAAGCCAAGCAATAAGCACGGGTATCCCAAACCACTATACGCTCAATCACCAGGCTGTTAAAGTCAAGCCATTAATGGTCCTTCTGCTTTCCTCGCTTTAAAGCACTGCAACAACACAGTACACGCTTAAGATGCCAGCAGACTCTCATATAAAGTACACTAAACTAACACCAATGCATACTAAACTGAAACTTCAACAGGGCAAAAAATTAGAGTGAGGCTGATCGACGGCCACACAATATCACACTTGCCAACATTATATTACCACCCCGTCGTGGTGATGCAGTGGTAAGACGCCCGACTACTGTGCCGGAGTACCCGGGTTCGGTCCCGACCGTCGGCGGCTGCGTTTGGATGGTGGCGAAACGAAGAGGCATCCGTGTGCTGTGCGATGTCAGCACATGTTAAAGATCCCCAGGTGGTCGAAATTACTCCGTAGCCCTCCACTACCGACTCCTCTTTCTCTCTTTCCACTTGACCTTCCTCCCTTTCCATACAGCATAGTTAAGGTGTCCACGGAGACAAGTGTGACTGATACTGCGCCCTTCCCTTCCTGTGAACCAACCAATTATTATTATTATTATAACCACCACCACTGCTACTTCACAGAGTTCATTCCTTAACCTGAATTGGCTCAATTCAAATAGCTGCTTTGTTGGAGCTGACACTTTGATCCTGTTAAGATTAAGTGATGACTGTGAGAGTATGTTCCCCTAAATTTGACATCCAAAACATTTCGGTGACATAAGAGCTTGAGTTATCAGGAATTGACCATGTTACACATAAGGAAAACTCGTTCTAGTCTAAGCTGATGAACTTCTACTCCCAGTTGTGTGCTTTCTTTCCCCCTCCATGTCCAATGCCATTCACCAAATTCCTCTTCCAAATGATGGGCTCCAGAGCTCTATTCTTTCCCCGACATTCTGGCATACAAGAGTTAAGAAGGGACACCGACTAACTGGGTGCTTGGGAAAAAAAATTTTCAAATGATAATCCTCGGCCTGCTCTTTGGCAATTGCAACTAAAAAAGGGCCAAATGGGTCTGACTAGGGTTCATACTACAAAAGGTTCCAGCTAGTAGCTGTACACCTCTGAAACGAGCCTATTTACTTTCACAAAACCGTGAACAGTTCTCTTTTGCTTTTGTGTTTATTCATATCAACAGGGGTCGATGTTGGTCTTGCATTTATGCTTCCAGGCAAGACCTCAATGTTCGGTAAAATCAATCCTCCCCCATTCTCGGCGTTCTTAAAGAAATAACACCATGGTCAGCTCTTGGTCATTCACACTTGACTAAAACTATGCTTATGAGGAGCTGGAATACCAACAGCGTCAACTCAAAACGTTGAATGGCAAACCTTACCGCCAAAACAGAGCACAAAATACTACCTGTTATCGAAAAATACTAACCCGCAAAACATTTTCTATGTAAACGTCTTCGCGTCATCAAAATTAAGACCTAGTGTAGTCATGCCTGGCTCGAGAAAGACTCGCCACCGACAGGTTCATACTGTCAATTTCAATAAACTGGATATTAAACCTAAGCGAGATCAGAATTAACAACTGCCAGCTAAACGATGCGGAACTTAATTCAACAGGGCCAGACGTTCTCACATGGAATGCAATCACAAAGGTTCTGTCTGTTTATTGCATGGATTCATGCTTGAAAACCGGATTACATTTTAGGCATTCATACCATACTTCCCCGCATGCCTTTAAAAAAAAAAAAAAAAGCTTAGGAATCGAGTCCTCGTCTGTCAAAACAAATATGCCAGCCTACACAATCACACAAGGCTGCCTGACACTGAGAGTAAAAAATAAGTAAGGTCACTCACTGGTGTCAAATCGATAGAGAACATTGCAGGCCCCATCATCATTGCGGCCACCCCAGAGGTAGGCGTAGTCACCATACGACACGACCGTGTGACCGTACCTCTGGAAGGGCACGTCGTCAGGGTGGGACTGCGTCTGCACCAGCGCCCACCGGAGGGACACTGCACAGCAGCCAAGAGAAGTCAAGCCAAGGCAAATCAAGCCAAGGCTCCGCCACTACTCTCGCATTGGCGTAAGGCTAAGCCTTTCCATGTCCCGTTTTTACTCAGAGTACCAGCGCTGCAAGTCTTGTTTGCATCTAGCTATGCTTGGTCAAGTGCTGTTACAGTAACAAAAATGGTGGCTTGTATTGCATTTTTCAGCAAGTGGCAATTTTCGAAGCTTTTATTTGTTCCACCCACCTGCCATACTCAAATATCACAACAATGACTTTCCTGTCATTTTCTGTTGTACCATGCTGTGCAGAAAATATATATATATATATATATATATATATATATATATATATATATATATATATATATATATATATATATGTGTATGCATATATGCTCGGGTGGGCCCTTAATGAATTCAAAACAGTTAACTCTGCTAAGCACAGGCAAAAAAGTAAAAAGCAGACACACTAATAATAGCGCAACAAATTAAATGGCTCATCCATAGCATGTTGCCAGGCCTTCAAATTAACTACATGCAGCATGCAGCAATAAGAAAGCTCACATTTGAACTAGCGGGCAACCCACTGCCCCTCTTACAAGTCTGAAGCTACTGAACAGGAAAGAAAATGCCCCATCCGACTTTTTCAGCAATAAATGCCGTTCAAACACAATTCAGAAACACAGACTGAGTGCCTATGCTGACCAGTGTTCCTTCGACACACTTCCATCACAAAAATGCACGGGTGCAGACTGACCTAAACAGAGCATAATATGGCTTTCTAACCCAAAGTAATGCTAGTTACCAATTGACAGTCGAGAGCAAAGACACGTGCATTCTGGCTTTTCAACTTTTCAATGACATGTGATAGCTTTCGATTTCTGGCAAGAATTCCTGCTCTTGGAAATGACAAAGGCCAGGTGGTCGAAATTATCCCCTATGAAGCCTCTCATAGCCCGAGTCACTTTGGGACTACTCATCACCATCTTGCATGCACAAACGAAAGAAAACAGGGGGGGGGCTGCCTGCCTGTGTTGAGGATGTGCACATCGATTGGCTTGCGGGTGTTGTAGTCCTCGCCCGTGCAGTAGCCGCCGAACGAGTACACCTTGCCGTTGATGGCCACGGCCGCATGGTTCACGCGGCGTGGCCCACCCTCCAGCCGCACTGTCCACATCCTGCCGTGGCAACCTCCTGTTCTACGGACGGATGTCGGGCCCTGGGAGGAGAGAACACACAGAGGTTTACGTACTGCCGGCGAAAGCACACATAAAGAGATGAAGCTCCTCAATAAAAGGCAGAAAATTTGAACAGAGCGTAAAAGCCGGCAACATGTTACTCGGCCCGGAAAGTAGACGCTGAGGGAAGAAAAGTGGTAGGAAAAGTATGAAGCGTGCAAAAATGAAAATATAAAACAAAAGGAACCTGTCACAGAGTAAAGGCACAAGCCCTCTCCGAGTGGTGACACAAAGTGTGCTAAAAGGACCAATGTCAAGCAAACACGCAAATCAAGAAATGTTCAGAGCATACTCGAGCAGCAAATCCTACTACAGACAAAAAGCGGTCAAGGCTCTCCGCTGCAAAGTAACCGTGGTAGCTATGTTTAAAAAGGCAACGAAATGCAAGAATGCACTTATCTGTCCAGTTTCGTTACATTTTCAAATTTTCTTCCAAAACTCCTAGGATTCAATTCTGGGCATTTTAGTGACAATGCAGCAACATCATATCTCGAGACAGTAACCTGCTACAAGTTTAGACTACGGCAAAGTTTGCTAACATCACCCTTATGCATCAAGGTACCTAATTATTAATATCACACAATGTAGGACCAGACAATCATTCAGGAATAGGAGAAACGCACCAAGAAAACTGATTGCACTCGTTCATCAGAACAACCAGTCTGACACAAGTCCCACATGACAAGCACTACTGCTTCTTCCTAAGCTTGAGTTACCATAGCAGATGTACAAAAGCAACACAGACTGTGAAGCGCCAAAAATTGAAAATCTACCTGCACACTTGCGCAGAACGTCTCAAAGTGGACACACACTCTCAGGTACTCAGAACACGGGAAGCGTTTCACACAACAGGCTCTGCAACATTGATCTTGGCAAAAACACAACCTGAAAACAGTCGTCACAGAGCATGCAAAACACGAAACCTGAACACTACAACGTCCTTGTGCGACCTGATCAGCAAGTAAAACAATACAGAAAGGAAATGGCAGTTTACATCTGGTTTGCCCTGAGTCGCTGGAACCTCTTCACCAACTCTGCTTCTCCAGTAACAGCACCACGCTACCAAAAGCAACATCACACGTCAGGCCAGCAGTGACACTATGTCCTGTCTCTGTGGTACCAATACGGGGAAAATATGAAGCTGGGGGTTTATAATAGCTGTAACCCCCACCAACGAGACGTGTAATAAAGCAAAACTGCCAGGCTCAAAAGTGCCAGCCAATGAAATGAAATGTGCAACAACAACAGAAGCTGCACGTGAGCACTGCAAGCAGACGACGCAACAACCGTCTGCTACAGCAGCCGAGAGATAGATCGGAGATGCGCCAAGACGGTTAACACAATGTGCGTTGGCAGCCAGTACACGTGCCCCTTATCTCTGGCAGCACATAATGCACCACAGAAGATAGCAGTCTGCTACGCAAAAAGGAAGCATCTGCTTCAGCTGACAAACCGTGCGAGTCTGACCGTGAAAATACTTGACCGTTCCCTCCCTTCCCGCTCCTCTTACAAGGCCAAACAATGATAAAATGCTGGCTGGTTCTGGCAGGCTTGACAGCAACAATGCGTAGTTGTTGAACAAGCCATATGCAATGGGCACTCTCCGAGGAAAAAAAAACTGCAAAGAGTGAAAGCGATGAGTCCGCCGCTTGTGGCCAAGAACTGGCCATAACCTACCAGCCAGTTTACGTAGTGAAAAATACTCAATGCTCCTGCATCCTCAAGAGCATCTAGTTTTGTGCACTCCAAGAAAAAAAAAAGCCTTCCACAGAAAAGGTTTGCATGTAATAAATTTCAATCCTCTCCCCAATGCATTTTTTTTTAAATGTGCTTTCCCTCTTGAATTCCACAACATGAAATGTACAGCAGGCAACCAACAGCACAGGCACCAAACCGTGGGAAGCAAACCACGCTACTGAACTGGTTTTGCTGCTCATTAAAAGTGCACAAAAGCATGACAAGCAAAAAAATACCAGAATTAGCAAGTGCCCTATTCCCCATATAGCTACAAACTTGTTAGCGACCATGAATTTCCAGTGAAATCAAGAGCAGCTGCAACAAGGAAGTGCAGAAAAAACCAACCTTTGTATCCCGACACGAGGGTACCAGAACGAAACAAGCAGAAAAAAAGAAGAGGCGGTAGCAACCAGCATTTCTGTGCCTCTGTGCATAGCACATGACCTTGCCGATGGTCCAACAGACAGAATGCAACAATCAAAAGCGGTATGTGCTTGCCTTGAGACCACGACAGAGACAATGCGTAACACAGTAAAAAAAACTGCAGTGTGCTTTCTTCATCACTACGCAGGACCTACTTCTTTTGTTCTAAGCTCTTCTGTCTTTCCTTCGTACCCTGAGCAAGCACCACTATCTGCTTCACATCCACACTCCCCCCGAACCTTCTAATTCTATCCTAATAGCACGCCGTTATTTTAATGACACACAACATTACCCGCGCTCTTTCCTTCCTCATTCCCTAAGACATTGTTCTCTGCCACTGACCTTCCTCAGAAAAAGAAAAAAAATGATAAACGAGTCGCACACACAACTGCAGCAAGAATCCCATGACAGAAAGCAAAACAAAAATGTCACCTGTATAAAGTGAAAGTGCCGCTACTGCGGCGAGTGAGCACCTATGCTATGAGAACAGCAAGCCCTGAATTGATTGAATTGAAAATAACTTCTGCTCGCTATGAATTGCGCAATTATTACGATAAACTGAAGTGGTAAAAGCAGTGAGAATGGCAGCCAAGAGATGAAAACTGCGGAGCCCACACAAGCTGAATTAGTGCACAAGTTCCAAGCAATTTGAGCTCTCTTATTGCCAATTACGCTATTGGCTCACGGTGTTCTAGTCTTACCCTAACCTTCACGCAGTAGCAGTTGGCATAACAACGATGAATTAAGTTAGATTGTACAGAACAATAAAGACACTGCACCAGCTTGCACAGCTTAGAGGTTTTCAAAGGGACATCCAAGGATTGGTTGGTTGGTTGGTTTGAAGGGTTTAACATCCCAAAGCGACTCAGGCTATGAGAGACACCGTAGTGGAGGGCTCCGGAAATTTCAACCACCCGGGGTTCTTTAACGTGCACTGACATCGCACAGCACACAGGCACCTTGAAAAACATCCTCGTTGACACTTGTATCCATTAATGTAGACAGTACTGTAAACACACAGCTATAAGTAAGTGCCTGTATGATAAACCTCGTAGAAACGTTTTTCCACAACAAAAAGCGTGGCTGAGCAACGTGGACAGCAGCATAATGTCCTTCTCCTATCTTCCTTTAACCGTGCGGTCCTAACTTTCCGAGTGGCATTAACAACAAGCCAAAAAGCTCAGATTAACATCATTTTCTCACCCTTCAGACAAAAGAGTCTTCCTATAAGTTGTGAAGATGAATTTCTGTGGCAACTTTCCAGCCATCCAAAGCAACTGCCATTCATAAAATGCATGCCAACACGTGTTCCATTGCGCTCTGGGTGTGCAACATCTATGTCTGAAGGAATAGGAAAGAGTGCCGTTTAAAGACGCTGCAAACGTGCACGGAACACCCACTTCGCATTTCATGCAGCTGTTTGATCCCAATAATTGCAGGTCATTTGCTACTGCTACCTTCTTCTAGTGCTTTTTCTTTCCTTTGTACTTTTATTTTACAGCTTCATGAAATACTGAAGGCATTATTTGTGCATATCGCAACAGATTACAATGTGCTGCTCTCAAATTAGCTGGTCATTGTTGCTCTTGCTTAGAGTAACACAAGGAAGAGAAATGTGGCACGCAAGCTTTTCCTTCAACAGCCTCAAGTGCAACTCAGTCACTTGCAAATCTTAATGGACTGCTTATCGTGAGAGAGGCAATTACAGTGTCATGCAGCAACCCTTCAAGAGGAAATGAGTCTAAACCAGTGAAAGGAGCTCAACAATCAACTTGGCCAGCTAGAGGCAGACCTCTCAGTCACTAGTGGATGTTTTACGTAATTCTGAAATTTCACTTTTTGTGATTAAAAACAACATTTTTTTTCCACTTTCCAAACCAGGCGTAGTATGGTATGGTGGGTGGGGCTCGAAGCTGGACATGCACTATGCCACAGTGAACATTTGTGGGCTAATTTTGATTAACAGAGGCTCTTTTGGCATGCACTTGAATCGCCCAGAACACAAGAGAGTTTCAGCATTTCACCTCCACAGGAATGTGATGCCCATGTTCTTGGATTCAGCAGTTAAACAACATCAATAAACTGTTGGCATCTCGAATGTGGCATTGCATGCCCTACCTCTACCCAGTCACCTCTAAGGTCTCCTAATATCAACACCGCTCACAAAATAATGCAGCTCATTAGCCCAGCATTAAGACCGACCCAAAACGAAACCAAATGTAGAAAACGGCCAATATTTACTGCGCTAGTAAATTATATTGTTAGTCGTAACTGTAGTGCATTAGGAGAGAAAGGTTTTTAAAAACAGAAATAGAACGATGAGATGAAAACCACATCCATCGGGACCCTTAGATCCCGAGTCGAGATGCTACCCTTTGGCCACGCAGGCACATACGTATGGCATGGTTATAGCAGGGCTTTGTATTTATGTCGCCTGGTCTTGTTCATAATGACATTGTTACGACTGTGTCCTAATGAGTAGCCGCGAGACAATAGAGACAAATTAAGAGATTTGTGACAGAGAGTAGTAAAATGCATATATGAAAACGAGGAGCCACAACCACCAGCCCCCCTCCTCGTTTCTGCATGTTGTGTGACAGTATGCAATCCGTTTTCTCTCGAAATGAAATTCGCCAGATAGCCTCGCATCCCCTCAATTCAATACAGCTAAAAGGCATCCACGTGACAGGGGTTTACTTAAGAAAGAGTCGTAGCATGGGGAAAAAACAGAGCTCCTGAGAAAAGAAGACCTGTTTGGCTTTAAGCCTGCTCTGTTAGACAAGGAGTGATCACCTCAACTCCTTTCACCTGCAGAAGTTTATGAGACCTAATTGGCTGATCATGCCCTTTTCAGACCCCAGAAAAGCTAAACTTGTCAGCATTAATCCAAATACAAATTTCCCAAGCTTGAGCGTTTCCTTGAAAGCACATGAATTTTGTGGTTGCAGATCCAACAGTTCAGTTTTCTCCGTAGTGTCTGCTTCGGCCCTATTTGCAAAGGGAAATATGCATCTTATCACGTGTACCTAGTCAAACACAGCCCTATAAAGTGCATATTCAATTATTTAAATAAAAATTTAGAACAGTTGCATTCCAATGGCTGAGAAATATGGGAGCTGTTTGGCCACTGGGAGCCAAAATCTTATGCAACAGAATTGACAGGTTGCTCAAACCCGCCCCTACTGTTACAAGGTTCTAGAGAAGCCGACTACAAGGGAGCACAGTGAGTAGCCTCAGACTTACTTCCAATAGCAATTAGGATACTCAAGCAAATAACAACCATAAATGTCAGATGTACATCACTATGCCCACTGAGTCTGATGAGAATGTAAAGTGGATTTAAAAACCTGGTGACCTTTCACCTTATTCAGACCTTGCAAACTAGGTTAAAAGATCCAATTGCATGGGGCTGAGTAAGAACACTATATATGCTTAGTTACGACACATGCCGCTTTGTTCCAGGACCATTCAATATTACTCGGAAAAAAAGAAGAAAGGAATGCAATCTAGCAATGTTCTCTCCCTTCAGAAAGTCCGATTTCCTGTCAAACATTCAGTTTTCTTTTCAAACTTTTACTCTTGCACACACATCAGACTCGACCTGCAAATGCTTGTTCCAGCTGCCAGTGCTTATTATAGCTGCCCATCCTGAGTTTACAGAACTTGCACAGGAAATGCAGAAAAAAAAAATAAAGGAACGCGGTTATATGTTCATCCTGTTGAGCATACTCTTGGTATAGAATAGACAGTTCCTTCAGATAAGGAACACCTCACAGCAAGGCTCAGCTAATAAATACACAACACAACTAAAATATGACAGCCTGTCTCGCCATTCACTGTAAATGGGAGTAAACGCAAGTAGGTCTAAGCATGTGGCATAGACGTGCACTTCGGTGGCAAAGCAAGAACCAAAGCCAGCACCCACTCATTAAACCTTAATCTCATAAAAAAAGAAGGTGAGGAACTTGCGTCCCGGAGCTTACTTGTAACATGCAATGCCAAACAACGGCAGGCCTACCTGCAGTCCCACACGAAACCAAAGATGGAAGCTGCCACACTTGCCAGATAATATGCATTCAAGTAAAAGCCACGTAGTGAACCTACTATGTTCGCTGCTACCCATGTTCCAAAAAACAATGTGGATACGCAAGCTCAAGGCAAGTTCCAGTCATCATCATCATCATCAGCCTGATTATACCCACTGCAGGGCGAAGGCCTCTCCCATATTTCTCCACTTAACCCGGTTCTGTGCTACCTGCATCCACTTGACCCCTGCGAACTTCTTAATCTCATCCGCCCACCTAACTTTCTGCCGCCCCCTGCTACGCTTTCCTTCCCTTGGAATCCAGTTTGTTACCCTCAGCGACCATCGGTTATCCTCTCTTCGCACTACATGTCCTGCCCATGTCCATTTCTTCTTCTTAATTTCTACTAGAATGTCGGTAACTTGAGTTATTTCTCTCACCCACTCTGCACGCTTCCTATCTCTTAATGTTACCCCTACCATTTTTCGTTCCATAGCCCTCTGGGTTGTCCTCAACTTAAGTAGAACTCTCTTGGTTAGCCTCCACGTTTCAGCCCCATAGGTGAGTACAGGCAAGATGCAACTGTTGTATACTTTCCTCTTGAGCGATACCGGTAAGCTGCTAGTCATAATCTGAAGTTCCAGTAGCGTGAGTTAGTTCATCAACCACAAAGAATGAAAAAAAAACAGCACCAAAAGCAGGCACACCACCCTTATGTCACTACAAAGAAGCACACTATAACTAGTACTTGACAGCCATCGATTCCTTACGCCATAAACTGATACGAGCAGCTTTCCGTCTTAACTGATCAAAAATGCACCAGGCTAGAGCTCGATCATCAAAGCATGTTCCACAATTTTATGGCCCAAATTGTACAAATGTAAATGCTTCAAACAGTGACTCATGTTGCAACAGTGAGCAGTTTTTAACTTAAAGAATCAATAATGCTTTACAATGCCTGCATAAGAAGACATGTATAGTGTCAACAAGAATAAATTCTGCATGCAGAGATTTAATGATCATTGAAGAAATATGGGTGTTAGGTTAAGTGCACAGTCCAGCAGTGCACATACATAGCAGATGATTTTGTTGGCACTGTCTAGGTAGCTAAATTTGTGAACACATCAGTGAGCAAGTCAGACATATCACACATATGAAAAGATATCTGCATTATGCAAAGTGAAAACGAGGCTCAAATGTAATGAACATAGACGCATATTTCAACATTCTGCCACACCACAAGCCCAACCACGCCCAAAATGCAAAAAAGAAGATTTCGACGAACTTTATCAGGCTTCTACACTTATCCTGCAGCAAGCCTACTATTAGTCATTAGTTATAGTTACTTTAGTTAAATGACTAACATTAAACAATTTTTTAAATGGAAAATCAGCACTTGATGCAACAAACTGCACCAAAATGGCAGCCCGATGTAGGAGAGAGTGCATGCATCTACATGTAGATGTAGATAAGAGCGAGCTGTAAAGCTCACTAACCAGCTGTCACTAATGAGAGAAAAGCTGCTGCTGTTGGGTGCGTAGCAGAAAAGTGCCTCTTGTCTCAAGTTTTTTTTTTTTTTTCTTTTACGCAGCTCGCACTGTAGTACTACGTGTCGCTAGCTTTTCAAGTGCGGGTACTGCAATGCGAGATTCTTGGCAGTTTCTATCGGCAAGAACGCTGACGTTTGCGACGCAAGCTGTCGCTAGAGCAAGAAGCTATAACACTAAAAGCTCTCAAAAAATGCGAAGCTCGCGACTGCTAGCAGAGCGCCATGCAATCACATAAAGCAAGGAGAAAGCGACGCGGCAAACTATCAAATGACATATCAGACACGAAACAAACGCTCCATGAAAAAGAAAGCAAGAAAAAAGAATAGGCCGTTCGAAACTAAGCGAGCCCGCGTACCCAACTTCGTGAAAAAAAAAAAAAAAAAAAAGAAAAGAGAGAAATCCGGTTTTATGCCGCGGCGGCTACATAAACTAACCACGAAACATGAGTCTGTAAAAGGATACCCAAAACAAAATAGGCACAAACGAAACCTGCGCAATTCGGAGCGTGTCTTGCTCCAACGCCGGACACACCCACCGCAAAAGGCAAAACAGTAACGTGACCAGAGATGCAATCCTTAATTAGCGCTTTGGCGTCTACCCAGGTAGCAGACACGCGTCGCTCGCTCTTCTTGCATGCATCTAAAATGTTCCTGCAGCAGGCACGTTCAAAAACAGTCAAGTCGTCAGTTGCATGCACAGTTGCTGTGCTCATAATCGACCTTCAATGCATAGCCTGGGAAGCAGTGCAGACAGCAACGCAGGCACTGACCTCCTGTACCGTTGCCGCTTATGCATGCATCTGAACACGCAGTAATGCAGTACCCACGCGCGCAATGCCTTCCTGAAGGTTCGATGCTTTGCTGGAAAGCGAAGTTGACCCGGAGGTGGATCGATGGTTCTAGTAACTTGCAAACGCGCCACGCAGTTGACTGCGAGGTGCAATAACGTTCCCGTTGTGACAAGTTAAAAGCCCATTTCTTTTGCCACCAGCACCTGACGACCACCGTAGAGCACACTATGATAATCGTTTTCTCGAGATGAATCGCTTACTTCTTGCCTTTCCCTTGACCACTCCGGGCACAGGATTCCGAATGCGTTGCACCTCTTCTTGTCCAAGCGTATACGTGAAGGCGACGCCAAGCAGTGCACTGCCGCAGACTCTGCAGTCTTCTTACAAATTCCACAGAGAGGCGAAGGTACGCAAGAATGCACGGAGTGCAGCAGCTACGCGGCTACGCTTCTCTCAGGCTACTGTGTGCATTTTGAGCAATTTCGATTTCTCGAAACTGACGGCGGCCATTTTAAAGTGCACAATGTGGCCAGTACAACGACGCGTTTCGAGGCCGACGTTAGCAGGCTCTGCGCGATTCGAGTGGTCGTTTCTGCTCGACTGCTTGAGGCTGCTTGAGCTATGGTTCACTTGATCCACCTTGAGTGGCCGTGATTTTGCTTGGTTCGTTTACAAGTTCAACGCAAGATTATGGATGGTTCATTGCGGTAAAATTTATTGTTTTAAATGTCAATTTCACTGTCGAGAGCAAAATGAAAATTAGTTGGCGGAAACGGCAAGGCACAGTAACAAATCAAGCACGCAATAAGGAAAAATATGAAGGAGGGAGTGAAAAAAAAAAAAAAAGTAAGAGGGAAAGAGGCGCTGTGTGGACCCGCTAATGGCAAGAAGCGGGGAAAACAAAACTATATAGAAGCAGCTATTATGACAAAACAAAGGCCTATTCCAAATAGCCACATACCCTGCACGAGCAGGCCAGGTCGAGAGATTCGCTCACGGAAAAACATTTACATGAGTTCCTATAATATGCCTTATGGCAAGCTTGCGTACAAAAAAAAAAAAAAAAAAAAAAAAAAAGAAGAAGTACTCAGAATCGACTATGCCAGAGGATCAAAAGATCACATAGCCTGCAGGTACAGATGCGTGCTTACAAAACCGCCACGAAAAGGAAGATCGCACTTAGATGATGCGGCAAGATAGCGCGTGTATGATGTTATGCACAGCATTTCGAATGATCACGTTAAAGATCTAGATCACCAAACCCCGCCGCGGTGACTGCTCATGTGACGAGGGTATCAGTAGGGCGCTCAACTACTGCACCCAAAGGCGCAGGGTAAAATCGCGGCCGCCTCGGCTGCTTTGCGATGGAGGACAAAGGCAAGGCGGCTGTATGCTGTGGGTTAAATAACCACGCGTATTGTCGAACTCATCCGGAGCCCTCGACTACGGCGTTTTCCAAAAACTGGGTCGCTTTGGGACGTTAAATCCTAAAATTAACCAAACAAAGATACCCGGATAGTCGAAATTATTTCGTAGCGCTCCACAAACATCATTCTCTTTACATTCTCTACCGTTTCTTCGCTTCGATCAAGGAGCGGCTCGTGTGTCGATCGAGGAATGCGTCTTCTTTTGGTCAAAATCAGGGGTGGAATAATGTAACAATTCTATTCCATCCAAAAACTATTCCATTCCATCGCCTTCTCTGCCATTGGCCGGTTAAAGCTTGAATCTGTACATAATAATAAGGTTACATTGCAGGACTTCACAGGACGTCAGATGTAAGTTGACGTAGTCGTCACCTTATATACAATTTTGACGTTACCGCGCCGAGGGAATTGAACAGATTTTGGAATCACACCCCAGCTCTCATTTTCTTTTTTTCACGACAAAAGGCAGTGCCCAGGTTCGAACCCGGCACATGAGTTCTATCTTATAACTTTCCCTTTGCGCAGCGAGGCGCACTTAAACAACCAATATTTGCGGTTGAACAAATCGTCAGCAGGCAAAAGCGACTGTCTGCACATTGCCCACAAAGCGCAAGCAGAGGAAAGGAGGTTCCAGAAGACTGGCGGCGGCCATCGAGGACAGCGACTACGGCGGGCGCGTTCCATTCCCACGTGTTGTGGCGGTCATGTTACCCTGCCGGCCAGAACGGGTGAAGCGGCCCTCGTCATGTCTTTATTCCGCCATGGGAAAAAGCCTGTTCCCCGAACGGGAGTTGGACTCTGATTACCCCTCCCCCCACCTTCCTTTCCCCAGCCGCGAAATTCCCGGTCAAGAGCTTTGACCTTCCCAAGAGCACGTGACGTGACACCTCAGCCGACGGCCTGTTTTCTACGGGTACCGAGATTACGTCGTTAACCAGGCACGACATCGACATCGCCACAAACGGTGCGGTGAAAAAACTCTGGGCAAGAAAGGTATACATAATACTTGTACATGAAAAGCATAAATATAAAGTGGGCAAACAGAACCCGAAAGCTAAGGTTTAAGCAGTTTAAGTACATACAGACGACATACAGAGGACAACTTTAGACTGCAATCAAGCAAAGGATCAAGCAGGGTTTCGGAAACGGTACTCTACAATCGATCATATCCATAGCATCAATCAGGTGATAGAAAAATGCTCGGAATATGACCAGCCCTTATACATAGCATTAATTGATTACGAAAAAGCATTTGACTCAGTTGAAACCTCGGCGGTGATGCAGGCATTGCGAAATCAGGGGGTAGACGAGCCGTACGTGAAAGTGCTGGAAGATATATATAGTGGCTGCACAGCAACCATAGTTCTGCATAAAAAAAAGTAACAAAATTCCCATAAAGAAAGGTGTTAGGCAAGGAGACACAATCTCCCTAGTACTATTCACAGCTTGTTTAGAGGAAGTATTCAGAGACTTGGAAGGGGAGCAGCTAGGAATAAGGGTAGACGGAGAATACCTCAGTAATCTGCGATTCACTGATGACATTGCCTTGCTAAGCAACTCGGGGGATGAACTGCAAATAATGATTGATGACCTAGACAGGAAAAGTAGAAAGGTAGGCTTGAAAATCAATATGCAGAATACTAAGGTAATGTTCAACAGCCTCGGGAAGGAACAGCAGTTTGCATTAGGTAGCGAAATACTGGAAGTAGTAGGCGAATATGTCTACTTAGGACAGGTAGTAACCGCAGATCCGGACCATGAAAAGGAAATAACAAGAAGAATAAGATTGGGATGGAGCGCATTTGGCAAGCACTCGCAGATTATGACTAGCAGATTACCGGTATCGCTCAAGAGGAAAGTATACAACAGTTGCATCTTACCTGTACTCACCTATGGGGCTGAAACGTGGAGGCTAACCAAGAGAGTTCTACTTAAGTTGAGGACAACCCAGAGGGCTATGGAACGAAAAATGGTAGGGGTAACATTAAGAGATAGAAAGCGTGAAGAGTGGGTCAGAGAAATAACTCAAGTTACCGACATTCTAGTAGAAATTAAGAAGAGGAAATGGACATGGGCAGGACATGTAGGGCGAAGAGAGGATAACCGATGGTCGCTGAGGATAACAAACTGGATTCCAAGGGAAGGAAAGCGTAGCAGGGGGCGGCAGAAAGTTAGGTGGGCGGATGAGATTAAGAAGTTCGCAGGGGTCAAGTGGATGCAGCTAGCACAGAGCCGGGTTAAGTGGAGAAATATGGGAGAGGCCTTCGCCCTGCAGTGGGTATAATCAGGCTGATGATGATGATGATGATGAGACGACTTTACGGGACACAGCAATACACTAACGTGGAAAGGGGAGTAAAAGAGACAGAAAGACAGTTGTGGAAGGCAAGAATGCAAGAAAAATCGGAGCTGAGTGTGGATAGAAATCGAAAGCAGGACACAAGGAGGGAAAATCTATTTGACAACTTACGAGGCAGCTCACTACTATTCGAAGCTAGAACAGGGGTCCTACGAACGAAAATGTACAGGGCAAAATTTGAAGAAGTAGACGTATTATGCGCGGTTTGTGGAGGTGAATTAGAGACGATCGAGCATATAGTGCTGAGATGCAGGAAATTTCAACCCACCGTGCTTCAACCTGACATCGCAGACGGAAAACAGATAGATCTGGAGAGGGCGCTGGGATTTGCTCGGGAAGATGCACAAATAGATGAGAAACAAGTTAGTGTGACGAAGGGGCGATTGCGAGATTGGTGGAGTAGGGCAAGGGAGAGGGGTAATTACGAAACACGGGCTGCTTTTTAAGGGAGGAAAAAGGGGGGATTACAGGTTAGGAGGCGTAAGCTACCGTCCGGTGAAAAGGGTAAAATCACTATGCACCCATCCATCTAGTGCTGACCCTCGTGCCTCGCCACTCATCGCAAGAGCTGCGAGGAGGTTGCAGTGAGCCGGGCTTCTGTTGACCACGCGGGCCCCGCTAATTGGACTGGGCCCGTTTAACTACCTTTCCCCAGCTAGGGAACTGGGGATTACGTGCGCTATATTAATGCGTGGAACTGTATTCACAGTCCTGACTCGACATATAAAAAGTGTATAAATGCTTCTTTGCCAACTCCCCCTGCTGCTCCCCGTCCGATGTCTTGTCCGCCTGATCCACCAGAACACGATCGCATCACTACGAATTCTTTTACACGGATTTTGCGTTGGCCCACACCACGGGGGACGGGCCGCAGTAATCTATAAAAAACACGTACGTTCAGCGGCTCATATTTTGTGACCCAAACATTACACACGCGGAGGAGGTCGCCATATATAGCACTCGCCAGTGCAGAACCAGACTCCCGGGTTATCATATACCGATTCCCGGGGAGCCGGCCGGAATTTAGAACAAGGACGCATCTCTCGAAGCGCTGCCAAAATTTTACATAGATGCGAGTACCGGGATCGCCTGGACATACGTGTCGTCATCTGGGCACCAGCACGTGCGGGACTGGAGGGAAACGATCGAGCTGCAGACGCCACAGCCCGCGCGCTCCACCACCGGGCATAGCCTCGACACTCGCCGCCTGAGATCATCGGGCTATCACTTAGAAAGATTTTGTTATATCGTATCAAACCCAGCATAACCGCTTTCATCCTCCTGCGAAATGGCTAACCAAACCAAAAGCAAGGAGCGTTTGCTTCTTCTCTTATATACCAACACGGTACGTGCCCGGCAATGGTGCCATACCTTAATCCGGCTTTTAACGGGGAGTGCCTGCATTGTGGGTGCGCGTTCTGAGGTGCGCCACGTGGTGTGGACATGCCCCTCTAACGCCGATTATCCCCTTTCTCCTCACCTACCCGAAAGAGCTGGGAGGCTGCCCTAACTGTTTGGCTGTTCTACTTACAGAGCCAAATAGCTCTCGTGGCTAGGACCCGACCTTCCGCGGAAGCCACGTGTCCCGAACTATAGGACCTTTCCTATAGTCCTGTAAATGGCCATGAATTAACGCCACCACCTGCCCTCACGGGGGCACGGCTTGGCCATCCGCCGAGAAGTGAGACACTAACTGCGCCCAGCTTTTCCTTCTTCAAAAACAGTCATGAACACATCATCATCATCATTAAACTTTATCAACTATGGAGTTTGAAGCACACAGACACGGCCCCGTCGCACTCAAGCGTTATGTTCCCACCATAGTTGCCTAAAAAGTATCATAATCAAAATGATTTGCGCGCGCCATGATCGGATTAGACTGCGCCATCGAGACGCAGATAAGTGTCTGAAACCCGAAAAAAAAAAAAAAAAGACAGCTAGATGATTTGTTTGATATAGTTTAACGTCCAATATTTAAGCGACTTGGGCTATAAGGGGGCCCCAGAAATTTCCGCCACACAGGGTTCTTTTGATGTACACTGACATCGCACTTCACACGGGCGCCTTGCTTTTCGCCTCCATCGAAAAGCAGCCTCCGTGGCTGGGACTTGAACCCGCGTTTTTGGATTCTGTCCCGTATGTAATATTCGCGATGTTAGCGCGTGCGAAAGGACACCCATCAGTCTAAATTAATTCGAAGCCATGCACTATATGTGCCGTCTCTGATGACCAATGTGTAGAGTTGGAACGCCGAAAACCCGTCCCGCACGTCATACCAATAAGTATAACTGTTTCGAGATTATTTCTGAGCTCGAAACTTTCTGTCGCGGTGCAGCTTGACATCGGTGTGGAGACGTTCGTTTATAACAAGCACGGATATAACGAACAAAGTATCTGGGTTGAACATCCTCACGAACTTGTGTAAGGATTATCAATTCAATTAAGATACGTTCTTCTTTCCCGTTGGCTTCTTCTTCGTGCTTTGATATTTTGCGGAAAATTGAGAGATATCATTGGAAAGCAGATTTATAAGCAAGAAATATGAACAAGGTACATACAATGACTTTCAACAGACAAATTTCTGACCTCTCCGCGGCCCCTATCCGCGGCTTCTTGTAGCGTGTCCGCTCATTTAGCTCCAGACAAGATGACGACTGAATAACAGTGCAGTGTTGATTAAATAGGAAGTATAGTAAAATAAAGTAAAAGTAAAAGGTATAAACTATGAAGTTCGAACTACATGGCATCAGTTTGAAGCTTTCCAGTTCGGTAAAAGTGATGTCAGGGTTTCTTGCTCCCCTTCGTACCATTACCCTCCGCCAGCATAACATGCCCTATATCACTTCGCGAGAGAATAAGAACCTTCAAAAATAGACCGAAATCCAGCTCCCAACGCGAGATGCATTTGACGCCTCCGCCACGCTTGATGTCCTATCTTTTTTTCATCTCCAAAAAAAAAAAGAAAAAAAGCCCGCGAAATACAAAAACACTCACGTGACAAGTGCATTCGCGCGTCTCTATTTTGCTGCTCTAAGCCGTGGATTGAGTGAACCAAAATCACCTGCGGTCGTGATTTGAGGACTTAGTTCCAGTGATAGGCTAATAAGTTGGCGATGTTTGCAGCCAGCTCACCGCGCTCGCTGCAACTTGCACCGTCACATGTGCCGACTGGCCCATGGAGGCGAAGGAACCATGGCAGACATACTATATCGGCCTGCCGCTGCGAACGGAGCATGTGCCAAGGCTGCAGCTGATTTCGTTCACCCAAGCCACGGCTAAGAGCAGCACAGTCGTGGCACCCGAATGCGCTAGACGCGTGATTTTTTTGTAATTTAAAATTTTAGTGCAATTAAATATTTAATGCAAACATAAAAAATCATGCTAGTATTTAAAGTTGAAAATGGACTTTCTTGCAGGGCGCATCGCTCCTGGAGCAATGTTTCCGATTTTTACTAAATCGATTGTAAAAAGAAAATTGGTTTTTAATAGTTCTTATGAAAGTAAAAGTTGCATAGATTCAGTGAGTAAAACGTAATGAATCACAATTTTTTTTTTTTTTTGCGCAAGCAGCAGGTCTGCAAACTTACAACTCTTTGCTAAAAACAATATTTTCTACCTGTAATGGTATACGATTTTTTTTCGAGAAAACTACGTCATATCTTGCACAACTAAGGTTCAATTTTTGTGTCGAGATTCAACTTCATTACACGACTTTAACATGTGTTATCGAAGTGGGTAGGATTCCACAGTTCTGACGTCTCTATACCACTCCTGCAGAACATCCATGGATGATCCTATTCAGGCAGTGCAAGTGCCGATCTCAATGTGGTAAGCACACCATGCAGAGGCTTTTTTAGTTTTTTTCTTTTTTCACAAAGTGGCAGTTTTGTTTTCTCCTTTTAGAAACGTAACCTCGAGAAATAATTATGTCATTCGCTCTGACACTGGGAAAAGACAAACGTTTTTAAAGGTTTTCTTACAACAGCTAAGCCTTGAATACGTAACATATCCATTGAATGCCGGCGAAATCAATTTTGATGACCTCGGGTGTTTCTGGAAATCCTATTATGCTCAGGCTGCACTAAAACTACGATTCTTCCGGCAGTACCTGCCTGCATATATGTACTGATTGCCACACCGGTTAGTTTCGAAAATCATTTCGATGTGGCGCATTTCAAAGCGTACTGTTGGCAAAAAACTTCTCCAAGACATCTCGCTGACCTCTACTCAAGCTCACCATAAAGCAGAAAAGCCAGCACGAACCAGTGAGTCGACCGAGAGTTCTCGTTGCAGTGCACTAGCTAACTAAACAGAGTTGAGAATATGGCTGGAGCAACAGTGCACTAACTAAACAGGGTTGAGAATATGGCTGGAGCAACAGTGCACTAACTAAACAGGGTTGAGAATATGGCTGGAGCAACAGTGCACTAACTAAACAGGGTTGAGAATATGGCTGGAGCAACAGTGCACTAACTAAACAGGGTTGAGAATATGGCTGGGGCAACAGTGCACTAACTAAACAGGGTTGAGAATATGGCTGGAGCAACAGTGCACTAACTAAACAGGGTTGAGAATATGGCTGGAGCAACAGTGCACTAACTATACAGGGTTGAGAATATGGCTGGATCAACAGTGCACTAACTAAACAGGGTTGAGAATATGGCTGGAGCAACAGTGCACTAACTAAACAGGGTTGAAAATATGGCTGGAGCAAGAAGGAATCTCGCAGCTTGGTTTCCCTCAAAGGAAGAATGCCGAAATAAAATCGTACAATACGCATGTCAGCAAGGACGACCTTATGGGCGCCTTCAAGGTCCTGGCGGAGTCTGTGAACCTCGATCGTGCCCGCCAGATTGCATCTGACCGACGGCCTCCGTCTGGGACGGAGAGGTGATCTCATCACCTTGACCAAGTAAGCGACGGCAAACATGCACCTATGTAAGTCCGCGATTTAGATCAAAGGCTGCAAGGTACGATTATATAAGGACGCTAACAAAAAGGTCAGTTTACAGTCTGCCCTTGCAAAGAAGAAAACTCTTCACTTATGAGTTGCCACGGAAGTACCTTCGCAAAGGGCTTCCGCGTCCTTTGGACTATCGCACAAGGCAAAGCCAAGCAGCGTGTTGTTCGAGTGCCAGTCGGCGGATATGAACAGCTGCCGCCTAAGTGACCGTGATGTATACCCGAGCCGATATTCCTCGCACGCTTATAGAGACAAAATCTGCACGGCCACTGTCATAATACGGTGGAGACTCGAGTTGATTCGATCTCCCAAACTGTAGCCAATTTGGCACATCTCGATATTCGTCTTTGAATTAAGTATGTGAGTCTACATTGCTATTTAGATTTTTTTTCCAGTTAATGTTTGCCGTGTACAAAAAGCTGCCCGCCGAATGATGACTGCCATATTCATAGAATGCACGCGCAGATAGAATAACATTGCATTTCCGTCCAGTGCACGAACTACACAAGAGAGAGGCCAAAAGTCATCAGGCTGCGTCAGCCTTTGCTAACTGTCTGTCTCTGCAGGAAATTTTCCGAAATGAAAATAATTCGATTACAAATTGGAAAAATAAGCATTGTGCGACTGGACGGAGTATTGGCCAGTAGTAATAAGCGATAAGAATTAAACGAGGAAAGCAGCGCCGTGACCTTTCCTTTTCTCCCTGGCTGGTGCGGCAGCCGAGCAGAAAATATGGCAGCGCACAAGAAGGAGAAAGGAGGGAATTGAGGTGTTGCATGAGCCACGGCCGGTCTCGAGGGAGAGCGCGTTTGCTCTCTCCCTCGAGACCAGCCGTGCATGAGCTCGACAGGTACTGCGCTTTTCCTTTCGACAAAAGAAAACAAACAAAATAGTTTTAAAAAGTCGCGGAATGAAAAGGCGTAGTTAGAGGCTAGGGCGAACCTAGAGCGTCTCCCTATTTTTTTTTTTTTCTTTTAAGAAGTCTAGTTTTCGCGTCTCGGTATGTGATTCGTAAACGGATAAAATTTACGTACCTCTCTCTCGGTGTCCTGTATAAATCCTCGCTTTCCTGACTGATTGCTGCGTAAGAAAATTAGCGCCAGCTTTCGTAGCGCTGTTGTTAGTATATTGGACAACACTAACTGAAAGCGATTGCATGAGGAACTGCCCTTTTCATAATCGTCTAACACATGCATGCCAGATGTACAGCGTGTGAAGGATTGTCGCCACAAATAGCGACGCGCGCCCATTCTTTTCGGCCATTTATTTGGCATATTTCCCATTAACCCCTCTCTGTCCTGGTAATTTGGTTTGTTATGTCTAACATCCCAAACCAACTCAGGCTATGAGAGAAGTCGTAGAGAAGTCCGGAAATTTCGACCACCTGGGGTTCTTTAATGTACACTGACATCGCACAGCACACGGGCGCCTTGCCTTTCGCCTCCATCGAAAAGCAGCCGCCATGGCCGGGATTCGATCCCGCATCCTTGGGCACCGTAGTCGAGCGCTGTAACCAATGCGCCACCCCGGCGGGGCTGTCTGCGGCAGTGATGTCTTCGATGGCGCATCCGCCGAAATCACAAGAATGGAGAGAGGAGGAAGACACCATCACTGTCTATGGCAGTGATGGTAGTGACGGTGTCTTCCTCCCCTCTCCCTTCTTGCGGTTTCGACGGCAGCCCCATCGGTTCGCGTCCGCAATGCTTCCCCAAAGGCATTGGTCGAATCTCACTCATATTTATATTTTGCAATTGCGAATAGGTCTTATTAGCTCGAATTTTCCTGTTGTGAGTACGTAAGCCCAGGAGCCGGCGGACTGAGAGGTGTCAAAATGCAGGTGCATTACTCCATTTAAACGTTCCGAGAGCGCCGTTTTGAGGAGAATGTTGCTAACAGGCAATATTTCCTCGCTTTTCCCAGCTTCCCACTTTCCTAACTATTTTCTACTCTGGCGTAGATTTTCAAGTGTTCAATAAGTGCTTTCCATTCTTTGGATGCTATCTCAATGGTAGTCCTTACCACCCTTACAGGATACGACTCCTCGTTATAGTTTGCGTCTTTCTTTTCGATAAACTTTGCAACTCATCCAATTGCAACGTGTAACATTTGAAATTTACTACTTTTATCGCAATAAATATGCCGGCGCTGTAGAGAAAATTTTTCTCCTTGTGGATAGTCAAGTGGAAAATAGCTTAATTAATCCTCGTTCCTTTTTGAGAAGACCTAAATTATGATCAAATGCTGACAAGAGTCTTTTATTGCAGTATTAAACGCGAATACCACGACTTCTATTTCTGGAATTCTTTTGTAAAGCCTTTTTTCCCTGAAAGAATAGAATCGCCGGCTAAAGGTAAACATTTGGTAAGGCTGTAATACCGAATATACATTCAAAATTCGCAATACGCTCTGCGAGAGTTTCTTTCTGCAATGTGAACCCTGCACTAATAAAACTGAAGCCCAAGTTGAAATTTCCATGAACTCTATTTCCCCAGCTCCCTAGCTGGGGACATCAAGCAGTATATTTAAGTTGAGTTGCAGCTCAGCTCAGCCGTGTTTTCTTTTCTTGACCTGTACATACTTCATCATCATCATCAGCCTGATTATATCCACTGCAGGGCGAAGGCCTCTCCCATATTTCTCCACTTAACCCGGTTCTGTGCTAGCTGCATCCACTTGACCCCTGCGAACTTCTTAACCTCATCCGCCCACCTAACTTTCTGCCGCCCCCTGCTACGCTTTCCTTCCCTTGGAATCCAGTTTGTTACCTTCAGCGACCATCGGTTATCCTCTCTTCGCACTACATGTCCTGCCCATGTCCATACTTCACCACGTAAAAATTGCACATAACCGTCTTTTCTTCGCCACTCTCCCGGGTGCTGCACCGTCCGGTGTCTTGTTCGCCTGATCACGCTACCCAGAAGTTCTGGCCCCTGAACCCGATCGCGTCAGCAACCAGTAATAACAAAATGCATGCACCAGAAAGGCGATAAGATGACTCGACTGAACGTCTAAGCAAGATTTAGCTTAACCAATTCGGCATTGGATGATATAATGTTGGTGTCCATGGGCAGAAGCGACATGGGCGAAGGTTGTTTTAGCTGCCCTTGATTTGTGATGCCTTTTAATCTACGAAGGTTTCAGACAGCCGTTTACGAGGTCGGTTCAGGTGTCCGCTAACGTAACAGCACTGGCGACATTTCGTTTCGGCAAGGTTATGTTCGAGCGCTGCATTTATTACGACTGTGTCCGCGGACATCTGATAACTCCGGCAGATTGCTCAGAGCCCGCGCAGGTTAGCCTCAAAAATAAATAAATAATCAAACCCGTCGTTATAGTGTTTCGGCCTCCAACGCAGATCAGTAACCATTCGTGACCAAGAGATAGGATCTATTTCGAAACGACAGCATTTCCCGTTTAGATTTTTGCGCGAACCATGGCCGTACTTGTGCACAACCGGTTTCTCAGTTGGTTACCGACTGCCGGCCGCTTCACGAGACCAAGAGTCAACCCAAGAATAGTCTTATGTAACATATAAAGTTCAATACTTACTAAAGTTTTCCAGCCCCCACTTCCCCCTCCAGCCATGCCACGCTAGATATGCATGGTGATAAAACTCTCCGATGTGTACACCGTCAAACGTATCGCGCATGCAACGAGTCTTATGGGTAACTATAACAGAAGCTGAGCAGGCCATATGTGAAACTAGGGAATATCAGTAGGAGAATGGACAAAACGCAGTTACGATTTCAACGCCGTGTCTCGTACATACTACGTCCCTATAATCCATATCGCATTCAGTCACGGGCCGCGCTAACTATCACTTGGAGGAAAGTAAATTCAAATAATGGTCTTATTATGGTTTAAGTTGAATAGTACTGAAATTCATGTCTGGTATTACGTCCAGACTTATATGATGACTCATGACTCAACACTGTTTTAACACTCTTAGTTATAGGTATACCTTGACTCAAGCAACTCAAGTACCTTGTCTAATAAGTACCAAATAAGTAGCTCACTTGAAATACTCTAGTGTCGTACGCAAACCACAACAACAACACTATGTAGTACTTAATTTAAAGCTTGTATAAAACTGGGCAGCCATGTTTATATTCAGGCAATATTCAAGAGAAGCTAGTATCACTAACATGAAAAAATCGTATTGAAGTACAGCAATGGCAGCGAAGTGAAAGAAAATCTGGTGCTGAATCTCATGCACTACATATATTATGACTTAATGAAATTCGAGAGACATAAATATATTCGATCCAGCCCCTCCCCCCCCCCCTTACCCCCTCCCTAACCCATCTATCATATGTGAGCAAGAAAAAAATATGAAAATAAGATTGGCGAAATCAGCAAATAACTAATCACATGAGATTTTCTTTTTCTTTTTAAAATGTTATCTCTGAATACAACGCGCCCTCAACGCATGTGTCATGTGCCAACATGCAACGTTTCGTCAACGGCGTGAAATGTTATTCCTTGGTGCTTTTATTTGCATTTTTATTCTGTTTTTATTCCCTTGACAAAGGATGTTTGAATAGCGTAACCTAAAGTTATCAATTGTGAAGCGCGCTCTCCCCTATGTAGCGCTGGCGATGCGGACTAGAGTGTAAATAAATAAAAATTCACTCAGAGCTGACGCGAAGCACGGAGTCATCCGTACAAAAACAACTTTCTGCTCTCAATTCGCTTGCTTACTTCGCATATGGGACACGTTGGGATTAAATTTCGACATTTACAAGCTCGAGCAATTCCCGGCCTGTTATTAATAAACAAATGAACAATTGAACGAGTTGTCTGTACATGCTGAGACACCTCCGCCGAATTAGGGCGATATTTCATGCGATGTTGCGTAATATCAGCATCACGTACCCGCCAACCTAACCCAGCACATCATACAGCTGTAGACGTCTGCTGTGACGTACGCCTCTTTCGAAACGCATCCTTTTGCACATCTTCTCTATATTTCCCTTTCGTAAATGTCTCTTATACGCGTCCCTAGCGCAGCCCAAGGGCTGAGAGCAATCGCAGTGTTTCCCACGCAAGACATTTTTTTTTCTTTTTTTTTTCGGTATGGTGCGGAGGTTGCGTCGCGTTATTTGCATACCCCACGCAACCATTGCGATAAAGTTGTCACGGCAGGTGAATATGGGGGCGCCTTTAAAGGCTTGGCGGATACCTCAGTATAACACCGAGAGGCGAAACAAGTAGAGAATAATATCTTCTAAATTGAAGAAAGGGGATTGAGGAACCTAATTCTGAATCCTCTGAATTCTGAATTCTGAAACCTAATTGCGAATGAAATATTGAACACATTTTCAACCGCACGGTAATTACACGTTCTTCCCGAGTGGTCGCATTCTCAACTCGTGGCCCAATTCGATATTATAAGGTACTAATGGCGCGGTCAATAGGACCAGTTCACATCGCGCGCGATTTAATGTCCGCTTCCCGTTACGACCCACACTCGTGAACTGTGGGGTAATATATACTACGCGCTTATAAATTTCTATATTCGGGGCTATATTAAGTGGCGATTTCTTGCATTCGGTTATATATCACATAATGTTCCTATATATAGTCTACTACGCTAATGGGAAAGCAGATCGAGACAAAGGAAGAAAGAAGCTGTTTCGAATTTTGCTTGACAAATATGCCATCGCTTTATCTCGGTACATTTTACTGCTCTACATTCAGGACTTGACCCTATGTGATATAGAAGTGCACATCGCACTAGAAGGAAAGAGGAAAAAACAGAGCGATGGCGCAATGGGAAGTTTAATCGAAGGTCGTTATAAGCATAATTTGTCCGTGCGTGATCGAGGCTGTTGGTATTTATGTACGGCGATGGTGCGCTGAATGAAATTCGTGGATATATGGTTGTGAGGCCGGGAGACGGAAGGAAGCCTAGCTGTTAGGTAATGCATTATTGCGACGTCACGAGCGGCGAGGTCTGCTCACGTAATCACCGATCGCTTAACTTGAGCCTGTAATCTCACACATTCTGATTAGTGTACAGCCCTGAGCTACCACGTTGTCCAGCTTTCGTATATACAACTTGACCTGTACACGGGATCGCACACTATGAGGATAAATTATCATCGTAAATACAATAATTAACTTTTATTCACTGCAGCTAGCGCGCATGTTTATACAGAAAACTTTGAATAGTGGCAGTTGATGACTATTATAGGATTTAAGGATATAACGCACCTGCCTGTGCTCGAGATATGCATCTAAAATTTCATCACAACTCGTCTAATTACGCATGCGAGACTGCTGCACCGCTGTGAACGGAAGGCTGCGGATGTACTACGTATACTATTGGGTTGAATGGGGCGATATTCTGTGCGACTTTTAAGTCGATTGTAGAGGTATACCCGCTGCAGAATGTCTTTTTTTTTTTTTGTAGATTTAGGAAAATTTTATTTCAGCTCTGGCAGTACAGACTACTGGCCCGGCCGGTGTGCGCTTAAATGCACCGAATCGAGGCAATCTCCGGCTAGACCATTATATTTATTACAAAGGTTAAGCTTGCCGGAGACGTACTGAAGTAGACATATACCGATTTGTCGCACGCACATTGACATTCCATATACGTCAGTACGTGAATCGGTATATGTCTACGTAAGTACGTCTCCGGGAAGCTAAATATCTCTATTATTAAGACTGATCGACCAAGGTGAAAGCGATAATGAGGCATAAATGCGTGCTTCAAAAAGGCCACTATATTCAATCCGCGGTGAAGAATTAGCATGAAAATAATAAGCATTAATCGACTTTAACGCACCGTTGTCGCCATGCTGCTCTTTGCTGTCCTTATAAACGAGATAATTTTCGCGGATATGGGAGTCAGGCACGTAGCCGGGGCTATCTCTTATGCGCGTACGTGCCTGGGATGACTAATTGGAGCACTGATCCATGCAGCGAGCTTGGTGGCAACTAATTTTGTGGCGCCGTGCTTGAGACATTGAAAAATTACGCTATACCAACTTACACTGGTGTAGGCTACTGGCACAACTAATGAAGCTAAACACGCTGACCACATCCTCGCCTCAGCTCTCCGACCAGCCTCTTAAGCGCTCCTTTTGTGGATCGTTCATCTTTCGCAGGCTACACGGCCCTGGATTAGTCCGGGGCCGTCTGCTGAGTGCAGCTGTACACAGCATGTGGCGGCGATCAGATAGCGCCTTACAAAACATTAGAGAGTTTTAGCTTACCGTGATCCGCGGTCCGCTACCGTGATCCGCCACCGCGCGTTCCATTGCGCATGCCCAGACCCCCCTTGACGCCGATAGATGGCGCCACATACTGGATGTCGGTAGAGTCACAGTGACTCTAGATATCAGCACATAGACCTGCCGCGTCGGGACCAACCAGCTTGTGCGCCCCGCCCACGCGCGGTAGAGAGTCACGGTGGCGGATCGCGGATCCCGGTAAGCTAAATCTCTCTATTAGCACGTGCTGCGAATGACCGTACGGCACCGCAGACCGGCCGCGTGTGCAACGCAGACCGGCTTCGCGTGCATCACGTGCCGTGCCGGCGCGGCCGCCAGCAACTGCAGTGTGGATCTTGGCAGCAGTGGCGTAACGCAACTCCACCTAAAATCGGTACTCAGTTTTGCGAAAAGGAGACAGAAAAATCGAAGCTTTATTAGTTAGCGTGTAAAGACTTGCAAGATCGCGGATCAGTTCTGTTCCAAAATTAAGCGATCAGAGCAGTCGCGGTTGGCATATGCACAAGGCCGGATTAGCTGGCAATCAGTGCGTGGGAGAGACCTTGTCTTGGGTGAAGTCGACGTATGCCAGAGAGCTGCGATAGCGACAACGATGGCTTGATCTTTACGTTTAGGTTAAACTGCTTGCGGTTCTCAATCGCTAAGTACCAACGCTTCTGAGCTGCTGCCACAAACAAAATAGCCACACAACAAATACCGCAGGAAACAAAGCATACACACAACGAAACGAACGCACTTGGAACCCAGCTTCACGCGTGCGGACCGGAAATTGCCGACACTTGTTGCCAGTGGCATGAAACAGGGGCCCGACTTGCACGGCGTGCGGTAATGATGGCCCACGAGCGGATGTCTGCGGCTTAACTGTTCTAGTTCGTATATATATATATATATATATATATATATATATATATATGGTGATGAGCGAAACGCCTTGCTCGACTCCTGCTAGTCCGCTTACGTAGCAGGAGTCCGGTAAACCGATGCACGCCTTCGCTAGTATCCGCTATGATAATGAGCAAATGAAAAAAAAAAAAAAGTTTTCGTTGTGCATACAGGGCGTATTCAGAGTCTACGTTCAGCAGTATTTAGGCCTAGCACCATTCCGGTACCTAACTTATTCGGCAGCTGTAAAGAGACGCGCATTCGAGCGCGTAATCCTATAGGCTACTATAGGCTGAGTCTGCTAAATTTCATACTCTATCAGGATTTGTATACACGCCATTTCATGATTGCGCATGTATACATTTAAATACACCCCCCTGAACAGACCTGTTAGCAAGAGATTTTTTTCTTTTTAGCAGGCCTATTGATGATGCACAGTAGTGAGCAACAGTGAACACTTAGCCGGTTCCGGACCTCGGCAAAACTGCATGAAACGCTATCTAACGAAAACGATAAAGACAGCGACAACGGCACATGCATGTCGGCAAAATGGGGCACCTGCACGATTGTCTTGATCACAGATAGCTGTTGCTAGGTGGCGTTGCAATGCAGTTTTCCCTAAGTTTTCCTGAACTCCGCCATCGGCTAATTGTCGTATACCACTTTTGCTCACGACTGTACAGATGACCGTTCGCGGTTAGTTGCTTTCCTACCAGAGGCAGAACGTAAATCATCTCGTCCCCAGAGGTAAATGGATGTAAGTGGAACAGGAGTCACTCACGGGTCTCTCCGCATCACCAGCGTTCCCCTCTCGATGGTCCGGGTACGGGACCTGAGGTGCACAGCGCATGCGCAGAAAAGGGAACAAAGGAATGAGAAAACGCATCGTGACATGCTATACGTGAGCAGAACAAACAATTCCAACATACTTTACTACTTGTAGACAACGCTCAATTGGGTGCATTGAAGGCTTAGTAGCAGAGTCTCGGTTGGAGGTATAGTATATATACTATTGACTATCTTCGATGTCGGCGTTCTGGCCCCATGAAGCTCGTAGTACCAATGTCCTAAGAACTTACCAAAAACGTGACAACTGATAATTACAGAAATTAAGCCTTCAAAGAAAGAAGCTATGTAACATTAGTTTGCAATAAGTGCACCAAAACGCACGGACCACCTGAGTGACGTCGCAATGTATAGTTTAATGACGTCACAGAAAAGAAATTTGTGACCATGCTCCAGTGATGTCATAACACCCAAGGCTCCAGGCAGAAAAACCGAAAACCCTCGCCACGAGGGATCCGATGACGTCACTTACGACTCGAGTGACATCACAACTCTGGCCGCATTGCAAACACTCATACGGCGCGCGTCGTGAGGGTCGCGGGGCAAGCAAGATAACAGCAACCTTTAAAGGGGGTAACGGAAACAATTTTCCACTAGGCCTAGGTCTGACGTCGCCACTAAATATGTAGAGCTTCGAGCCACGCTATATGGTGCTCTCGGGTGACGTCACGGCCAGACAATACAACATAACACGACCAGTACGTAGAGGAAGAGAACAATGACCAAGGTGCTCTTCGCGTGCGGCGGTGTCATTGTTCTCGCCTTGTCAACCCTTCCTCGACGGAACAATGGCGCACTTATAAACGGCGCAGCTGTGCGGGCAGTAGTGGGACGGAGATGAAAGCAAGAGACGCACAACGCGTACTCAGGAGCGAGCAGCATGTAACTGCACAGGGGTCTGTGAACGACACCGTCTCGCACATCTGTCTTCCATCAAATACGAATGCTGTGTGTGACAGCACTCTGACAGCACGTCCCTAAGGTGTACTACGGCCTCAGCACGGCCGTGAAGGGCGAGCCCGGCCATTGAGTTGACACGTGCGTCTTCGGTCAATGGCTGGAGGCTTTTTTCCTCTGTGCAAACTACAGTGGCCCATACACTCGCGCCCAAACGTTAAGCAAAAATTAGTACATTGTGATCTACACAGCTCGCATGCAAGATTGTCCGTAATCACAAACTGCTGTCCATTAGAGAGTCTCTTTCTCTGACGTTCTTGACTCCCACCTTCCTCCCTTCCCACAAGGAGCGGTCGGGTGTCCGCCGAGAAGTGTGACAGATACAGAACCATTCCTTTCCTGTAAACCAACTTACATGTGCAATTTAGTTATTTTGTACCATTTTCACTTAAGGCCATCTGCCTTCACCCAGGAGTAGAGTTAAGGCATCGGGGTCTACCAAGAGTGGGTCCATACGATCGTTACAATTCATCCCTCCCTAATATTCACACGTTTCGTATCCCTTCAGGCAAGGCGCAGTTGAGGAAGAGGAGGAAATATCTTTATTTAACGCCCTGTTAAGCGTCAAGAATGTTCTGGGTCAGGGTCACCACGGCTAACTGGTCTTTCAGTTGGTGAGAGGCTAACCAAACCCGCCACATTGGGGGAGGAGGGTGTGGAAAGTTAGGTGACTGAATTGAAACAATGCAACAAAATATGCAGTGTTCTAAGTTTGCATATTGTTCAGAACAATTCGGACATGCGGAAGAATGTCTGATTCGGTGTAGAAATGATCGCGCAGGAGTGAGGAATGTATATAGTTGGATGAGCCTAAGAATGCGTATTTGCGTGGTGAGGGATTTATCAGGAAGAGGAAGTGTACGAGGAGTTTCCCTAATGTTGTCGGAGTGAATATTGATTTCTTGTTTTGCAGTGAAGAGTAGCTTCCCATGTGGGTGGATAAGGTCAGGGATGCCAGGCGCTGAAGTTCGCGGGCGAGGCGATTCACTATCCCATTGCCTGGGATTTCACGCAATCCACCTCAGTGTGACAGTGTTGGGACCTAGTTTGGTGAGAGCTCTGTATAGATCATCCTGCAGTTCTTCAGGAATGCGACCCGTATGAATGACGCATATAGCCTGCATTGAATAAGTGTATATGGCATATCCTGAAGGGTTAGTGGGTGCTTGTGCGAGGTCTTGAATACACTGTTATCTGGCTCTTTCTTCTTTTTCCGCCAGAGCAGGGACCAGATAAACGTGCAACGAAATTAGAGTTTTGTACCTTAATAAGGGGCAATGTACAAGGGGTACAATTGTCTCGCTCCGCCTTTGTTATAGCTTTTTTTTCTATTGAAGTACAATCTCAGAGAGCCTTGCCAGCGTTAGCGTGCCAACAGCAATGATCGGAATACCTATCCGTAAATATGTGAATAGGCTGAATGTTGCTTCCTTGCGTTAAAGGCAATAAATATTTTCATTATTGAATTATCCAACAATTGATTGATTGATTGATTGATTGATTGATTGATTGATTGATTGATTGATTGATTGATTGATTGATTGATTGATTGATTGATTGATTGATTGTATGCTTTTCGCTGGCTTCCTTTAGACCGAGAGCTGGGCCAGATGCATGCCTGGCACTAGACAAGACACTGGTGTGCAGTGTTCGGAAATTCGGCGAAATTTTTTTGTGCTTGTTTAAGGAAGCCGTTTTTGTTTTTGTTCTCCGGGTATTATACACGTTATATAACCACAGGCGGCCAAACTTTCCGGAGCCCTCCACTGCAACGTCAGTCATAGCCGCAGTCGCTTTGGGATGTTCGCCTCGTAAAACAAAAGCAAATCATTTTTTTTTTCTGCAAACTATTTGCAGGTTTTTCTCACTTGCAACATACTTTTTCAATCAAAAGACACATCAGGCTTTTTTTTTCTTTTTCTTTTACCGCACAAATGCACTGCTCAGCCTAATGGCTCGACTGTACGTCCCACCGTTGTGGGTAGGGTACTATTTTTCTTATTCAATAATGCAATACATTAGGTAGCGCGCTCTGGAAATGGATAATGATAGGGCACGTGCGCTCTCCGGAAGCAGCCAATGAGAAGGCGTACTTAGGAAGGGTAAACAAGACAGGGAGGAACAACAGAAGGCGCACGTCGACTTCGTGGTGCGGGGAGGGAAAGGGAGAGAGCTGAAGAGTGGAGAAATAGCAAATGATTAATGTCCTCGCATTCCCATCGGTTCCCCCCCTCCCCCTCTCCCCTACCCCCTTAAAAAATAAATAAAAGAAATCTCCAGTCCGTAGATCTCATTCTTAGTTAACTTTCACTTCCGACCAAGTTTAAATGATACTACCATATTAAATGTGGCGCATATGTCCCTTATGCTGATAGTTATCGAATAAAACCGATTTGTAAAGAATACATTCGGCGTATTTTCATGAGCCCCTGTGCGTACTGAGTTTTATAAATAAAAGTCATGGTAACAGTCGTACACATGCAGTGGGTGATCACTTGGGCCTTGCCGTAAAGAAAAGATATGGCAAAGGAGTGGATACTTTGAAAAATGGCTAGATTTACGGCGCAAGGAGACCGTGGGCTGATCGATACTAATGCACGCTCTTAATCCGAAGCCCTCCACTACTTTACCGTGTTATTTCACTATTTCGCTCCTTCACTCGACCCTTCCCTCAGGTCGCAGCTGAAGTATCGACCGAAAAGTGAGACAGCTACTCCACCTTCCTCATTTCCTCAAAATCAAATTTTCTTTGTTTCCCTAGGTATGAGAACATGAGGGATGAATGAAAATCTGCATTTCAGCAGCTTGATAAGGCTTTATCTTCATAATTTGCATAACAAGAGAAACAGTGGCAGACAGTGAAATTACTTGCGGACGTAACTTCAGCAAGAAACAAAGGAAATAGTAATTTATTTTATAAATAATTTTAAGGCATGTAATACCATCAGCATATGACAGATTTTTCAGCACAGAGATCACAAAGAATGTCGCGCAAGCAAAAAAAATCATATATAAATTTTCGTATTAAAGCATGGCAATTGCTAGCAGAGCGTTCATCAGAAGAAATTACATGCGTAGCGTGTGCAAGAAACGATGCTAACTGAAAGTAGTCCGCATGTGAGAAAACAGTAATTACAAAACTTCATGAACATAAAATACTTCTTTAAGTACATGAATTCCAACATGACCTTATGGGGGTACTATATATAACATAATCTTGGTTCGGTCATTTTAGATTCAGTCCAGTATTCAGTGCACCTTTCATAAACGTACATATGTGTGGTTAGATTATCCGAAATGTATAGGCCTGTTGTGTTATCCCTGACTTCTTCCATTAAAGCTATAGTTAATCTAAAAATGAAAACTTTATTTTATTACTAAAGCAATACGTTTCGAGCCTTCAGCGTAGCGCGGCCGGTAGCCACGTCTTACCCACGTGACGCTGTGATGTCACATCCCACGTGGCTGGCAGGAGCTGCCAAATTGGGTTTCTCGTTTCACACGGGACGGTTATGTCAGAATCAGCCTGCTAGGACCCTGGCATTCACGTTACCCCTATAGGCCACTAATGGACGTTCATACGGCTTGGTTAAAGCGGGGCTTTATATGCGGACTGAGGAAGAAGAAAAAGAGAAGAAGAAGAACGCTCGGACACCCGCAGCTAATGTTTTCGCTCAATATTCGGTTCAGCAGCATTGAGCCCTTGTAATTTTATTCCAATAAAGCTAAACCCCTGCAACGAAGGATTCTCAAGATGATTTTAGGGAACACAGGTTATTTTGTTCTGAAAAAGCCGAATTTTGTTAATGTGACTGAATGTATAAATAAAATCAAAACAGTGAGTGGCAAATCAGAAGTGGTCCTAATCCTAATCATGGATGGACTTAAACGCCTTGTCCTAACGCACGAACTAGTATATTAGTAACGTTATTACAAGGTGTATGCTGCGAAATAAAACCGACAATAGGCGCCTATTGATGGCTGCAGCTGACTGGTGGATATTTAAGAGCGAGAAGGAAAGAAATGAAGTAACAGGCTAAGTGTGAGGACTGTTGGGCACAGGAGGAATTAAAATGACGTCACCAGCTCCATTTTCTGGTGCAAAGCACAGGCGACTAGATATGCCTGGAGCCTTTCACTGTGCTACTTGCAACACGTAATGGCGACCAATGTGACGTAGATGCATGCTCCCAGAACTTGATGTTCCATAGCGCAACAAGAATACAAGGGCAAGACACAAACGCTTACTACCATTAAACACTTTATTTAGCGCTCACAAAATTGATACAGCAACGAACATGACAAAAATTGAAACGGTAAGGTGTGAAGTTTGACAGCGTACATTGTAAACAAACCAAAGCATAAACCAAAAACCAGGTGTAAAAGCCCAAAAACTTGTGAACACGTTTCACCGGTTCCCTCACTGCCCTGTATCTAAAAACGCGATGCCTTTTTTTTTTTCCTCGTAGTGACGCTGAAAGACTATTGCCACATTTTCTTTATTTTCAAGCCCGGCTGTTTCGATTGCTGCGGCCTCGATAATCTCTCCCGCTAATTTATCTCTACTTCTTCCTATCATCTGGGATTCCTCAAAACTAACTTGCATTTGTCAACACGGTAGTACGGCTCCAAATAACTGGACTCTCTTTCCCTTATTTCCCTGTTGTGCCCGCCTAAGTTGCTCATTGAGACAACTGCCTGTCTATATACACATTGCCGCATGAATGCGATACCCTGTTGTGATTTGAAGTTTGGAACAGGTGGTCGAGTTTCTAAATGACTTTAAAGGAGAAGGTATGGATTTTTTTTTCCATAGAAGTGAAGGATAAAAGTAGAAACTGCATGAGCAGCTTTTACTTCTACAATGCCTCGAAGACTGCATTCGTCACTTTGATGCTGTCTATAGCTTTTCAAGACGAATCGGGCCTGTCGGTTGATGGTCTCTCTGTATTTGAACTCAACCTTAGTCAATTGGAATGAAGAGGTATTCGTGCAGACGAATGGTGTTTCTACTGGCTAGTGAAATACCCCTGCCCTCAGTGACCTGTACTTTGCGAGTCTGGACAGGCGGCTGCAAAGTAATCTTGACGCTGCATTTAGGCGTTCGAACTTTCACATTTGTAGACGACCATTTTGCAGTCCTTCGTAGGAAACATAATGACGTTTCTGCGTTTGCCAAAAATACCATTTATACTTTCACTCAGCGTCTGAAACAGCTGCACCCGTGAGCTTCCTGTTGAGGGCATCATCCGAGAGCATTGACATAAAGTCAGGCGCATGCCTTATGAAAATAAGGTTTAAAAATAGGTTAACCGCCTTAGAACGGCAGGATTCTCGAGGCAGCTACTTATTTCAGTTGCCAAGGGCATGAACAGGCGGGACAAGGACACTAGGAGCGCAAATGAAGGTGAAGGATAACAAGATAGTGGTGGTGCACATGCACAGGTCATCACTTTCCCTCAAAAAGATTTTTTTTTAAATGTGGGAGTGAAGGTTTGCATTTGCATGTCCGTACCGCAAAAATTGCCCCGCATGTGCAATGCCACCTGTCCTGACTGCACTGTTCCGAATAATTGTACAGTACAGCATAACATAAAAATATCTTAGTGTCGTGCACTCAGAAAACTATTTACAGGATAGCGTTTTCCAGCGGCAAGCCACACATAGGGCAACATTGCCTCAATGAGCGTTTAGGCGGACACCACAGGGAAGCGAGAGAGGTGGGATGATCCAATGTAATAAGAAAGCAGATAAATCAACAGGATAGATTATAGAGGCCGCAGCAATCGAAAAAGCCTGGTTTGAAACGTGTGTCAGTAGTGCTCCAGTGTCACTTAAACAACAACAACAACAACAACAACAACAACAACAACAACAACAACAACAACAACAACAACAACAACAACAACAACAACAACAACAACAACAACAACAACAACGTCGCATTCTTATATGCAGCTTAGAGTGCAAACCGATGAAAGGGTTTCACAAGTTTTTAGACTTATAATTTTTGTTTTTCTTTATGTTTTGATTTGTTTACAATGTATATAGTCAAACTTCACACGTCATCGTTTTAATCTTTCAGCGCGTTCATTCCTGTATAATCTGTGAGCGCCAAAGCATTTAGTGGGCGTAAGCGCTTGTGACTTGTCCCTCGCCTTCTTGTTGCGTTATGGAACAAGAAGAAATGAAGTCGGAAATCAATTCTAACAGGCTTTCTGCCAATGGAGCACACTACTCACTTGGTCTGCCCCAGAGTCAAATCAAGAAAGCGAGGAAGACGGGCTTTTTCTCTGTCGCGTGGGGGAAGGTCTACCTCAGCCAAAGGTGGCGTTGACTCAGCACACAATGACCCCGCACCACCTCTCCGGACGACCAGCACGAACCACGAATAACCAACATTTACTAGAAATAACGATTCCCCAAGACACGGACACAAAGGTCTGCCGTCTTCCCTTTTCTGCGTAACCTGCGCTGCAGGGCCATAGGAAACTCCCAAGTACCCTTGAGCTTTGCGGTGGGCCCTTTTAGCGAGCAGTGCTGGTTTTGCGCGGCCAAAGCTTGTGGGCGTGAGTCATTTGTGGATGTACCTTCCGCGTCTTTTCGCATGAGGGGCTTAGATGCCCTTGGAGATGTTAGCACTGCAGCTCATTATTGTCCCTCAGTTCGTCGCGTTGGTAAAGGAGGAAACGTCGAGCTCCTTGCTCATTCGGACGAGGAGGCGGAGCAGGGAAATGCGAAGCCATAAAGGGGCGAGGAAGACAGGGCTGCGAGAAACGATGCCACCAAAAACCTACTTGGCACATGCACAAAGCAGCGTCATTCCTTTCCCCTTTTATTATGTCATGTCCTTAGCACTGACTGTGGAAAGCTTTTTCTGAAACCGCAGGGCATGGCAGACAGCCGAGGAACATGAAATGGATGCATGCTCATGGAAAGCATACATTTCTTTTAGAATTTTTTTATGAAAGGGGGGGTGGTGGGTGTAGGAGGTGTTGATCAATGTGAAATAACATTACAGTCATGGGGATAATTTATTGGAAAATAACAGATAAAACAACCACATGCTTCTGAATGTCGCATCCGGTGCTCATTCGACTGTGCAGCAGTTACGACTACTCAATCATGAACTTTTTCAGGCATTTATGTTGCATATCCCCTATCCTTGAGAGTGATGCCAGCGCCACCATCGTCCATGGCGGCCGACGCGGATTCCCCTGCAATCCCGAGTGTCAGGTGGAATTCGATCTAACCATCTAACGAAGAGAATGGGAGCTGCGTGATAACCCTCTTACGCTACCTATGACATCAAGGTTGCTAGCCTTCGAGGCCCTCGTTAATCGTAATTACACTTATATATAATACAAGACAAATATCTATATATAGTTATATTTATCTGTAAAATAAACAGGCCTATAGAACGAAGCGCTTTTCAAGAGTTCGATGAAACAGGTAAGGTATAGAAACGGCTGCGCCCATATAATTTGCCAAGCTACTTTTATCACCTTTCTTGAAGCGAAGATGAACTTTAGCATTTTTAAAAGTTTCCAAGCAGCATTCACGGGATAAATACATGCTCAACTGAAGCTATATCTCTGCCAGCTATCCGGACACAATTTCACGATTTACGCAACAAGCGCAAAGCATATGTATTTTCCCCTTTTCAATGCACGAGAAATTAGTTAACATGAATCACAGTCTGGAATTCGCCGGTGCACGCTAAATAATATGGAATTGAATTTCTTTTGCAATACATGTTTACATTTTCAGCAACTCGGTGGCTGTGACGTCCAATTTTTGCTTCATATGTAGAGTTAGCAATATACAATGCTGCTATATGCAAAAGCAATTTGTTCAGTCTCTGTTATTCCGGCTCCTTTTGCAGGCGAGCTTGAGGGGACAGAGTGTCTACACTGCGGATTTTGCACGCCACACGTAATTTCAGATCTACTTGTGACGTCAGAGTCAACGATCGCGCGTGCGGACACCGAAACCTTAACTACGGGAAATGTGAAATATTAAACAGGAGTGGTTGAACGGAACGTTGTGATTGGTGTTTGCAATAATATTTCGCAGATCATTTCACGGCAATAAAATACTGCAAAACATTTAAACCTGCTAAAAGCAAGACTGAGGACGAACCGAAACTGACCTGCACCGATACGGCGTTCTGAAAACCAAACCGCCATTCCTAACGGGAACCGAAGCTTTATAATTGTTATATGGAGTTTTTATGGCGCATAAGCAACTATGCCTATCATGTGCCTAACAGAATGTTAGATGGTCTGTTTTGTTATATGATGCCTATATTTGATTTGAAACGTTTGCTTTCTTGAGAAACGTGAGAACAAGAGAAAAATCGACGAGTGCTTGCTCGCCTAAAAGTAATGCAGGATGAAAAGGAATGTGTTCTTTGTAAAATACAGTAAAATATTTTTCCTCGAGTTGTGAGCATGACGTTAAAATGTGATTAGCTGTGAACTCATCACCACACATTTCACTCAAAGGTCTGTCGTTTTTTGTTAGCAGGAAATTAGGGGTTATATGCGTGTGTCCCAGGCGTAGGCGGCATATTTACTCGATGAATCGTTTCTGATGTTGACATGATTGCCATTCGCCTAATATGGGCTTTACGGAGTGAAGCTTGTCGTTTACTTCATTTTCCCTCGCGGCCAACGATACAGAAGAAACCAAAAAAAAAAAAAATTCGAGGACACTGGCGACTAAGGCGATGAAAGGCGAAAGCCTGACTGTTGCATTCTGCTACGAGATTTTACCGGGTACGCGGCATTGATTATTAATTATTTAAATAATTACACAACTGTCCTTAACTAAAAATTATTAATTATTCAGTTATTATAATTATAAATTCTTTCATGAATCATTAAATAATTCGTTATTAGTTAGCTATTGATAATTGATTGGCATATGACCACATAAGGCTGCATAATTAGTAATTATTTATGCTACTGTCTCAAATCGGTAACTGTTACTTATTAGTCATTAATTATTAATTGATAATTGATAATTGATTTCTATATGGTTATATAAGGCACGCATTTGCGCATACTGTGGTGGTGCTCTGTGATTGGTCGAAACCTCCATGACGTCCTCCCGTCTCGACCAATCAGAGCCGCCGCAAAAGCGTGACACTTTTGCTGACGACAACGATGAGGCAATAAAGGCTTTCGCCTTAATAAAGGCCTGAAAGTATTCGCTAGATTGATGTATACTGAGGTTTCGTAACTGAAGAGTGCACGTCCCTGATGCCGATTGCCTTCGCTTTCCTCGCGTTTGAAGCTGAATTCCTTTGTCGCCGCGACATTTCCAACCTTCGACCTTATCCCGCAGGCAAATTTAAACCATAATTTTTTATTAGTTCCTCCTTTGTTTCAAACGTTGCGTTTGCGCCGGGAATTCGTATATGTGCCGTAAACAAATTATTCTTGTATTAGATCATTTTTATGGAGCGATTTTTTTTTTCAGCACCGGATGCTGATGACACGCCAGAACAAAGGAAGAACAGACATCAGACCAGCAGCACCGACCACGTGAATTCCAAAAGTCGTGAGCATCGAAGAAGGAATTTTTTTTTTCTCCATGGACCCCGTACACATCTTTCGAGTAACTAAGTGGGTTGGTGCAGTGATATGTATGGTGACAAAAACCAAGTGAGCAGGGAAACGGGAGCGTCTTCTCAAACCTCGGGTCAGTCTCATCCGTTGTGGTTAGCTTTCTAAAACTATATTCCAACTCTGATCCTCGGCGAACGTCCGTGATCGGTGGCCTCTGCCATTTCAGCGAAGTTGCATCAAGAAAGAGAATAAAGGAACATTTCAGAGGATGGCGGGGATTGCGTCACTTTCAGTCTATTTTGGTCTCGTCATTGTGTATAGGCGGTCGAAGTTTTGTCTAAGAAAAGTGCGGTCTGGTGTTGTGTAAGACCCCGTGGAAAGCCAAGACGTAGTGTCCCCGTGCGATGGCGACACTGCAGTCTTCTGTTCTCGTTATGACATAACGTTGGTGACGTCTGCGACTTATATACTTTTAAAGCGGAAAGTTGGGCTAGTTGGTGATCTTTAGATTGAATGCACATGTTAACTAGCGCTAAAGACATGGACAAAGGAGAAGCGGACACCATGTCCGCTCCTCTGTCCCTGTCTTTAGCGCTAGTTACCATGTGCATTCAAACTTAATTACTGCACTGCGGGTGTGGCGCGTGACGTAATTTGAAGGGACACTGGAAACTGATGTTGTCCATCGTTAATAAATAAACACTTTAAATTTTTTTTGCAAGGATTTTCGAAGCTAGCTCACAACACCAGATAAGATGTTCAATCCTATTAATGCAATGTTATTGCCCCGCCATGGAATGTCGTTCATGCTGCATAAAGAGTGCCCAAGGACGCGGGATCGAACCCCATCTTCGGCGGTCGCTATTCTATGGAGGCTTCTGAGAAGCAAGGCGCCCGTGTGCTGTGCGATGTCAATACACGCTAAAGAACCCCAGGTGATTGAAATTTCCGGAGCCCCTCCACTATGGCTTCCCTCATAGTCTGAGTCATTTTGGGACGTTAAACTCCATAAACTAAACTAAACTAAATGCAATGCTATTGCGAAGAAATATTAGTTTGCTACCAAAAAGTACAGTATAGTGTTGCGACATAGAGAAAAGGACATATCATTTTCGACGAAAACTGGTCGCGGTTTTTCAAACCTTGCTCAATCCAATGTCCCTTTAACTGGACTTTTTTGCCTATTTCTTTCGACCCAACAAAGACGTCAGCAGACTACCGTCATTTTGCATTGTGCAAGGACGTTCTTTCAAATCACTTCCAGGAAACAGACGGGGCACTGCACGTGTGCGCTGAAAAGTGTATCAGCTCCCCGCGGCTCCGCAGTCAATACGTGACTGGCATTAAAGCGAGCTGGTGCGAAGAAAAGAGGACGAAAAACACAAGTCAGGACTGGCGTAGAGTGCGAACTGTTCAGAAAAGGCACTTTCAATCGCATTGAAAAACACAAACATTGGGATCAATAGCTGACTGAAAGGGAAGATAAACTTACAATATAATTACCTGAGCAAAGCCTTATGGCACAGCTTAAAATATTGGCAACGATCCGTTCAAGAAAACATTTTTTGGGGTCTGAAAGTGACAAGGATGGCCTGCTTACACATGTAGGACTGAGCTCGATAAAATATGCTCAAATATGCTAACAATGCCAATTTGTGTTTGGATCTACCTACGAATTTTCTTTGTTTTTATCATTGAGGAACACTTGCAATTCTCGCACTGTGTGACCATGTGGATCCCTTAGCCATTTTTTGACCAACACCTGAAGCTATCTCGTTATTTCGTTCAAGCACTAGCCTGCAGTGCCTAACCAATGCATTCAAGACCCGGAGACACTGGTACAGATAGCTGCACAGCAGGAGGGCCTAGATATAGCCCAACCTTGACTGGGTAGTACCTGTTAGCCACCTTCATTGTGTGTTTCCACCTTCTCCCCCTGATCTGCCTGCAACGTTGGTTCGAGTTTACAAAGGAGCCTTACACCTGCATGAGCAGGTTATTGCTCTCTCTTTAAATGAAGAATTTTTTTTTAACGTACCTCTGGCAAGCTTTTAATCTCTGGTAATGCTACCTTGCAAAGTTTATATCAGCCTTGAGATTAGCCTTCGATTCCTCTGCTTGCGTATTTTCGTGCATGGCTGAAAGTGGCTTTTCCAAGAAGCAAACTTGATAGTCGGCGTCAGCCCGGTCTAGTGTGTCGTCCTCGTTTCTTCATGTCTACGCGAGCCGTGACTCGAAACAACCAACGAGCTCGAAGCACTCTTGCAGTACCGAAACCAGAGTCAGTCCCCGGTAAAATAAAGCCCCGAAGACGAAGGTGACGAAGCCAACAGAAGCGTTTAGGGGTAGATCGGCTGGAAACGCTGATTGGTGGACACGCCGCGGCCTGGCGTGACGTTTTTTGCGTCGGCTGAATGCTTAACCGGACGTGACGTAGTCAAAAACTGGGTTTGCTTGTTTTTTTTCGTCCCTAGACGCTCTAGGGAATCGCTAGGAGCCCCCGCTCTGGCAACGCGCGCGATTCCGGCATTCGGTTCGTGGATCTCGCTGCTGCATGACACCGGCGCGTTCGGTCACCGAGGTGCTCGACGATGGCGGGCCTGCGCGTTTACGTCAATGCGCTTTCGGCACGCCGATCCGTGCTGTACGTTGGGCGGAATGACGTTGATAATGGCGACGACCTGCGGGAGATCGCAAGCACCGTCAAGGTAATTTGTCTCTCATTTTGCTTATTTATAAGTACTGTGTCGCTTGTCTCTCCCCACGTGCTTCCAGGACCTCGTGCAGCAGCAGCTCGTGGCATGGACGCTCCTCGTGTTCAAAAAAAAAAAAAAAAAAAAATCGGCCACGGCTATGGAGACCTCCACGAAAACATCCGCCGTCGGCAACTAAGCGCTGCCTGACTGCTATGCTGAGGCGCACGTCTGCCGTGCGCATTCTCAACCCTGATTGAGGTACAAAAACGCAGATTTCTTTGTCGAAGGTTTTGTAATATGTTGCGCATTCATCAAATCGCTATGTTCATAATGCAACTTTTTCTACTCTTTTACAGCACCGTTTCCTGTATGCTGCGAAGAGACCGAGGATTTTCTTTGTACGCAGCAGCCCATGTCAGGGATCGCGGCATCGATCAGCTCTCCAAGATCATCGCCGCAACCCTCGTAAATGTCTACAGTAGAAGCATCGCGACAGCATCCAGGGCAGCATATAACCATGGCACTGTGTACGACGTAGTGCACCGCTGTTGACGGTGCACGGCAAAGGGCCACGGACGAGTGCAGGGCGTTGTGTTCGCCACGCCGTCACATCGCTGCGCATCCAAACGGCCCTTTTCAGGGCCGCCCCAATGTTTCCTGGCAGACCGCACACCTGCACCTCCCGTACTCCTCTTCCCTCTCTACGTTGCACGTGGCTTCGTATCAATCGTCGCGGCCACCAAAATAACTTGCGCGCTAGGCCTCTTTACCAGGCTATACGTAAATACACGCATGCTTAATCGTGTCAAATTTGATTTAATAAAGTGCTACAGTGCTTATTACCTGCTTCCCTCACGCATTCTTCCGAGTCTTCGTGCAGCAGCTGCAGAACACGTGGCAAGCGTCACTCTACTGCCGCGACGAACGCTAACTAAGCCCACACAACAGGCTTAACAGCTAGAGTATTCTGCGGCTTTGTTCAGCGATGTTAATGGAAGTATCGACATTTTATATAACAACTGCATAATCGTCTTGAATATTGCTTCATAAAGTACTGTACTGCTTAATTCTCACTTACCTCGTGCATTCCACAGCTGCTGCAGCTAGCACTTGGCCAGCGTCGTTCTCTCCAGTGCTGCAGAGACGACAAACTAGGCCTCGCGATAGGCTACAATATACACCGCGGCTTTGTGCCGCTGTGTATTTTTTTTTTTTTATAAATGCATCACATTTCGAAGGTTATAGTCGCCATCCAAGGATCACTTAACTCGAGAGCACGGGAAAAGGCAGAAGTGTACGCACCTGGATTCGATGCCATGTACAACGCCGTTTTTTTTTTTTTTTTTTCACGAAAGCATCCTACGCGCTAGGCGTCCTAGACAAGGTTCAAGTGCAGTGTGCCTTTGTATAGTAACCATGTATGGGGTGAGCAGTTGCCATGTTTTCAGTTCACTTTTGTTGGCTGTTTCTTAATTAAAAATGGTCTCTGTGTCTGTCACTGTGTCTAAAGAGCTGCTCTAGCCGAACCACGTACGTAGCGATGGATTGCACCGCGGCAGTATGGTTTTGTACCAAGTTTAACAAAACAGTTGAGGCCAAATCAAAATCGGAAATGACCATTTCCAACTGGATATTGGCCCCCAGTCAACAATTTGGAGTCCAATTCAATGGCAACAGTTCAGCTCTGTGCCAACATTTCGTACAATTAAGGGAGTCGAAATTATGGAAATGGCATGCATTTGTGAACATCAAACATGCTTCACATCCAATTAACATGTCATGCAATGCTAATATAAAAGCTCAATATTCTATCGGGGAACTCTATGAAATCTGCTAGAGCATGGAGCACACGTTCGTAGAGATATTTTTTTTTAATTACCAGCACTCACAAAGGTATTGGAAATAATTGAATCAAGTCCCATTCAAGGAATCAGATGAACAGTAACAAATCATCCTTTATATATTTTGTTTAGTACCTCAATGAAGAGTATTAGGCACACTTTTGCTGAATTTGTACATAAATGACATAATTCATATTGACAACAGTGCTCAGCTCATCATGTATGCTGATAATAGTGTGTTTATTACTGGCTTTGATCTCAATGAGACTGTTTTACATTGAAATTATTTACTTGAAAAATCGTTTGCCTGGTCCAATTTCATGAAGAAATAAACACGGAAAAACTATTTTATTTTGAGTATGAAATAAGAAAATGATGTAAGAGATGGCTACCGATCTATAATAAAAATATTGACCTTGTAGAAACTCGCATAAGTCTTGTGTGATTTTTTTTCATTTGAGATAGGAAATTCATATAAACAACACTGCAAAAAAAAAAAAAGATTTCTTCAATGAGTGAGCTTTACCTTGATGTGGTACTGTCCTTGCCTTTAATTATGCAAGTCCCCACAGATAAGGTATTGCAGTTTTATGTGGGCAAGCACCACAAGAGCATATATCAATAAAATGATAATTCTCAGTAAATTAAATGTGTGTTTCTTACATAACAGATATTGACTGCCGGTTTACGACATGACACCTCCGTGCAGAATACAGTATAATTACCTTTAACTATGAATGCCACTTGTTGCATGTTTCCTATTTTTCTTGGCGGGACAATAACAGCTTTCTTTGCTCGATGGCACTGCTGCAATTTAGAGCCACTCCGTTTTTAACTCAAAACTCCAACCTCTGGTTTCTCCCACACTTTCACACTTGGTGCAACCTGCAATCAATAAAACACAATCTAATGGTCTCACTGAATGAACTTAAACAGGTATTGCTGAAATTGTGAAAACAGCTATGAATACACTTTTTAGGGTTGTAAAATCAGAAATGTTGCAAAGTTAAAGAGCACTGCAGAATCTGCATTGGAGCAATGCAAAAGAACGGATGCTACTGCAACATTACATCACCCTCCGTCGATTGACATCACTCATTAACCTCCACCACTTCTCAATTACTCACAACTGCTGCGGACATGATTTTGCAGACACGTTCTGCGGACGTGGTCTGCGGACAGAAATCTGTGAAATCTGTGCGTTTGCCAGCGCTGTGTTAATGTATTTTATGTTATCACTTATACTACTTGAGAATTCATTTAGTGTTCTATCAGTGTGTTGTGTTACCTTGCTAACAAGTTTCCTTATATCTTCTTTGCATGTGTTATTGTATGTAGTTGTATCCCCCCTACAATAATGCCTCGTGGGCGCTGTAGGTACTTACAATAAATAAACATAGCGAAGTAATACTTTCGCATTAATAGATCTTCTAGACATAGGGTCTCTAATTCTTGCACTTTTTTTTAAATAATGTGTAAATTTTTTTATCCTACTCTGCAGCTACTCCTTTGTAAATGGGTCCAGGACCTAAGTGCATGAGTTGCTCTCTGAAACATTTAATTTAGCTCTCGAGACTATCTAATATGCTCGAATTGAAATCATTGACTCCAGATTGGACATTGAAATTAGTTGCAAAATTTTTAACTGCAAAGCCTATTGAAATCTAATATGTTTGGGTGTATTTTTACTAGGGAGCAAAATGCACCAGCTTCCTTTAACATCTTAGCCAGCGCACACACAATGCATCATTGAAATGTAGTTTGAATTCCAGTTTCACCATGCATAACAATTGTCCATTCAGTTTGGATGTTCATTAGGAATATCAATTGTAATCCGTAAGATGACCATAACTTAGCAGCCCATAATAAAAATAAATTGCTTCTTTATAGAGAGTTAAAACTATGCAGTTGGGACTAAGTACTTATTCCAGCTGGGAGGTCATCTGGAAACTGGAAGACATTTGATTATGGAAATTCAATTAGGACTAAAAATTCTAATTGGAAAGAATGAAAAGATGCCTAAATGGAATGAGGGCTTCTAGAGAAAGTGTAAATTCTGGAAACTCAATTGGATAATACAAGACTCTTTAGCAGGATCTAGAACACATCTTTTACAAATGAACACTTGAAACTTAGAGCACTGGCTGATGCTCACCGCCGCAGCTCTCAGAATAACTGACAGCATGGGCAAAACTACAGTAGGTGTTAGTGCAGTATACACCAGTGTTGTCACTGCGAAGTGAAGAGCCACAAAGCAGAGGACTGCCATCCTTACTACTGCCAATATAAAAGTCCTTCTCAGAGCCACCCCATTGTTTCCTGGCAGATCATGGGCCTTCAACTTCATTGTCATGTTTCCTCGTTTTTAGTCTTTTGTAGGATGTATTGGGCCTTCAGTGGTCTGTCATGCAACACTGCATGACTAATCCACTGAGTGCAAAGCCGTTAACCAACAGAGATATCTTTTCACTTCATGTGCGGCACACAAACATCATGCATAAAACAGGCCACATGTCACTATTCCATCTTTCTTTACACTTTCTTTCTTTAGCACACTCTAAAACCATTCCTGTAAAAAGCTAGAGCTTCTTTTACGCAAACTGACATGGCAAGTATTGTAGCTTGAAACATTTTCAAAACGGAAAAATAAATGCATGAGGTGGCTCACAACCATTGTTTTTTTGTAAAATTGTGTTGCTTCATAGGCAGTAACTTGGACAACACTGACAACATTTCTACATTACTTTGAAACAACCCAGGCAAAAATCCTAACTGATGTAAATGGTTTAAGGAACAAACTTCCAGTTCATACCAGTTGGATAACAATGGATCCCTAACTGGAATTCAATTGGGATCAACATTCATGCGTATAAGGTACCCGTTGCATGCGAGCCTTGCTACCTGTTGATGGTTTACAACTCTGAAAGAACACAAAAACGAGGGCACAAGTGCAGATAAGGCGCATGTTTGCAGTCTCCATGACCGGTTGTATTCGTTCCTCTGTATCCCATGAAAGCACTCCATTTCTAACCCCCAATGGCGTAGGTCTGCGACATCCGGTGCAATAATGCGGGGCAACTGCCCCCCCCCCCCCCCCCCCCCTTCTTCATGAACACACCTGAGCGCAATACCATCAACTACTTTGTCGTCAAGGCTTTCTTCGATTGGGGAAGTTCGTTTTTTGTATCGCACAACATAGTGCAAGCCGAGGCATTTTTTTTCCTTCATTTCTTAAGACTTCAACGTAACAAGCATACCCCACAACTGATAATAGCTATATTACGAGGGGCATATGTCATATTTTTTCTTTTCTTAAGAAAGGTGCATTTGTGAAGAATTAAGTAGAGGTTTTTGACAGATGAATTTCTAGATTGGGACCACTCAAATAAAAGGGCATATAAAAACCACAAGAATTGCAAACTTTGAGCATGTAGAAATACTTGGTAACACGTACAGTAACTAAAAAGTGGCAAACTGGCAGATGCGACCAGGATTATAACACGGTGCCATTGTGAACAATTTCGTTTACATCAGGCATAGCGCAGTGCCAGCAAAAGCCTTGAGAACTGGCCAATGTGCTGTATTGTAGTTCATATTTTTTATGCTTCCACAAACTCTCCATAAGGACTGTTGAAAGCTCTGAACATGCACAAGACAACTGCAATTACATCGGCCACAGTGACAAAGAATAAAGTAAATACCAACCAGCTAGAATGTTAGACTGAGCGTTCACATGCAAATATGGGCGTAGAAATGTCATTTGAGAAGTAAGCATGCTAATAGTGAAAGGACAACTCGAACACACAGAAGAGAACTGAAGTTACAAAAACAAACAAGCAGTCATAATTGAGGCCTTCAACAACTGCGCTGTAAAAGACAAATTTTGCAGAGGGACAAGTGCATAATTAATCCTGCCGCACAAATGAAATAAGCATACCCCTCGATCAATTATAGAAATCGCTTGTGTACAAAAAGTGGGAAACACTGAAGTCATCTTGCTTTGAGCAACTAATTTCAGATATTATAAATCTTGTTTTGAAAGCTGGTATTGATCTAAAGAGCATAAAGCAAAAAAAAAACCGACATGCCAACATTTTCATTTTCCGGTCTTTAAGGCTTCAAAGCTGCTACTCGATTTGTCAAAATCAATGTTTTTTGCCAGCTCACCTACGAGAGATGATAATGCCAGATCTGAAAGCGTCCACTGACCCATCATAGGTCCTCTTCCTCACAGGACACAGCCTCCTCCTCTCACAGGATACAACAGACACTCATATATTAGGAATAGTTGCAGGCTGGGAGAGGCTCTAGAAAATCTCAATCTGGGGAACTCCAATGCTGCCCAACCGTTGGCCTCTTCGAGTCCAATGCTTGCCACTTTAATTTGAGGTGTCTCCTCAGCCAAGGCATTTTGATGAAATGTGTTCTATCAGACAGCTTGTTGTAGAAGGATGTAAGCTTCGGAATACATACTTTAAGACTTGAGAGGTCCCTCAGTAGAATAAAGAAATCTCTTCACTTCAGGACCAGATATGTTCTGCGGCTTCTAAAATCGCTTTTGATTTAATGCAGAGCTCGGCATAAAATCTACCAGTGCAGTCAAGCATCGCCCCTTTTATTTTCTTCCTGCAATGAAAACCCTGAACCTCAGACACATTCTCCTACCATACTCTTTTTGAACTTCTGGTGCCTGTCTACTGATATTCTGAGCTCATTTGATTTTATGAATTTCTGCTCAATAGCCTTGCACACTGTGGCCACACATCATCTTTGAGAAAGAGCTTTAAATCATCCATCTTTGCCACTACTTTGTCAAGGTATAGGTGCTTTGTCTGCAAATGAAATTGTGCAGCATTTACTACTTCAGGTACTGCATGCTATAGGTGCAAGCAACATAAAAAAGCAATGGCACAGACTACCGTAGCCTCCTTGCAAATAAAAAGGTACCAATGAGCAGTGATGCCTTGCTAACAGAATACATTTAGTCTCAAAGTGGTCTTCAGCAGCGGAGTGATAGTGGGGGTCGTCAGGTTTGATTTCATGATGGACTGACGTGTATCTCTCATTTTAACAATAACCTTCTCTTACAGCAACAAAAGAGAGAAAGCATTCTCTTGAGGAAAAGAACTTAAGGCCCACAGTATTGCAGCATGTGAATTGCCTTGCATATATTTCTCTAACTGCACTCTTTGCATTACCACCCTCTCCCCCCCCCCCCCCCCCCCATTCCCAGCCACACTTTCCTGAGCACTGCACCCAGTGCAGTCCTCACACCCCTATAGGGCCCGCAAGGTTTCTAACCCCTCCTTTATGCTAAAAAAATGCCTTTTTATATCCTGAAAAGCAATCCCACAATGTCTGGACAGCCCGAAATTCAGCAAATACTCGTTTTACTCATCTTTGCACCTTAGTAATGTATAAGAAAGGGTTCTTTTTTTTTTTTTTTTTGCTGTTGACATATTAGAGGCATAAAAGGTGGCATATGCCCAGAAAATTTTGTTAAAAATTGGCTATAGTGCATGCTACCTTTCTCTTTCATAAGTTTTTTGCAAACTGAAGTGGTGGACCACATTAACTTATTCTTCATTGCATTATGTCATCATTGTGCAATTAAAAAAGTGTCCACTTAGATATATTCACAAGTGCTGTTTGATAAATAATTGTCTTTAAACTCTGAGGTTGTGTGAAAGAGATACTAAATGGAAGGAAAAATAGTGTAGCACATATATAACTTTAAATGTGTTTATAAGTGTAAGGTATAGCCAAATAAGAATGTAAAGAATTTCTGGACTGCAAGCAATCAATGTAACGAATGACAAACATTTACTCAAGGCAATGAAAGTTATTAAAGCATTTCAATGTTTTTATGAACAAAAATAAATGCAGCGTTTGAATATATAACAAACAAATTTGTGATGGCAGTCAGCAGTCTGTTTCAGGCTACAGGTCCAGTTAAAAATCACAATTGACACATATGACGGATGCAAAACTTGTTGCTGTGAAAGAAATGCAGAAGACGTAAGATGCTGCTTATTACATATTAGACATGCGAAGGCATGACAAGCTTAAATGGTCCATGCGTTGCATTAGAACAAGCACTAAGTCATTAAAAGATGCATGCATCACATGGATCTCAATTTGACAGCAAACATATGCTGACACTTAGAAAACATACAATGCCATTACTCTTCATGTGATATATACGCTGCAATATTTTCATGTTTTCTAAAGGCTACGCACAGTTCTGTACTACTTAAAAAAACACATCTTATAATGCTCCTATAGTTACCCATATATAACATGACCTCCTTAGTAACAATGTAGTACAACATTTCTTCTTGTTGGCCTGAAATCCTGAGGCTGAATGATCTGAAATCCGGTTGTAATAATTGCGACTTTATGATATGCTCCATCAACTTTATTTGAGGTATGAAGGCATTATGCTCCAAGTGCAAGATGGGGATTTGCTTTATTAAACTTAATCTAAAACAAGCCCTGATCAATGTGAAATGACTTACATAGTTTTATAATAATCATAGCCCAAATGAGAATAGGGTATTCATTAGGCACCACAATTCTGACCTAAAAAATTTGTAGAGTCGAATGACCTAGTACGCATCTCTATTCCCTTTGTCCTCAAAGCTTTTTCTTTTTTTTTGCCCCCTACAGTCATCGACTAGCTAGTTATTGCAGCTAGGATGTGCTTATAATAGCGCCGGCGCCGCGGTGTTGCCGGCCCGCATCATTTGCATTCGCCGGCGCATTAGTTTGGAGTGAGGAAATTAGGCCCTTTTTAGCCAATAAGAGCGGTCACCGAGCGCATTTCTGGTTAAAACAATTCATAATGAACTATTTCGCTTAGAAAAAGACCGAATTATATCGGGACGCGTGGCAACGGGACGGACGACCGTTGCCGACAGCCTGCGCGCCTGAAAGACATCGCACCGAGAAAGCTATTTTGCAAGGAAACGTGTTGCAAATATACGAAATGTGCAGAAGAGCGGAATCACCGCAAACATGGTGTGCAGTTGTCACTGGAAAATTCGCCCGGCCAGCCTACGAACAGGTCACACTGCGTTGGCGAACCTCGATTGTTTTTGTCGCCGAAAGGTCTCACACAGATCTAGATAAAGGAAAAGCAGTTAAACTATGATTTCCCCGGCAATTCGTGTGGTGCGACAAGCTGGTTCGGAAACCTCTTCGCGGCTCGAAGCGTGCATAAGTTATTTGACGTCGCTGCCGTTTCCACAGTGTCCGCACTGCATGCAAGCTAGGCCTCGTGCCTCTCCGCCGACGGCCATCGACTAGGCAGCTGCCGTTTGCTTGCGGCGCGCCGCCGACACCGTGTCACCGTCGGCCATGCTGCCGAGCCCGGATCTGAAAAGCATGGGGAATCCAGGGACAGTCTAGGGAAAACACGTGCGCCCTACATCCGAACATGACATCATAAAATATCACGTGACCCATGACGTTGTTTGTGACGTCATATATGACTGGGCCAATCAGCGTTTCCAGCCGATCTACCCCTAAACGCTTGTAAGCCAACACGCTTACACAGGAGCTTCTACCTCTCTTTCTCAGTCATAGCGACCCCGCCAGTTGCCCCCTCGCAGTTATTGGATTAAGCCAAGGGAGGGGGGGGGGGGGGGGGGGAGGGGACGAAGGTCAAGGCATTTTGTCAACAACGGAGGAAGCTTTCGTCTTCCGGAGGCAACAGATTAAAAAAAGGGGGGGGATGTGGAGGAACAATACCCGTTACTCAGCGATTTTTCACACTTTCCTGTATATTGAAAATTGGTCGATAATCGCGCAAGCGCCATGATTGAGGTTGTTAATCTCTTTGTTAGATTATGTCTATCCGCAATGTCAGAAAAAGGGCTATCTTCAACTGGGCCCCTATTATCACTGCGCGTTCAGACAGAGGGCATTCGATAGGCCAAAGATAGCGTTTTTGTGGTTTTGTTTGCGTTCACGTGCGCTTGTAGGGCACAAAAATTCCGAGTGAAAACAGATTAGCGGCGTCGAAAATCGGGCCACGCGGTGGCACGGCTCCGTTATTTGCGAACACGCGTGACACTTTTGTTATCGGTATACTCTAGAGCACCATATTATCGGCAGCGCGGAACTTTGTAATCTGCCTCTCGCGAAGCAAGTCACTATATTGCTAATCTTTTTTTTTTACTCATGACTGTGCGCGTTTGCTCCCTTTTTTGTGTGGCTTCTCGTCAAGAACATTTATAAGCCTGCATCGATGCTAATGCGTCATCCTTCCTCACAATCACGCAACGTCATCGCTGCCGCCACGAGGTTAGTGACGCAGCGAAAGTAGTGCACCACTTCCATGACAATGTTCCTCGCGTTATAGGGCCATTTTTTTTAACCTACACCAGCTACACTAGTGTAGCAAAACACCATTGGAGGTATTGGAAATTTGTTACACCGGTGTAGCTGGTGTAGGGTAAAAAAAATGGCCCTGTTGTTCTTGCGTCAACACATTGTGTCAAAACATTGAACCGCACGCATACATTCTTGCCACGGATAATCCATAGGCGTGGCATGGAATTAGACCACGACATTTTCTTATATGTAACAAGAAATTGCCTCTGGAAGTGATTTTCTAGTTTAGGTTGGAAGCAAAGCGTCAAGCCCATCACATGTTTTCTTCTGCATTACCGTGCACGATGAATGAACGACTGAATACTTCAGTCCTATGCCTCACGCAGCATGCATATCCTTTCTTTTTGACCCCGCAGAATCCAAACCCACAGAGCCGCTAGGAAGTGGTGGTCTTTCGGGGCTCGCTGACCCGGCGACAGGGTTGCGACGACGAAAAGATGAGACCATGACTCGTGAAACCCATTCAGCGGGAAGTTTGTGGGCCACACCCACGCCCTTTTGACGGACGGCTCCGGGTTCTTTGCGTGCCCACGAGTAAAAAAACCTCGATATAATCGAACCAATGTTAGGACTAGCACAAAGGTTACACACTCGCGTTCCCTCACTTTGAGTCTTGACCCCCCCAAGGGGAATGGAAACGAGCTTTCAAGCTCCTAAATTGTAAACTGCATGCCTGTCAAGCAGCTCCCGACCATGGAGAATGGACCTCATTGTGGTGGCCTTGGAAACTTCAAAACCCTACTGAAAACTTCATCTCCGCAAGAGGCCCCGGCATATAGGGGTACATTGTAGCTGGTTCAGTACTTTAACTCGACAAAATGCGGGTCTAGATTATTGCAGCGACAAGCGAGTTTTGAGACGGAAGCACATTTGCCTAACCTTCTACTCCCTTTCACGGACACGACCTTTGTCGCGTTCCCCTGGGCGCGTCAACCGGATGTAACCAGGCTGAAAGCGACAGACACAGTGTCAAGCCTCTCTCACCGCAGATCGACGATAGGCGTCATGCCTCCCTCACAACATCCGGAGTCACGCCCGCGAAGCCGCAAAACGCATACAAAATCGGTAGTACCGCGCGTGTCAGATCAAGTGAGAAGATGAACCCTAAGGTTCATCATCGACGAACAGCAGTTTGTGACCGCTATTAGGTGGCGTCACATTAACCGTAGTCAATAAATCATCATCATCATCATCATCATCACGACGCTCGACTGCTGCATCCAAGAATGCGGAATCGAATGCCGGCCGCGGCGGCCGCTTTTCGATGAAGGCGAAAAGCAAGACGGCCTTGTGCTGTGCCGTTTCAGTGCACGCTAAAGCACTCCAGGTGGTCGAAATGTCCGGAGCCCTCCACTACGGCGTCTCTCATAGCCTGAGTCGTTTTGAGACTTAAACCTCATAAAACAAAAACCAAACCATCGATCACATGTTCGCTTACATACCGTGATCAAACGAAGATTTTGTCACAGCAAGGGCTGTGCAAACGTGTAGGAAATATTTTGAAAATTGGTTTTGTTTCAAAATACAGAAAGATAAGTCTGCTGAAAAATTTAACCCGTTTAGCATTTTTGCTTTCATCTTAACTATTCGCTGTCACTCATAAAGTAGGCCTCAAAAGCGCTATCCAATGTATTCGTCGTGTATGCACGTATTAAAGGTATATGCCCTGCCATTAGGCGCCGCACTCATTCTGATGCGGGAATTTCAGACTGAAGACTTGACTTGTCTTTAGTTGGAAACTGATCATTTGCATGAACACTGAACATTGCTGCTGCAACACATCTGCAAGCACGACGCTGAAATGTTTAATTTATTCCTGGGTTTTCAGACTGGTACAATGACCAATTAAAACGTCCTTCAGTGGTGTGCTTTCGTCCTATTTAACAAAAATGAGTAAAACAGAAATAATTGCACAAAACAAGTACGAGGACTTTACAATCGACTTGCAGAGGTTAGAAATAACGCGAGAGCGCGAAACTGACCTATTTGCAAAAACCGCCTGCTCTATGCTTCACGCTATGGTGACCACGGCTCTAGCACCGGCGGATTATGAATCAAAGTAGGTTATCGAAAACATAATGAAACATAACGGTGCACTTTCCAGCACTTCTAAGCTGCAACTAGCTTTGATAATGACTAAATATGAAAACATCAAATAATCAGTAATTGGCTCACCAGCGAAGAATCCCGGATCACGTGGCAGATGATTTTCTTGAACAGGCGGTACAGCCAGCCGGTGAACTTGGCCGTCACAGGAACCATCACCAATTGACGTTACCACACGCGTGGCATACGATCACAACACTGCTGCTTGAGATGATTATTTGTTCCAAGGTTCTGAAATCAAACTTGTGCTACTTCTTTCTTTGCTTAGATGCACAGCCAAAATGTTGATGACTTCACTGATGACAGCAGAATCCCTTGAAGTTGCCTAGGATAAGCACTGAAACTCTACTTTATATTATAATTCAGTTGACAACTTCAGTGTTGGTGCAGCGGGGCAACACATTGAACATGATTACTGAAGGATCACGCTGCAAACCACAGCGTCACGGCAATCGAAGCGTAGGTTCCGATGGGTTGTAGACAGATGCAGTGTAGATGATACAAAACCTCGTTACGTAACTAGCACACAGTTTCGGCTTCAGATGTAAATGAAAGTGGAGGCAGCTGCCAACGACATTCGATAAGCAACTCCAGAACTGCTGTCATCAGTAGCAAGTAACGCCGACAATGTATTCGGCAGTACACGATGAAGTCAGTGTAGCAGACGACGTTTGCAGAGTGTTGTAGCAGACGACGCTCCCGGTGTTCCGGCAGACGATGCTGGCAGCTCTTCGGCAGGTGTCTTTGGCATACAACACTGCAACATACACTGTTAGCAGTAGCAGACGACGCTTCGAAAGCCGGTAACAGACAGCTCCCTGAGAAGGCGCGCTCGCTTAATCCGGCCCCTCGCACCACGGACGTTTTTACACCGGCGGGAAATGCGCGCCAGAGGTTTGGCGCTCGCGACTGCAGCGTTTCACAGACAAGGCGGTAACTCGCTTTCCGAGTCGCCGCCGTGACGCCGCGAACGGCAAGCACCCAAGGATGTCAGGGTCGGGTCGGTCGCCCATCGACGTAGCGCGCCATGAAACGAATCGCCGATCCGGGAAAGAAGAAAGAGCTTGCCGGGAGGCGGGAGAGAGGGCGCTGCCTTCCGACGGTTATTCGGAGTGGAGACGACGGCCAAGACGGCGATGAAGGTGATTAGATCGAATCTATAACGCCGTGGCACGCTCGCGCCCCGCGCGCTTTGCCTGTGTTGATTATTCTACTATTTAATGCTGTTTTCTTTAGAGTCCTTCTGACCGCCGCCTGTTGCAGAATCCAGTTGCGCGTAGTAATGTACGAAAGGCGTCGTAGGCGCCTGCAGTGACGGCGAGTTGGCGAGAGGAGGAGGGGGTGAATGCGCCGGCGGGACAAATAAAGAAAAGAAAAACGGTTCGAGGTAAACAGTTGTCTCCGCCGCAAGACGCGCTTGCCTTGACTCCCTTTACGTAAGCAACTCTGCTCACTTCACCTGTGGTGCAAACGCGCGTTCCATCGCCTGACTGCAGTGCTGAGGTACCCAACTGTAACCGGTGTATTATTACAGCTGTCCTTTCATCCGCGTACCTAACTTTTTGTTTTCTTTCCCCGGACCACAGCGGTTCTTTTTCGGGATCCGTTGAGGTCGCAACGGGGTATTAGGAGCCTTATTTTTGACGAGGTTACTGACCATCGCGTAACGGCGATTAGCCTCTCTTGACCGGTCACGCCATGCCGTTTACGTAAGCGCAGAACTCAATTATGTGTCTTTCATCTGGTGATTTATCTGTCTCTGCCTCTGCTGAAGGAGGGTATAATCCCTATCAAACTGTTTGTAATCGGAATATTTTAAGAGCATCATACCGGATGTTGTGAGTAGATAGTAATATCATTAATTTTTAGTTTAGAGGTCTGTTTTCACGTCACATCGTTTGTGGATAGCAACTATTTACACTGACTTCGTGCCTTGTGCAATCGACATTATCTACCTCATCATTATGTGCTTTAAGCCGAGAACCGTTGCTTTCAAGTGGTTGAGCTTCTAAAGACAAAAACTCCACTCTATCAGACTGCATCACCGAGATGTCATTGCGCAGAAGGAAAAACAACGTGCCGATGGTAGGAATCGAACCCACGACCTCCGAATGTCGCGTCTGGTGCTCTTCGAGCTGAGCTACATGGGCCGCTTTCCCACCTGCTACTTTCTTGGGTATTAATGTTGTCTGTGTACGAACCTTGAGAGTGTTCACCAGCGCCACCCTCAACCATATATACCGGGTGTCCCAGCTAACTTGAACCAAGGGTTACAAAATAATATATTTGAGGTAGGTCAGTGAAATCAGTTGCATACAACTACCAGCCTGCTTGCGCACTACAGGCATTTTTTTGTCTTGCAATTACTTAATTGGCTAATTATGCTAATTTTTCTAATTTAATAAATATTCAGCTTAGACCAAAAATGTGAATTGGAAAGTTGTAGAGCACCTTCAGAAACCCCCATTCCATTAATTGCGATAAAGAAAGCATCACGTGTATCTTTTTTTTCCGGGCTCAAAAGAAAGCCCGCGAAATACAAATAATACCACGTGACTAGCGCATTTGAGAGCCGCGATTGTGGTGCTCTCAGTCGTGGTTTGAGCGAACGAAATCAGCTGCGGCCGCGACCCGATTGTCCCGTTGCAGCTGCAGGCATAAATGTTGGCGATGGTTGGAGCGAGCTCGAGCTCGCCCGTCGCCACCGCGATCTTGGCCAGGCCTACGCACCGCAGCAGCCTACATCACGACTGGCGGATGACGATAAAGAACCGGCAAATGAAGGTGCAGCGCTAATTTTAGTCGAGTCATATGATGTCATCTCGCCCCTTTACCCAAGCCTGTATACGCAGATTCAGTGGCTGATACCTTATCGCTCATCCGTTTGTCGTGACGTTCGCTGATGGGAGAGAAGCAGGCCTTGTTAGAAACTCCAAGGTGTCGGCTCGCCGCTCTTGCCGCTAGTTGCACCGTCACGTGGGCCGGCTGTCTGACGCGGGCGAAGAAGCCATCGCGGGCATATTGGCCTGCCACTTCAACGGGGCCGAGACACGGCAGCCGCTAATTTCGTTCTCTCAAACCACGACTGAGAGCACCACAATCGTGGCGCACAAATGCACTAGTCACGTGGTATTATTTGTATTTCGCGGGCTTTCTTTTGAGCCCAGAAAAAAAGATACACGTGAGACTTTCTTTATCGCAAATAATGAAATGGGGGTTTCTCAAGCTGCTCTACAAGTTTCCAATTCACATGTTTGGTCTTATGCCTATATTAAATAAATTAGAAAAATTAACAAAATTAGCTAATTAATAATTGCAAAACGAAAAATTGCCTGTAGTGCGCAAGGAGGCTGGCAGTTGAATGCAATTGGTTTCACTGACCTACCTCAAATATATTATTTTGTATCCCTTGGTTCAAGTTAGCTGGGACACCCGGTATATATATATATATATATATATATATATATATATATATATATATACACGTCAAGCACTGCTACGTTAAGCGCAATCTTGCTTTCTCTTCTCATTTGGACTTACTTTAACTGATTGATTGATTGATTGATTGAACAACTTTTATTTCCATCAGAGAAAGAGAAAAGGGCGCCTCCCTCCCCACCCCCGGCACGCAGGTCTTGGAAGACGGGAGTCGTAAGCACGATACTCTTGAGTCATTGGTGGTGGTGGCCGTGAGTGCAAGGGAATACCTCTGCTTATTTTCTCTTTTTCTAGCTTTGTAAAACATAATCCTAAAGCGACGCACTGAACTTACGAACCTCGCGTCTGCATGTGCGCATGCAGATAAGACGCCCGACTACTGTGCCGGAGTACCCGGGTTCGATCCCGACCTCGGCGGCTGCGTTTCGATGGAGGCGAAACGAAGAGGCGTCCGTGTGCTGTGCGATGTCAGCGTTGTTGTTGTTGTGGCTGTAGGAAGAAGGAAAAGAAAATGCACGGGCTCTGTAGCTGAGCCATCTCCGCTGCCTCGTGCAGACAGAAGAGAAAATAGAGAAGAAAGAAAAGGAAGACGAAAGACGCGCGCCGCAACAGCAGCCGTCGTCCAACACCGAAGCTGTGACGGGTGCAATGACGGCCTGCAACAGATAAAAATTCGGTGGCAGGCTAGCCCCCGCCGCAAGCGGCGGTGACCTACCAGCCCCAGCCCCATCAGGGGGTATGATTACTTCGTAGCCCTCCACTACGGCTCCTCTTTCTCTCTTTCCACTTTCACTCCCATCTTCCTTCCCTTACGACGCGGTGGAGGTGTCCACAGAAAACAAGTGAGACAGTTACCGCGCCTTTCCCTTCCTATAAATGAATCAATCAGTCCAGGTGTCCACATAACTAGTGTGACAGATACTGCGCCTTACCCTTCCTGTGAAACAATTATTAATATTTATTATTCTAGTATAGTATACATATAGCCTCAGGGATGGATTTATCACCACCGCTTGCAGAAAGTGGCAGGCGACAGAGTGGGGAATTGTCTTGAATTTTCTAGAGGGCCCCGGGTCCGATTTCCATATATCATCATCTCACCTTACAGAAGCTCCACGTGTTCTCGTGACGTCAGACAACCCACCTACCAATCAAGAGGCATACTAGTGATTGTCCGATGCTTTTTCGCGGCAGCCAAGTTTCGATGAAGGCAGTACCTGACTCCCGTGTGTTGTGCGATATCAGTGCATGTTGAGGATAGGTGGTAAATATAATCTGGATTCCTGCAGTACGGCGCCTCTCGCTTTCAGACGTGACACCTTAGAAGCCATTCATCCTTGTCACTCACAATACATACACGACGGCGAAGTTTGTAAATAAGTTTAAGTAGGATTTGAGTGTTAGGTATGAGGCTGTCGCTTCTAAACTCTCAGCTGTCTCCCAGGAAATGATGTGATGCCTATAACTGTTATTTATATATCTATCAAAATCATCGGTTGCTCAGCTGGATGTTCTTTAGTTGGCCGCTTGTTGTTCATAAACAAAATTTAAAGAATTCCGAAACTGGAAACGAGAGAGAAATGGTAAGCAAGGAATGTAGAAAGTGAATAAATAAAAATAGCTGAAAAGAGGAAGACGAAACAGCGGATAGGCACAAAAGAGCGCGCGCGGACATCGTGCACACACGGAGAATAAGGGAAGAGAGCAAACGGGACACGAGTGGCGGCGCTCTGGCCAGTGCTTTGAATGTTGTTGGTTTGGTTTGAAGGGTTTAAGTCCCAAGGCGACTCAGGCTATGAGAGACGCCGTAGTGGAGGACTCCGGAAATTTCGACCACCTGGGGTTCTTTAACGTGCACTAACATCGCACAGCACACGGGCACCTTGCTTTTCGCCTCCATCGAAAAGCCGCCGCCGAGGCAGGGATTCGATCCAGCATCCTTGGGAACAGTAGTCGAGCGCCCTAACCACTGCGCCACCCCGGCGGGGTCAGTGCTTTGAAGGGTATTACAAACCGGAGCTCAAGGCGACAGGTTCTGCTGGCATTGCAAGCGTCCCGAGGCCTTTTCTCGCATGTACCTTTCAGAACCATAGGTGCAGTAATAGCAACGATCTTTAGCCGGGCAGATCTTCCTGCAGTGTTTATTCCGAAAACACGTGCCCCTTCTACGTAGGCCTGATTTGATTGGGTAGAAAGGAGAACGGTGTAAACGGCAGGAGGAACAAAACGCTCGCGCCATGCAGTGAGGGAGCAACTGGATATTTGCGATGAGTTTCCCCGAGGACGATCACCGCGATTACACATTCTTACCGCGCATTTTACTCCATTCAACACTTAGCTGTAATTACGAGACGGTCTTTTTTTTTTCTTTTTTTTTTTTTTTTTTTTTACGCGTCCTATAATCATGCCATTCAAATTTCTCCGTTACGCCGTGGGTTACATTCTGCATACACCGATGGCCCTGTGCCAACTAGAGGCCGTTGTCACACGCTCCTCGTCTGGGAAAACTGCGCGGCTTAGATTGCGCCCGTGGGAGCGGGATTTCCAAAGATGTTCGGATTCTTCGAAAGCGACGTCTTGCTCCATACGGTGTCGTAGATCTCATGTGACTAGTCAGGCGTCCTCTAACACCTTCATGACTGCCGACTACAGGCTTGCGTGCAGTGGATGGAATACGAAAGGACATCGAGGCCTCGTATGGCGTCAATGCTAACCGACCTGCGCTTTCGCATGCTGGAGCTCCTTTTGTCAGCGTCCGTTACGTAGGTGCGTCTACCTTAGCCTCGATTTGATAGCGCCGCCAATCCGCAAGCGTCGGCTCGGCCGTGACGATGGTTGACCAGTCTTTCCTGTTATGCAAGCCCGGCCTGTATAACTTCCCCTGACATTACGTCACTAACTCTTGCGCTGAAATGAATGTTGTGTAACTTTTGCTATAAATGGTTAAGGTTTATATATAAGCGTTCGAAAGTAATGTCCTATTTCAAGGCTGCGGGAGCTACTACGTAACGGGCGTGAACTCAGACTACGGAGGCGAGGCCTTTCATTTCTGCAACAGCAGATATAGCGTATGGATACATGGACGTCAGATGGATTCTGAATCAGACTCCAGTTTCAGGAGAAATTCCGGCCGTCGTTCAAATGCTCGACAGAATTCACGAGTTTCTATGTATGGAAGACGAAAAGCAAAAGGGAGCACTGTCCGACAATGATCCAGAAAGACAGCGCAATGTCACCGACTGTATCAAGGCGACAGCGGTAGCCACTGGCACTCTCAAAAAAGAACGACAATCACCGACTCTTCAAATCCTCTAGTTCACTAAATTATAGTGTTCAATCAATCAATCAATCAATCAATCAATCAATCAATCAATCAATCAATCAATCAATCAATCAATCAATCAATCAATCAATCGATTAAATAAAAGCGCAGTACTTGTGAGGAGAGGGACGGCGCCTGCTTTTTTACTTGCAGTGCCACCTATTAAAGCAGAAAGCTGGGCTAGTTCGTGTGTCATCATTAATAAAAAGACTAGCACATATAACATAGACACACACGTAGGAGAAGACAGGACGAGACCTAATAGGTGACCATTAATAAAAAGACTAGGGCATATAACACAGACATGGCAGAAGTGTCTTCTAGCTACTATGTCTGTGTCTGTGTTATATGCGCTAGTCTTTTTATTAATAGTCACCTAATTAGGTCCAAAATTCACGGCCACTATGTGTTTTGCTCAAAAATATTCGGAAGCTGCAAGCATGCCCTGAAGCATATAAAAAGACGCAAGGCATGTATTCAAACATTGGCCGATGATCCTTAGCATGCTTTTTACCCGGCACGCATGCGTGGTGACGGAGGGAGTTCGAAAGATAGAGATTTCAGAGACGTCAGTAATACTAACATACACTCTTCAGATACATCACCGGCCGCTTATGTCATAAAGCAGACCGGCTACTACCTTCTACCTTCCTGCGAGCGCCGTTCAATGGAACATTTCAGTCAATGCCGAAGCGAGCTGCCTTCAGAATTCCAAGAAAGTGTATACAGTGGCTTTGTTTACAGCTCTTAACGCATATGTGAAGAACTAGAGAAGGGAATAAGGGCAAGAGTTTCTTACTTCAATGCCCTTTGACGGCGTTCGATAGCACCAAAAAAAAAAAAAAAAAAAAGCTCTATAGCTTGCGAGTCGACATGTATTACTCACCAGGCGAGATTCGCATCAGCAAAAAGCAGCTTCTTCCAGGATTCACGAATAACGCGCACAAACTTCGACGTCTCAGCAAGGAATGACAGAAGACATGTACAGCGCCTAGCCGAGCATCCGTGGCAGTATACCAGCGGTTATGTGATGTATATCGGCACCTCCGTGAAACTTCGCCCTAGTTTGTAAGCTTAAGTGATGAACGGAGAAAGTTTTACGGCCGTTGAAAAGATCTGTACCAGGATAAAGGGAGGGGATATAATCTAAGCACTCGCAATTGCGTAGAAAGGACGGCGCAGAAAAACAAGATATCAAGATAAGCTTGTAAAACAAAGGTATACCTTGGGATGTAATTGCTTGCAACTCAGGGAAGAAGAAATCGTAATCAAATATGAGAATTTCTAGTCCCGAATAGCGAATAATAACGGAAATCTGAGACTCTCCGGGGATTCGAAAACACTGTCAGCCGTTGACCCGCACTAAGTGAAGTGTGATAAGCGGCATGACGCAGAAAGAAGGAGTTGAATTGATGACGCGGATGATAAGAAGCAGAGGAGCTGGCTGCTAAAGGTTAAGGCGATAACCACCAACGGAAATGGTGACAAACCTCGTTTTACTGCTAAGAAAAAGAATAGTTTCCATGCTTCAAACTTAAAAGGCCTAGTTGATATGAGTCCTTATGAAGTTAAGATATGCTATGAGATCAGCGAACAAATTCCATTGAGCCAAGTCATATGCATTGTAAAGAGTCATTTATATATAGTTACAACGTTGATGCATTAAATAAAAATTCGGGGACACTTTGGCGACTAAAGTGATGAAAGACGAAAGCCTGAGTGCTGCATTCTGCTACACGACTGTTGCGTTTGTAGCTATGAATGCTGCTAGGCGTAAATCGAGCGACTACTCTCACATTCTGCTAGTGCATTTATTCAGTGAATTATGCTTTTCAGCGACGAGATCGCGCTCCTTGTATCTTCGCAGTTCTACGTTTACTGTTGTGTGACTGATTTTACCGGGTGCGTGGCATTAATCAGTAATAATTATTTACACAAGTGTTGCCAATCAGTAGCCATTAATTAACAGTTAGTAATTAACAATTATGTATTAATTATTAATTGACAATTAGGCACATGCCACTAATTAACAATTATTAATCAACTAGGCATTAGCTAGTTGTACTTATTAATTAGTGATTAGTAATTAATTATTTTGTCATTAATTAGTCACCGATCATTGACTGACATATGGCCATATAAGGCATGCAATCGAGCATACTGTGGTGGTACTCTGTGATTGGTCGAGACCTCCATGACGTCATCCCGTCTCGACTAAACAGAGCCGCTGCAAAAGCGTCTCACTTTTGCTGACGACAAAGATGAGGAATAAAGGCCTTCGCCTTAACAGGCCAAGTTCTAATGACACAGTCTCAAGAAGCGGTGGTTATAGAAGCCTGATAACGGATTAAACCGAGAAGAGTTATCAATTTATGCAACAGAATAATATAAAGAACGAATGTAATCTCCTTCAGCGCTTAGAGAAGGTAATTGGCAATGACTGGTGGTCACTCTTTTCCGTCTTAACCGATTCTGTACGTAGCGCTCTTCCACAAGGCGCTGTACTTCATAACCACTCCACTTATGCGCGCTGCTGTCCTTAGAGATTTTAACTGCCCTTAAGTGACCTGATTCGATCTCGCTTTCCCCACAACTAAAGTTGACAACGATAGTCTATTCACTAGGAGATTCATTAGTGGGATAGGGAACTTTCTCAACACGTATATCTGAACGTTGTTCTGGCGCATTTGGTATCTAACGCCCAGGAGGCAATCATTCCTCAAACGTATACTCGACGTTGTTCTAACTTCCCACCCTGATAACGTTTCGACGCTTCTTTATTTGTAGAGACTTAGTGAGCACTCTACAATCCGATAAGAATTTTCTTGCCGACTCTCACACCCGCGAAAAGTTAAAAAAAGAAAAAAAAAAGAAGAACAAGGAAATCTTTAACGCTGTAGGATAAGGAAGTCTACTTGGCCTTATACTCGAAATTTATAATTTTGACACGTAGTATCTCCATGATCTTTCAGAATGCTTGATTGGAACTAACGGGTCCTTACTAGGAATGAAATGCGTCAGCTAATAGAAAAAAAAAAAAAAAAAAAAAAAGGCCCGCTATATTGCTGTCGCTATATCTGGAAAATCGGCGTTACGGAAAGAGGAAGGGAATGTTCTTTTTTTTTTTTTTTTTTGTGGGGGAAGGGGGTGGGGGTCATAGATCTACGTCATGTGTACATTTCTCGCCGGGGCTTCTCTCTCTCTCTCTCTCTCTCTCTCTCTCTCCTGCGGGGGCTGTGAGGTCAACGATTAGTGAAGTCCGACGCGAGGATGAATGGTACGACACAAGACAGGTGTTGTGCCGACGAAGCGCGTTGTCTGTTCGCACCTCAAAAGAAGATCAAACGCCTTCATCATCATCATCATCATCATTTATTAACCCTTAAGGGCCCCTGTTGGGGTATTACATAAGGGGGGAGTGTTAACGAAAACAGCTACAGAGCAAAGGTCAGTATAAATACAAGATACCACAAGACATAAAAATAAGCAAAGAACGCGCTAGTCATGAACAAGGGCTATAAACATCGCCTTAGTACCAAGAGCATCCCATTCGTTGGCGAGAGTAAGTCCTACTATAGTAAGTCCTACTATCTTCCTACTTCTTAGTAAGTCCTACTATACTATGGTAAGTAGAGCATATAGTGCTATACCTATATACCTACTATACCATGGTAATCTAGTCGTAGAGCGTATAGTAGTTCTTTTCAACTTGAAACGAATATGAATATTGTAGCTCTGCTATGAAATCAAATATACCACAGCTAAAAGCCGAGCAGAATGCCAATCGAATATTGAGGTAACCGAATCGAATGCCAATCAAATATTTCCACTAATACTTGCTACTAGTCCGAAAACTCGTTGACGTCAAATAGTCACGCGAAACACTCAAGCGTCAGCGCAGTAAACGCTACGGTGCAGTGCTACAGGTGTCATATTTCAGCAGCTGCACAGCTTGAATTCAATCATTCGATTATTCTCACCAAAGGAGTCACAAGAAGCTATGAGCATGTTATTTATAAGAAGAGGAGTCTAAACACATCGAAAAATTACATTTTGTAATTGGCTGCGAAAGAGAAAAAATTGAGACGGCTCAATTGAAATGGCTCATTCCCTGCATGACCAATTCGCGTCCTGGATCAGTCATCGAGGCTGGGCTTGCCGAACTTGCCCCAGCTTTACTGCGTTGTCCAGCCCAAGAAATAATCTATATAATAATCCTGTAAAATATTTCAAATATATTGTTGCGGGTGTTTTAAAAATTGTTAGAGTTACGTACATCGGGTCTGCACAGGTGGGTCTTTCAGCGGGGTGGACATTATGCCCATTATGAAGCATAATGATTAGACGATTAATTCACAGAAATTACGAATCGAATATTTTAGTTGGCAGTTAGAGGGTTAAAATTATGACCCAAAATTCAAAGTCGTCAGCGTGAAAGGGGAGCCCCATTTTTTAAATTTCCTTGATCGTATGGTAGTTTGGAATATCGAATCTTAAAAATATGCATTTGAAGGCTGGTTGAGATTGCTTTCCCGCATTGCGTATTTATGTAATAATATCATTACGTGCTTTAATGTCGACGAAGTCACGTCACCCTTTTTTTTTTTTTTAACATCTTCAAATGAGCCAACAGTGTATGTATCTGATGCCTATGAGAACAAGACTATGGACAAAATTTTATCAGTTTGCAATACCGGAAAGCCAACTCAACGAGCTTCCAACTAAAGTATTTTTAGGCTCACTAAATCGAACCACGCTGCCGATTAAGAAAATTTAAATCGGGGCTCACCTTTGATGTTTACGGTCTCCAACTTCACAATTTAATATTGTCCCTTAAAATCAGAAGTAGAAATGTTGATTTGCTGTTTAAGCTAATCAATAGCCTAATTATTAGGATTTAACGCGTACATCCGGACGCCTTGATGTAAAACCCATTTGCCCAGAGCTTACAGACGTCTCTTTCGCAGTTCTTAAAATACAACTTCGACAGGTCATCGAAATTACTCCGTAGCCCTCCACTACGGCCCCTCTTTCTATCCACTTTCACTCCCACCTTCCTCCCATCCCTTACGGCGCAGTTGAGGTGTTCACAGAAAACAAGTGAGACAGTTACCGCGCCTTTTTCTTCCTATAAATCAATCAATCAATCCACCACGAGAAGTGTGACAATTTCTGCGCATTTTCTTTTCTACAAACCAATTTATAAATTTTATTTCGTGCGATCAGATCCCATCCGCGACGTGTGGTTTTTTTTTTTTTCTACTTTCTATTTTCTCATCAACTTATCCTCATAACTACATTATTTTTCTCACACTGGTGAACAAAGACAAACATAAAACTATCGATGCTCTCTTCGGTTGTCAATGGCCGTTCGCTCTCTGTATAAAAGGCATAGAGTAATACCAGTACTGCAAAAGGCTTGCGAGGAGATTATCGGGTTCTGAGTTGATATTTTGATCCAGCAAGCTGAGAATAGAATCAGCGGGTCGTGATTACACGGATGACAAATGCTGCCCTTTCGTGCCAGCTCAAAAGCACCCCCACCAGTTGTGTTTGTAGTAGAAATTCGAATTGTTTCTTAAATAAAAATGATTATCCGTACAGTTTCAGGCAGTATCCACAAAATTGAAGGCTGCTTCAAATTTGTAAAATTTACATAAAATATGGAAAAAGTTGGCAGGTTGGCAAGGGATACGCAGGGTGGCTTTTGGACCATTTAATAATAATAATAATAATAATAATAATAATAATAATAATAATAATAATAATAATAATAATAATAATAATAATAATAATAATAATAATAATAATAATAATAATAATAATAATAATAATAATAATAATAATAAATTACAACAAGCCGGCACTTATTACAAACCGGCACTTATCCACACCTACGCACATTACACAAGATTTACCCTAGGCAATATGAAGATGAATGGTTTCATGGTACACCGACACTCGAGCACGTCACATGGACCTGTCCTGAGGCAGACTTGGACACCAAAACAGAAAACCCGAGTGTGATGCAGTGGGAGCACTTGTTGGCCAGCGAGGACGAGGAAGAGCAAATATTTCTCGTACTCCGAGCCACAATGGCAGCAGTGAAGTACGGCATCCTGGACCGAGGATCGATCACGGCGCTCAAGTGACCAGCAACGGTCGCAAACACATCGAATCTGTAGAAAATAAAGTTTTTTCTATTGCATTTCGACCAAACGAGCTGTTTACGCTCCGCGTAATATATTCGCTTTACTTGACCTTTACATAACTCGGCCTCATTTACTGGGCTCCATTTACGCATACCGGGCTGTTAAAGCGGCTGCACGGGATGCATCCGCCTAAAACAGCCGGTGTCTCCTCGCCGTGCGTTGCACTGTGGCAATTTGCATATCGCCCCTGTCCATCTGAATGCGGTCACCATCCGAGGCGGTTATCATTGAACCCGCCCGTCTCGAGGTCATCGCTAGAGCAACACTGGCTGGAGACGCTATGAGGACTCGTTCGTAACACGCGTGGACGGTGTGGAGTCGTCGCGGAATCCCGTAATGTTGATCTTCTGGTCTTCGTTGACACCATTGCGGCATGCTTCATTCCGCCTCACTTTACCACCTGTTGTTCTTTACTCTCAGATTGCGCGAAAATCGCAAGATTGGAAAGAAGGCTTTATTGCGAAAGCAATACATACGCCAGGTTTAACCGCTCGTCGCTGCGTGACAGAAGAAGACGACGTAGAAGAATTATTATTTTTATTGTTTTACAGTTTCAATCCTTTTTGCATTCACAACGAATTCTGGCCAATCCCCAACTGTGGGTATGTGCCATTATAACGAGGGAGAAGAAGAAGAAGAAGAAGAAGAAGAAGAAGAAGAAGAAGGAGAAGAAGAAGAAGAAGAAGAAGAAGAAGAAGAAGGAGAAGAAGAAGAAGAAGAAGAAGAAGAAGAAGAAGAAGAAGAAGAAGAAGAAGAAGAAGAAGAAGAAGAAGAAGAAGAAGAAGAAGAAGAAGAAGAAGAAGAAGAAGAAGAAGAAGAAGACCGCACTCGGTCTACAGTCGACGTCACTACCCGAAGAGACTAGGGTAATCATGAGGGCAGTGGAGACGACAAAGCGCCGCCTCGAGGACTGGTGGCGCAACAGAGAAGACTGTTAAATTTCTCTCCTGGCCTGATCCAGAACTTTGTCATCCCCCGATAGAAAGGGGAATGGCCGCATCAGCATCAGCATCAGCATCAGCATCAGAAGAAGAAGAAGAAGAAGAACGACAACAATAACAACGCTCGGTCACCCGCCGCTAATGTTTTCTCTCCATATTCGGTTCAGCAGCGTTGAACCCTTCCAATTTTTATTACGGCCTTCATGAACGCAGCTAGCGTTCTATAAACGTGCTGTGTTTTGCGTCAACATTATTTTGTTTCCCATTTTTACTCCGTCTTCTACACGCTGTACTATACTTCACAAAGCCTCCATTGAGCGTAATGGGTCCGATTCTAAGAAAATACTATTTTTAAACTAGGCGTCAGTTGCACAATAGAAAAAAAAAACGCCTTAAAAAGTGGCTGTTTTCTTTGTTCGCCTGTTCTTAGGCATGCGCAGCTCTGCGATTGTTTCGCTCGTTTTGCCGGCCCAAAGCACTTGCAATACCCGTGTGGATGGCACTACAGGACTAAGTGACGTGCAAAGTAAACGAAACGGGAACGAATTGGGTACACTAGATTGACTTTCTTTTTTGTTCATTTGATCAGTTAGTCATAAATAAAAAGACTAGCGCAAATAACACAGACACAGACATACGAGAAGACAGGACGAGCGCTTCTGCTTTGATCAATTAGTGCATTCGTGAATTTTCGCGAACGTGAATTTGTGCTTCATTAAAGTTTTGGTCCATGTAAAACAAAATGCGCCGCTAGATTAGGTGAAAGCAGAATGTGCGGATTAAGAAATGAAGACCGAAAGTATACATAAAAATGCACCACATACATTTACAAAGGCGCAAAAAAACACACACACAAAAAAAAACAACATTCGTGTGCAGTGCAGCTTAAGGTTGTGTCAATTAAGTTACTAGCCGAGTCGGTTCTCAGTCATTTTTTTTATATTGAATAGAGGATAATAGCTGCATGTTTGACGGTTTCAGCCCCAAACTGTGCTCCAGAGTAAGGCAGTGCAATGCAGTACCCTGTCTGTGAAATATTCCCTGGTGGATCCCACCAAGGGGGAGAGATAGGGTGATACATGTGTTTCTCGAAACTGGTCTCGCTTTCAAAGAGAGAAAACAATCTATAACGACTGAGTACGAGCGATTGCGAACACCGTTGAAAAATGTCGTTACAGGCTTTCCTTAACAGATGCCACGGGCACAGGCCGAACGTGTTGTAACTACAAGGCGAAAGGATCAGTGAACTATGAAAAGCTTCTGCAATGGTTCGCCTTATAAGTAATCACCCGCCGAACGCTTTCCAACGCAGGCAGGTTCAAGTGGACACGCACTCATTTATTATCGTTATTATTCTGTTATCATTATTATTATTTTCAGATCATAGAGTGTCCAGCATTAAACACCGTTCGACAAATGAATTATTACAAATTATTACACAAACTTGCAAGCTGGCCACTTTCTGAGTGCGGTTTGTTTTCATTGTGCCAACGTTTTTTAAATCTTCCTTTCGTGCTCCTTCTCCAACGCTTTGTATACTGCTTCACCAACGCGCTTTAATTAAAGTGGTCAGATTTTTGACCTCATTTCCTCCAAAGCTCCCGAAGCAGAACAGATTCTGCAAGCCGCCTGGCGACACAACTTCGGCATTGTTTTGGGTTCTCAATCTGGATTATCATACCACTCCCTTTATAGGACACCTCCAGCGCTGTACACTTTTTTGTCCGTCCGTGCGCGGAGCCACTCCACCACGGCCAAATCAGTGCAGAGGAGGTTTCGCTTTGGAGAATCACGATCGGGGTTGTCCTCGCTCCTCCTGTCACTCGAAGGTGGGCTCGATTTTGAGACCTGTATCCTAGCCTCAGTTGTCCAACCTTCAAGTTCCGGAGCACTCAGGCCGATAACACCTCGTGTTGCAGGATTTTGCTCCACTGGGGTCGACGAAAATTTCCGGCACTTTGCCGTAGCGGGTCTCTCGCCGAACTGTACGTCATATATTGTTTCGGCGCTGTATGGGGACCGCATAACCACTCACTCATCGACTACATTAGATCGTGGTCAGTCTTTTCCCCTCTAATTTGATCATCTTTTAACGCGTGGGTAAAAAGCTTGTTCTCCAGAAAATCCACTTTCGGCGTTGGCACATCGGTGTTGAGAACGCGGTACTATGCGCATGCTCATGGCGGGTGGCAGCTTGCAAGTGGCATAGCCGGGCCAGACCACCCTATATATACATACGTGGCCAAACTGGCAGACGCTGCTACCTCAGGCCTCTCTGAGACCCTGGGTCACATTCTACAGACACGTTGCACCCCCCTCCCCCCCTCCCCGCACACACTCCCACGCACCTTTAGGCATACCCCTGGGCATATGCCCTGGGCTACACCAGTGCGTTCGTGTGGCTTGGTAAAACCTTGGCCTTATATCTGTGCCGGCTTATATCTTTCACATAGTCAAAACTCGATTTAACGAAACCCGATTAACGAAACTCCCAATTTATGAAGATATCTCTTTTTCCTCTTAAACGCCCATAGGGACAAATGATTTTACTAACTCGAAATAACGAAAACAATTTCGCGATCTCTCCCCATTTAACGAAACTTTTTCGAAAAATGAAGGCGAAAAAGGGTTCAATGTGGGTTCGTTCTGAGGAGAATGCCTAGAACTTTATTGATTACGAGCGATTTCAAATTTTGAATTTAATTCCACAGATGACCTATCAAGTAGCGGATGCCTTTTGTCTGCAGCATCAGTTTGCTGCAACACATAATGGGTGAAGTACGTGCTGCACACACTTCACCTTAAAAAGAATCCGTGCGATCGTTGCTTATGAAGAGCACGCAACCAAGGATTGCCGACTTCATTCTGAGGAGATCAATTTGTAGTCCGCTTGGACTGCTCTTGTGTAACAATTTTTTAGAGCGCAGCTCTTTGGCACCCGTTCCTAGGTTTCGCGTGGTCGTCGCCGTTGACCCTCGTAACCAACTCCTCTTTCCCTCCCACCTTCCTTCCTTCCCTTACTGCGCGATTCAGATGTCCACAGAAACAAGTGTGACATATACTGCACCTTTCCATTCCTGTGAACCAATTATGAAAGGCACGCCTCAGAGCTCAAGTGGAAGACGTGACCACACGTATGGTACACACTGCAAAGACAATAATTCATGAATAATGCGAGAGCCAACACCGAACTGCAGGGTAGCATTTGCAGTAACGGAGAATTCACACACTCACAGAGAAAAGTATTTTGCGTATATACAGCTGGTTTGATAGTCCGGATCTCTAGCCGATCGTCCCTTGTCTTTCGATAAAGGCCTGGCACGGATCTAGTCCATCCTCATTTTCCTTTAAAACATACTGCTAGAAATTCGATGAGACGCTTTCTAACTTTGTCTACAGCGTTTTCAAGTCAGTTTAAGATATTTGCGAATGTTCTTTTTTCTCTTCTTCAGCTTGTGGCATTAGTCTCTTCGACGCGTAACGCTCCTGTGGACCCACGCGCTGCCTCCCGCAACCTCCCGATAACTCAATTGCTCTCTTCATTTCACCGACCACAAAGCTTCCTTCATGACAGTCAAGAACTGTTAGTGGAGTGTTTCTTGAATGAATATGCGTAAAAAATAGAATAGTACGTACATGTCTTGCTCGAAATCTTTGCCTTAATCTATAGAAAAAGGCGAAACAGCTGATGAGCTGCGCTCAAATTTCGCATTAGCAAGTAACGTAATCGTCGGTAATTTTTTTTTTTTTTTTCATACGCGCTAGTGGAGTTGCCTTTTAACGAAGTCCGCAATTTCATTGTCGGCCTACGCTCTGCCAAAATGATGCCGCAATGGGTTTCTAGAGGTTGGTGACCGAGAAATGTCTCACTCCATTTAACGAAGTAATTAGTGGCTTCTCTCAGCTTCGTTAAATCGAGTTCTAACTGCAATGTGGAATATTGTACCACATTATGTTGTGCTATATGAACGTGTGTGATAATAGACTGAAAAATTAAGTGATTATTGATCAAGAAATGTATGCGAACACCACCACTAACCATAGGTCCAATATCTGTACTGTGTTGACAATGCCTAGTTCTTTATAGGACTGGCACACTGCCAACATATATATATATATATATATATATATATATATATATATATATATATATATATATATATATATATATATATATTGTGAGGCAGAAGAACGCACCAGCAAATTCACCTTTTTACTTCAGGTAGGCCGAAGCAGCAGCTACCGACTAGCCACAGCTTAGCAACACTTCGTCTTCTTCGCACGACGCGATGACCGATGATGATTACGCTGAGATGAAGATGAAGGTCACTCACAGTGCTTACAACATTCCCCCTCCCGAACGAAAGCGACCATCCTGGTCGCAAATTAAATCTTAAGGTCGGCGGTTAAAGGGTTTCAAGCGCGACACGTGCACAATCTCGGTGCCGCGACACCGACGATCGCGAACAGGCGATGCAGGTGTGATGAGATAGTTTACAGGGGAAGTTTGTTCCAGAACCGTGTACGGGCCAATAAAACGGCTCAGAAACTTTTCACACAGGCCGGGGATGCGAGTAGGTGTCCAGAGTAGCACTTCGTCTCCAGGGCGGAAAGACACTGAGCGATGAGTCGCATCATACGTGCTTTTCCTGGAAGCTTGAGTGGCTTCAGTTTGAAGGCGGGCACGATCACGGCAGTGGGCGATACGAGACACGAACTGTTCGTGGGAAGGCGCGGCAGAAGGAGTAGAAGCTGTGAAGAAAGATGCTTCGAGGGAGAAGGTAGGATGGCGGGCATAAACAAGAAAAAACGGAGAGTAGGTGGTGGTTCGTTGAACGGCAGTGTTGTAGGCGAAGGTTACAAAGGGGAGTAAAGAGTCCCAGTTGTTGTGCTGAGGGTGAATGTAGGTGGATAGCATATCAGAAAGGGTGCGATGAAAGCGTTCTGTGAGGCCATTGGTCTGAGGGTGGTAAGGAGATGTAGTTTTATGCACCGTGCCTGAAGCATTAAGCACTGCGGCGAGGACGGTGGAGAGGAACGACTTGCCACGATCGCTAAGGAGGAGGCGAGGGGCGCCGTGGCGAAGAAGTATGGTGTGGAGGAAGAAGTTGGCGATTTCGGAAGCGGAGCCGGAAGGAAGTGCTGCGGTTTCAGCGTATCGGGTGAGGTGGTCAACGGCAGTAACGACCCAGCGGTTGCCAGCTGGAGTCAAGGGCAGGGGTCCATACAAGTCGATTCCGACGACTTCGAAAGGTGTGGAAGGACATGGGAGAGGTTGCAAGAGACCGGCAGGAGGCGACGTAGACCGCTTGCGTCGTTGACAAGGGATGCAAGACGCTACGTATTTTAATACTGAGGTTGAAAGGCCAGGCCAGAAGAAACGACGTTTGATGCGGTCGTAGGTTTTGTGGTACCCAAGGTGACCTGCGGTGGGGTCGTCGTGAAAGGCTTGTAGAACTTGAGGACGCAGGGAAGAAGGAATTACGGGAACCCATGTGTGGCCCAGTGGGCTGTAGTTGTGCCAAAATAATGTGCCATCCTGTAACTTGAAATTTTTGAGCCGACGACGGAGACGGGCATTTGGAGGTCTAATAACACCGCTGAGACTATCAATCAGCTTTTGACAGTAAGGGTCAGCACTCTGGTGGTGAGCAAGATTGCAGTGTATATCTGGCATGGGAGCAATAGAGGCGGCGCTCAAAGACTGCATAACTGTAGGGTTTAAATGGCTTGACTCCGTTGGGACAGGAGAGGAATGCGAGGACATGGGTTGCGACGGCAAAGCAATAGGGCAACGAGAGAGAGCGTCGGCGTCCTTGTGCTTCTTGCCCGATTTGTAAGTGACAGTAAAGTCGTACTCTTGAAGGCGGAGGATCCACCGCCCGAGACGACCGGACAGATTTTTCAAAGTGGATAACCAGCATAGGGCGTGGTGGTCAGTGACGACTGTGAAGTGACGGCCGTACAGGTAAGGACGAAACTTCTGAACAGCCCAGACGACGGCGAGACATTCTTGTTCGGTAATAGTGTAGTTTTGTTCCGCTGAAGTCAGAGTTCGGCTCGCATAGGCAACAACATTTTCTGTAGAGGTGTTTTGGCGTTGCAGAAGGACAGCGCCAATGCCATGGCTACTGGCGTCGGTGTGCAAAATTGTCGGTGCTTTATCATCAAAATGGCAGAGGACGGGACCCGAAGTCAGAGCACGCTTCAGAGTTTCAAATGCTTCTTCGCAAGCAGGAGACCAGATGAAAGGCGTGTCGTTGTGAAGAAGCGCATGTAAAGGTGAGGCAATAGAGGCGAAATTGCGGATGAATCTGCGGAAGTATGATGCCAAGCCGAGGAAACTGCGGAGATCTTTGACCCGAGTTGGACGGGGAAAGTGCAGCGCAGCAGCGATTTTTTCAGGGTCAGGCTTAATTCCTTCGCTGCTTACGAGATGGCCAAGAACTTTAATGGATTTTGATGCAAAACGGCATTTCTTCGTGTTTAGCTGTAGGCCAGCGCTGGAAAGTGCTGTCAAAACTTCATCGAGACGAGTAAGGTGATCAGGAAATGACGAAGAAAAAATGACGATGTCATCTAAGTAACAGAGACATGTTTTCCATTTGAGGCCGCGGAGAACTGTGTCAATCATACGCTCGAATGTAGCAGGAGCGTTGCAGAGTCCAAAAGGCATTACATTGAATTCGTATAAACCGTCCGGTGTTGCAAAGGCGGTCTTCTCTTTATCATCTTCATTCATGGGGATCTGCCAGTAGCCTGATCTTAAGTCAAGGCTGGAGAAAAATTGGGCACCTTGCAAACAATCGAGGGCGTCGTCAATTCGAGGGAGGGGATACACATCCTTACGAGTTAAGAACGCACCAGCAAATTCACCTTTTTACTTCAGGTAGGCCGAAGCAGCAGCTACCGACTAGCCACAGCTTAGCAACACTTCGTCTTCTTCGCACGACGCGATGACCGATGATGATTACGCTGAGATGAAGATGAAGGTCACTCACAGTGCTTACAATATATATATATATATATATATATATATACATATATATATATATATATATATATATATATATATATATATATATATATATATATATATATATATATATATATATATATATATATATATATATATATATATATATTGTGAACCTTCTGTGGACCTTCTTTCATTTGTACATGCCATGATCTTCTTCTTTCATTTGTACATACCATCATCATCGTCCCGCGGCGCCGGCTCCGGCGCGCGCCTGGGTTCGTGATCGGATTAAAACGCAAGACAAGGCTTGGCTGTCCTTGCCGTCACGACCTCGCCGTCTCGACCTAGCCTTCTTTTACAATATATAGTCCGAGAATGGACGGATGGTTCGCACTCTCTGGGCAAGAATCCGCAACGGGAGCCGACAGACGATAGCCATTAACTCTGATCGTGTCATAAATTTAAAGGTAGAGCCTATAGGTGTACCCAATATTTATTTTCAATCTAATAATACTAATCCTATTTTATGTCGCTAGGCAATAAGTGTTGCTTAAAGAAAAACAACCTAGGAATAGATAAGCTGAGGTATTGGTATAAAATTATTTTCAAGTAACATGCAGGAGCATATCAAATGGCTTCTTTCGCACACGAATTATAGTATAGTGCCTATAAAACAACATTAAAAATTTACATGCATATGTTAGGTCGCCTTATTGCACTAAAGCAACACGAATGACCGTAAAGAGTTAAGGACTTCACGCAAGCCGCACACTTTAATTAAAGCTCACAGAATTGCAGCCTGGTCCTTCTATCAACCCCATCTATGCTCCCCTAGTTAATTATAATTCTAAGTGGTTTCTGCAGCGAAACGTTAGCTGCCGTAATATTTTGTGAAACATTTCCGTGTCAGAGAAGGGTCAGAGAAGGAAGAAATTACAGAATTATATACAGGCAGCACTTCTTGGCCACGCCTCAGAACTCCGCGATCTTTTTTCTTTCTTTTTTTACACCCACACCATGAACTTTTTGTTCTGTAAAGCAAGACTCTCCATTGCAGGCAACACCTTTCTAGACCCTTAAAGGAAAATTTATCTGGGTTTAATTAACTCCGCTTAAACCGATTAAGCCGTGCGAAAGGTCAAGGGTCATCACTGTGGATGTACAGTTAGTTATAGCTCAACATGTTATCTAAACGTTGTGACTTAGCGCCGTATCATCCATGGCTAGTTAAGGCTTAGCATTGGTGTGACAGTTGCTATGGCAACCCGCGGGGCACAAAATTGCTTTGCTCGGCTCTGACTTTCGTAGGAATATGCCTTCATACGAACGCGTAACTTTTGCAAAGTCCCGTGCATAATCGTAGACACCGGGGCGCAATGAGCTAAGTGAACGGAACTGGGCTCTCTGTTCGCAAGGGAGGTCCTAATGACACGAAATTCACAAAAATTCCACTCTGTGGTCGGCGTCACATCCCTTTGTAGCGCCGCTTCGTATGTCGTAGCGCGTACTATACATCGCTCTCACTCCGCGTACGTTTTGCGCAACTCGGTCTGCACTGCCAAACACGTGGCGCGGATGCGACTCGTCGACGCGCAGACGTGTCGGTATATGACGTAGTTACGCTATGACGTCACACAGTTCTTTGAGTGCAATTTGCCCTCGAGGCTTCGTGAAGTCTCGCGCATTCAGAATGGCTTCGAGCAATGTCCCGCCCGCGCCGTACCCTTCTTTTATCTCAATTATTTCGTCTTCCTTGCCCGAGTTAGTGTCCACGCCGATTGCGTCATGAACTTCCCGGTCACGGAGCGCACGCAAGGCCGCGCGATATCGTCGAGCAAATGGTAAATCTTTCTTCCGTGTTTGCGTCATTGTCAGCAGTGTGTCCCACGTTAGAGGTAAAGCAGTTCACCCAACTGCATTGGCTTAGGGTAACGTGTGACGCACCACGAAGATGGGGAAAGACAGAATGGCTTTAGGGTTTTATCGATCGCTGTCGAGTTCCTTCTTTCGAGTAAAAACGAGATGCCGCGCCAAAATATAGCGTGGCATCTCGTCATTAACATTGGCCGTGAGTATTTTCGCCATGTACTAACTTCCTGGTCGGTCTTGCTAAAGTAGACTACCATACGTGCATGCTGCCCATGAGGAGGTTAAATACAGTAATCACGTCCAGCGTAAATATTTCGTATTGATTTCCTATTGCAACCAAGCTAATACGCAAAGCCGTGTTATCTATTCTGCCGATATTCTTTTAGTGGCCATCGTTAAAGCTGTTTTGCGACATCGTCAGTCTGCAGGTTACGCGTTCCAGTGATTCGACGCTTATTTGAGGTGGATTTAAAATTTTACTTTAGGCGAAGGAAAACTTTGTTTATCTATATATTACGTGTCCAGTCAACACAGAGTATGGCGGTGGCGTCTATAGGACACGGAAATCATCATGCTGCATGAATCTGGCAGATGGCAGGTGACGTGGCCAAGCGCTGATCAGTGGATATCATTATACACCACTCCACAAAGTAACCTAATGTACTGTGCTGAGTTAGTACAAACATTAGCATAGTTAAAACTCATGACTCATACTCATTATGCAAAGTAGCATGACTCAGCACTCCACAAAGTACCGTAATGCAAAGTAACGCAACGTTTTCGCATTCTCACGCACAAGCAGCATTAAGTATCTCTGTCCAACTTTTATTTCACAAGAACTTTTGCTGAATATATACATGCTAAATAAATTCGATATAGCTATAATCTTCGGGATTGCACTTCGAAAGCACGTGGATAACGTACGTACAAGACGGAACTGTTCAGTGCTCGTACGGTTTCCTTTTTGTGCCTTGTCGACTGTCTTTTTGTTTCATAACTGAAGTTTGGAAGCATCCGTCCAGTAAAAGTGCGTTCGTCTGATATTTCGATCGTTGCATTACTCTGACGCCTGTCTCACCACATAGACGAAAGTGAAGTAGTCCGAAAAAGCTGTAGGTCAGTAAATCCTCGAACTATACGTCAATTTTCTTAGCCCTATTAGGCAGAAATTGTACCTGAGCGCACTGTACAGTTCAGTTCGGTTCAGTCGTTCAGTCGTTCAGTCGTGTCCGACTCTTCGTGACCCTATGGACCATATCACGCCACGCTATCCGGTCTCTCACTATCTTCCTAACATCACATAACTTCATCTGCAGTGCCCCGAGGATGCCATCTAACCATCGCGTTCGCTGCCTACTCCTTCTCCGGCGACCCTCAACCTTTCCCAACATCAAATCTTTCTCCAGCGACCCCTCTCTTCTCATCAGATGACCAAAGTAGCTGAGCTTTAACTTTAGAATTTGACCCTCCAATGAGCAGTCAGGGTTTATGGTCGACAATATCGACTGATTTGATCTTCTGGCAGTCCAAGGAACTCTCAAGAGTCTTCGCCAGCACCACAATTCAAACGCGTCAATTCTTCGGCGGTCAGCCTTCTTCACAGTCCAACTCTCGCATCCATACATCACAACTGGAAAGACCATAGCACGAGTTATACGGATCTTGGATGGCAGACTAATGTCTCTGCTCTTTACTAGGCGGTCAAGGCTAGCCATGGCTCTCTTTCCCAGAAGCAGGCGTCTCCTAATTTCATGGCTGCAGTCTCCTTCCGGGGTAATCTTGGAGCCCAAGAAGAGAAAATCTGTCACAGCTTCGCTTCTTGTCCCTTGATGCTCCAGGACTTGATACGGCAAGACACCATGATCTGATGTAAAAATATATTTACGCACTGCTTATCTCATGAAGGACAACTAAGCACGTGGAGTATTTTAATATTTTGTGGGACAAGTCGATGGTGCTGTTTGCTCTGACTCAAAAAAAAAAAAAAAAAATCAACTAAAGCCGGTGCTTCGTTCTGAGAGCACCACCTATGCTTACGTTTCTCAACTCGTTTATCAATGGTTTTGTCGCCAGTCGTTATAGAGAGTCGGAAACGATCATACTTTCATCGTTCGGGCGTTCCGGTTTCTCCGCAGGAATTCTGTTGTGACTTCGCACATCTTTATGCTATGCGGGTGCGACTTGTTGATCCGTGTCCGGGATTTAGACGCGCAAAGCACAACTGGCGCATATTTCTTTCCGCTAGCAAAATCTTTCAACTGTCTGCCTCGCGCTGTGCTCAATATAGCTTGCTCCAAGTCGTAGCGTTGCGGCAATTATAGCTTTGCAGCCATAAGTGGACGGTAATAAGTAATTAGTTCCTTATTCAATTTGCTGAACTATGGGAAATACCCAAAATGTCGAAATTTAACCACGCAAGAGGAGTATTTGCTTCGACGTATACGAACTGCCCGATATATCATAACGACCGCGATGCTGATATTAAATGCTTATTCAGAAATTCTGGTATAATAGCTCTAACGCACTATAAGAAGCAGATCTCTACAAGAAGCGCGAAAAGCAACACTGATGCATATTAAGTGCCGCATGTTTGCGATCACCTGATTTCTCCTCATCACACTGCCGAACGCGAGTTCGATTTTGAGCTCCACAAACAACTATAGACGGTTAAAAATCACAGTGGCCGAGACAACCAATCCGTAACCAATGCGGGCGGATTGAGAGGCGGCCCTAACTCCGATCTCGCGGCCCAAAGGTCCTTGGTTGAGAGAATTAGGCCAGCAGCATCAGCCATGCGAAATCGCGGATGAGGACCCGGTCAACCGCACCCTTACTTCATGACCAATTTTCCTGGAAACTGCGAAAGGCTGGTCCAATCAGGATCGTGCGCGCTACAATAGGGAATTGTGCTCCTACGAGCCTCTCGCCCACAGAATTAGCGGAAGCGACAGTAGGAGCACAATTATCTGTTATATAGGGCTCAGGGGCCAAATGCACTTAGGAGCACAATTACCTATTATAGTGCGCATTATCCTGAATGGGCCAGTGCTCCCCTGCCTTTCGGTATGCTGCTAACATGTTGGGAGACGAAATATAGTATTCATTTCGAATTCTCTTTCCCCCATTAGCTAACGTGTCGACAAAATATTCGGAACATGAAAACTACAACAAAACCAAATTGCTCGCCAACCAAAGTGCAGATACTTTCCTTGGATGAGCTGCACAGTGCATGCACCTTTAGATGCCTGGAAGTGCCCCAAATTAGGGAGGAAATTAGAGGTCGCTGACAGACTTGGACCGCCGGCCACCTGGAGCAGCTGAATGCAGCCCAAGGCAAATACCAATCGCTAACAAATAAAGTTTTTTTTTCTCTCTCTCTCTAGCCTCTGTCATGAATTTGGTGATCCGTGGCTATTTGGGACATCCTCCGGCCCTCGCATGCTTCCAGAGAATGCATGCACTTCGCTCGTAAGTTACCTTGGCATGAACCATTAAATGTGAGTGTAGGGATACTGATGACGGTGACGACATATATCCAAAATCTAGAACGATCGACTAAGTTCTCAGATGAGCTTGAGGGCTTCAACACTTATGCACTGAGGAGCACTGAAGTATCCTACTGCTCTGCGGGGCCATGACCGAGATTCTCGCTCGCGTTGGACGGGCGGGTGATCTGCGCACGGTCTGCGCGCAGCCTGTCTTGCTTTCGCTCGTGTCTAATGAGCGTCGCGTCTCTGTCGTCGCGTTGTTTGAAACTGACACTCCCGACTTTGCTTAATTCTTATACACGTAAGCACACCCACGCGCTCTCCTTGAACCCGACGCGTGTATAAAGGACAATGAAAGTCGGATGTAGTGCTTCTGACACGGAATTCCCATTGGTAAATAGCAGCTTTTCGAACAAAACAGTCTGTGCTCCGCTCACCCAGTTTTCATTTAACGATCCAAAACTTCTAGGCTAACGAAGCAGACTAACGAAAAGTTAAGACACCGCAGCGGGCGGTGGATAGAAGAATGGTGCCTTTAGGACACGCTAACAAAACAGCGTGTTTGTATTAGAGGACGATGGCAGGTAAGTGATACACCGGCTTTAATGAAGATGTACCACGTCGAAAAAACAGTAGTCAGGGTGCCAGGGGCTGAAATTTTAACAATGGGGCTCAGAAGTCACCCGCACATTGTGGTCTCAGCTTTAGTTAAAAGACCTCAAGCTGGCATTTGTCTTGTAATGGAGCTGATGGCTATGTCGACAACAACAGTGACATACAAGCTGTACGTCACTGTTGTCGTCATCGTTGTCGTCAGCAAAAGTGTCACGCTTTTACGGTGGCTCTTATTGGTCGAGACTGAATGACGTCATGGAAGTATCGACCAATCACAGAGCACCACCACAGTATGCACGAATGCGTGCCTTATATGGTCATATGTCAATCAGCGGGCAAGTACTAATTAATTAATGACGAATTAACTAATAATTACTGATCAGTGTCAGTCGCACAATTAATTAACGAGTAATCACGACTTGCTAACTACGAGTTAATTACTAATTACAAATCAATGACTAATTAACTAATACCCGCTAATTAGTGACAGTTGCGTAATTAATTGATTACTTACTTATTAATGCCGCGCAGCCGGTAAAGTCAACCATACAACAGTAAACGTAGAACAACCAAGGGAACAACTGCGAAGATACAATTAAGGAGCGCGATCTCGTCGCTGCCAAGCAGAATTCACTGAATAAATGCACTCGCAGAATGTGAAAGAGTAGTCGCTCGCTTTACTCGTAGCATCATTCATAGCTACATGCGCAACAGTCGCGTAGCAGAATGCAGCACTCAGGCTTTCGCCTTACATCACTTTAGTCGCTAAAGTGTCCTCGATTTTCTTTCGTAGCTTACGGTCGGTCCGATGCGATGCGGTTGGAAGGTTCATCACCCGCTCTGCAGTTTCCCTGACTCGCCTTCCTAAGTACAGCGCCCGACTGATGCACCATGCGAAAAGACACCTGCTTAGCTTATTTTTTCTTCTTTCTGTCTCAATAAAGACCCTTGCAAAAGCAACTACGCTGGTTCTGGTGTTTATTTGCGCAAGCATATTTTCAAATGCGATCCGGAGCCCTTACAAAACCTTACGCGCATCGCTGCACTCTGTCCCACGGTCGTCGCCGAGGGGGCGATTGGGCTTTCCCACCCTTTCATCAACTTCCTGTCTTCTAAACGGACAGAGGAAAACGGTTCCGCGCGTGTGTGTGCGTGTGGTGCTGGGTCATTGGTTAAAGCCGCTGGCTGGCCCCGTGCATACCGCGTGGCGGAGACGCGGAGTATCATACGCGCTGTGTTCCAATCTTTCCGATGGGTCAGCTTTGATCTTTTTTTTTTTTTTTGCTAAATAATTGATTTCCTCATTCCACCTGCAGCTTCGTGGCTTTTCTTTTTCCTGTCCAACCATTTGACGTCTTTACTTGTTTCATTTTCTCACTGAGGACTCGTTCTAATTATAATCTTACTTTTCCACATGGCACTTCTAGATTGTTTGCTCAACGCTTAAATTCCTGTCATTGCGCTATTTGTTCGTTGCTTAAATTCGCCTTTTCATTTCGTGCTTTTTGCCTTCATATGTTGCCCACGTGTCCCGACTGCAGACCACTAATTCGCTTATGATCCTACCCCAAAACTCTGCTTCTTCTGTTTGTTTATTTCCGCTGGCCTTTATGCATGGTACCGGAGCCGCCTCACATTCAGAAGGAGCGGAGTTAAAATCCCCAATGCTCCCTCAACCCACATGTTGTCGAAGGGTTACGGTAAAAACGTCCCCAGAAAAAAGTACCTTTTGCGAAGTAGGAAAAAACGTCCCCAAAAGGGTGAAGTCAAATATATCGTAACGTCATCTTTCGCCTGAACTAGGGCACGGCTTCTCAAGGATGATTTACTTGAAAAAAGGTGCTTGGCATAACATAGTTTGAAAAACGGCCGCAAATGGGCTTTCACACGATTAATTAGCAAGATGACAGTAATGACGCCGCGCCCGTTCGCTTATTTCACCTTGTATCTTCTTTTGTGATTTTAGCTTGGACTTGATTTCAATATATTGTTTTTGTTTCGCGAAGTGTTTTCTCGTTCTACGTGATGTAGCTCGTCATTGTGTTATAAAAATGTAAACTGTGATTCTACATGGTGAGCTGCGATAATGTATGCTCATGCGGGGTGTTCACAACAGCAAAAAAAAAAAAAAAAAAAAAAAAAGAAAGTTGGCAGCTGGAAAGAGTTACCAAAGGAAGGTACGTATCTGGATCATTCTGCGCTTCAACGCCGTTCACTGATCGAAGTGTCGATTTGTTGTAGGAGTGTGTCTTTTCATGTCTTGACCTGACTGCATGATCGTGGCATGATCTGATACTCCGACAGCGGCCTTGTATTTGTCTTGTTTCACCTTTCTCCTTCTCAGCCACCAATCTTTCAATCGATTTTTGCCAACTTGCACAGTAGATTCATTCACCCGACAACTGGTGTCTCTAAACTCCAGGGCCTCAGGAAGAGGGACTGCGCCTGCATCGACATTCGGATGGATACAATCACATTCGAGTATAAGGTGTTCAATTGTTTCTACGAATTTACCGCATGCACTGCGCATGTGTCAGAGTGCGATAACTCTATCTGTGCCGGAAGAGGAGCGCCAGCAATGTCACTGCGCACCTCAGGTCATAATAGGCGTTAGCAGCTGTTGGAGGTGAAGGCTTTGGAGGCGTCCAAATGCGAAGTGGCATCTCTTGCAACATATCCTTGTTGCGCCTTGCGTGGAGGCTGGCACCGCTTTTGACTGACGCGTGGGTGTCAAGTGGTGAATGACAAGACAACCGCATCAAGACATCGCACAACACACGGATGCCTTTTGCGTTTCGTCTCCATCGAAACGAGATAGCCGCGGGCGGGATCGAAACAAGATTCTCCAATTCAGTAGCCGAGCGTCCTTAACTACTGAGCAACCGTGGGTGGCGTGGGTTCTGACCCCCCAGTGTGCCTGCATCCACATGGAGAACTACTTTAGACTTCGTGTTTTCGGACTTTAATAATCGTGGGGGAAATCTGAAAATAGACCAAATTTGCTCTACCGCAATCTATATTAGCGATTACCACACAGTGTTTGCAATAGTGAAAAGGTGTGTTGTTCAAGAAGATGAAATCGCCAAAGAAGAAAGCGATAACAGTGATCAGTGTTGATATTTCACCAGAAAAAACAAAAAAGATTTTGTGATCGAGTGTTTGTCGGTGAAGGATGTTACGTTTCGAAGGTGTTGTATTAGTGTGGTTAAACATGAAGCAAAAAATTAATAAATAATATGACAAAACATACACGGAGCCATATTTAGAAAACATGCTTTAATTAATCAAACGTAACGGCTTACGCTCTTGCATTTTAAAGCCTATTGGCATTGGCTGCATTTTTGTTTTAATTCACAACGCGCATTCCGACCGTCTCCTCCATTTTCCACCTTACACCTCTACCTTTCCCTCTTGGAACCGCTGCCTCCCTCATTCTCCACTTCACCCACCCTACGCGTTTTTTTATCGTCCTCGTTTTGTGCCATTTGGTCCCCCACCCTCGCCATAACCTTCTGGTTTTTTATAGTCACCATTTGTTGCGCACTCTTTGGTCCTGGTCGTAATCTCCACCTTTTAGTACAGTCAACCTACGGGTTCTTCCTGTGGCAACCCCATTCCGGCTGCACATTCCTTCGCTCTTGCCACACAGTCCAAACTTTGCACACTTTGCACTAAGCCGCCCGTTGCCTCTCTTTTCTCACCTCATCTCTCCACTCTAGCTCCTGCTGGCCTTGACACACGTTATGCCGACGACAACGTCGCGAAATGGAGGAAACAGAATGGAGGACTAATAAGAAACGAAAATTATGTTCAACAGCCTTGAAGGGGAACATCAGTTTACGATATGTATAGCGATCGAGGCGCTGGAAGTGATAGCGAAGTCTATACTTTCTACAGGTATCGACCCGAGATCCGGACAACGAGGCTGAAATAACTAGAAAAAACTAGCTGAGATTCCTACTAAACCTAGTTATAAGCGAAGCGAAAGCTTCGTTCAGCTCGGTTTTGCTTTGGTTAGGCTTAAGTTTAGTCATGGACAGGCTTGGTTTAGCAACAATTAGATCACCGAGACTAGTCGAGTAGGCCGCTAACTATACAAGAAGGAACACGTGATGCTCCATCTGCCTTCAATGGTAAAAGGTCGAGTGGGTACCATGGTTAAAATGTATAGCCACACTGTGACATCTGGCTCGTTGAAGGTCAAGCGGCCTGCCACGATTACCTTGGTTGATACATGGCGTAGCCAAGCTTTCGCGTCAAAACAGGATTGAAGTGGAACGCAATTCGCAGGTATAGAGATGAAAGACACTCTGCCAGTATCCCTCAAGAGAAATGCACGTAACAGCTACATCTCCCCGGCACCCATCTATGGAGCAGAAACGTGATGGCTAGCGAAAAAGGTAACTTACATTGATACAAGGCAGAAAGCTATGCGGGAAAACGATTATAGGTGTGACATTAGGAGAAATGAAGCGCGCGGATTGGGCGAAGGAACAAACGCGTGTTGCCGACATATAATGCGAAGGCAAGACAACCGATGGTGGCAGCTGACGGGGTTTCAGTAGAAGGCAATATAATATTGCAGGGAAGCATTAAGTTAAGTAGACGGATGAGATAAGGAAGATTGCAAGCATTAATTAATAGGGGGGATATGGGCAAGGCCTCTGCACTGCAGTGGGTTTGCTGTGGATGGTAGTCATGAAGATGATACCGTCTTGGACGCAATGGTGCTTCGCCTGTGCGGAACCACGTGGAGGCGTGTTCACACTAAGCGTGACTGACCCTGTACAATGTCATTAACATGACACTTGCACGCTATGATTTGTTCCACTGCACATCGCTGCAGAGCACAAAACAAGGCTGATCATGAACGTGCATACAAGGACGCTGCTTGTTCGACTGATGTGACGGCCACACGTAAATGGCATTGGTGTCTCGCTTATTGATTAAAAATACAAGCATATGACGCTCGAAAGCGAAACTATAACGAACTATTTTATATTTCACTCTCACACAAATGTTTTCGAAGACCGCTCTTCACCTGAAAGAATGCGGCATTAAATCAGACTTGCTCGCATTTTTCTGGCTTTCCACGGGCAAGGACACTCACTGCTGGAGATCGTTGCTTCGCTTAAAACGCCTGCAGCGGTGTGGGACGATCGTTTGCTGCAGGTGGTATTCACCTGTGGAGGCGAGGACAGCGCAGCAAGATAAGGAAATGCAAATGATAGGCCCTTTCTTCAAGAAACAGGAACAGAGGGGAATAAATTGGCGAACAATCGCTAGTCAGTATCCTAGACAAAACCAAGTAGAAATGGACATGGAATATAGGGAAAGGGATTTTAAGGTAACCGATGGTAATTTAGGTTAGCGAAGTGGATTCCGAGCGAAAGGAAACGTAGCAGAGGATGCAGAAAGTCAGATGGGCTGATGAGATTAGGGAGTATGCTGGAATAGGGTGGCCAAAAAGGCATGGGGAGGCCTTTGTAGAGGAGAGGGGTCGATAAGGATGACGATGAATTGTATCTCTCTGGAGCGAATAAGTTTTGTCAATTACCGCTTATAGCGTCTGCGCTGAAAGCCATGTACAGAGTGGTGCACTATTCGGGAACAAGCCACTGTGCGCCCTTCTATATAGCATGCACCCATTGCGTGCGTATTGGCCGAGCGTCAGAGAAAAGTGAATGAGGCGCAGAAAGAACTACCGCAGTGCTTGGTGGTGTCTGTCACTTCACATTTCTATTTTGTTTTTGTTTTTTTTTTTCTGGCATACAAAGAGACTGCTGTACTGAATTTGTGTATTTTTTGCTTTTGTTTGTATACTTCTTACTCACATAAGGGTGTAATCGATAGAAACAATATCTGAGAGGTGTATTTTTATTCTGAGAGCCTTATTCAAAATGCTTATGCAATAATTTCACATGTCTGCAAATTATCCACAAGAAATTTCTTTCATGGATCCCAGCTAGCTTTTAGTTAGGGATCCAGATGCAGTCACATACATGCCCTGTACTATTTGCCTGAAATAAAATCAATCAATCAATCAATACATTATAATTGCGCCGATGCTCCGCAAAGCTGCCACAAATCCGCGTTTGAGTGAAACGCCTTCTACGTACGCGAACCGCGCCAACCGCAAACCTCAGGCGCTAGCGTGCTTGGCAATACAGGCAACAGAATGCCACAGTCGGCTGAACTCATTAATCTCGAAACATCGGTCTGGTGCTCGAAGCATTTTTTCCGCCTTCCCTGGGGTCGTGTTTACTACCATAGGTTATTATTATTATTATTTTTTTTTTGTATTTCCCATTGTTTAACGACGCGGCAAAGAGGAAGACAGCAAGGACGTTGCGCAATCGCTTCCATCTCCGTGCCGTTGGCAAAGTGCAGACCTTGACTGTATACAATGCAACTTGCTAAAACGGCCGGAATGCGGAAATAAATGGCACGGAAAAAACAAATACCGACCGAGCAGTGAGGCGGGGGTCAAAGGGGAGTATGTTTTTGTTATTTGCATTTGTCTATTGCAGTCCACAAAGATTGGTTCGTTTGGTTGGTTTGTGGAGTTTAACGTCCCAAAGCGACTCAGGCTATGAGAGACGCCGTAGTGGAGGACTCCGGAAATTTCGACCACCTGGGGTTCTTTAACGTGCACTGACATCGCACAGCACACGGGCGCCTTACTTTTCGCCTCCACTGAAAAGCGGCCGCCGAGGCCGGGATTCGATCTCGCGTCCTTGGGAACAGTAGTCGAGCGAAAGAAACTTTATAAGGACTTATGCGATGGCTTTCTCCCGATCCCATTGTACAGATTGTTGTAATGTGCAGGTCCATGGAATGAAGTCCTTAAATGAGTTAAAAAAATGGCTGTACCAGGGGGAGCAAAATTTTTCGTTTTCAAGCTCCATGGCAATACAGTAGAAGTTAAGACTTATTTAGAAATGAAGGATTTTTTTTTTTTTTTTGTACCTTGCGGAAATCACTGTTTTATACGCCGCAAGCCGGAAACTATTGGGCGCGTTTTCTTACATAATGATGAATACAAAGCGCAACGCACTTTCTTAGACTGTTGGGAAGCCTTTTTTTTTCTGGGACATTCTACAACGTACAATTAAAAAAGATCTACCTGTGGATGCATTCAAATAGGCTACCGCTGAACATGATCATGTTATTGGGCCTGCACAGTATCTGGCGATCCAGAATGGCTTTCAGGCATGCAGACGTTGATGCGAGGAAAATACGGGAGTATTTTCGCGAAGCCGTTGCGAGTGTTATTGATGTTTTCAAAACACAAAACGAAGTGCCTGAGGGGCTTCCAAGAATGGAAGTGTTGCTGCACATACCTGATTTGTAATGGATCACGCAGCCCGAAATCGCGTGGTTTTAACCCATGTTGTGTGTTTGTGGACGTTCTTTATGTGTAAAATCAATTTGGCCACTGCGTCACCGCGGCGGGGTTCTGCACAAATAACAAGATGGTTAGAGCCTTTCTCGCGAACTACGAATTGTGATATAATCCATGATTGCTTGACATACTCCTACTCGTTGAGCATGCCGGGTATTTTCTGCGACTCCAATATGAACCATGTTGGCCGTAACATCATCGGATGGTATGTAATGCAAGAGGTCAGCGCTATGACACTGAACTTCTTAATCGTTTAATATGGTCTGATAGATAGCTTTTTATTTAGGTAACTAGAAAAGCCTTTATAATTAACGGACTACTTTATGTGACGGAGGAATAGTGCGTGGCCGTTAGTGAAGATATCTGAATACATGAAGTAAACACGGGTCACAGTACATGTTGAAGCTCTCGTTTCTTCCCCTGGATAATGCGTGAATCTCATGATATTCGCTTTTTTGTCCAAAGGAAGTCTGAAATGGCAGGTCGCGTGACGATACGAAGAAAAGAATGCGAATCCAGTCGAGCCACCAGCGACGTGTAGAGCGATGTGTAGAGCGGGGCGCCGCGGCGCCACCATAAAGGCCCCTTAGCGATTACGGCGACTGAAAAAAGAAAAAAGAAAGAAAGAAAAAAAAAAGCGGACCAAGAACGGGCCTTCGCCGGTGAGTTTACGGCGAGTGGACTGGTTTCGCCATCTACAGGGGAAGTAGCGCGAACGACTGCGCCGCTCCACCCTCTCTGTTGTTGTTCTCTCTTCGCGGGAAACGTAAATTTCTGTCGCATGATCAAGTCAAGCACCAAATGCGTCACTGAGCAAAGCTAAATTAGAGAGAATAAAGAAGCGAAGAGATTTTATATTTTCATTGCCAAACGCTTCCATGAGCGACTTCACGTTTTGGAAAGCGTTATCGTTTGTTAGCGCTTACGTATTATCAGTGGGTAGTAAACTATCCGGAGCCCTCCACTGTGGCGTGTCCCATTGCCGACGTTAAATGTCACAATTTACGATTGTCATAGCTTGTTGTTTTCTTCCTGTGAGGGTAGCGATCCCTCACCCGAGAAAGCGGAATGATAAAGAATGTCACCGGAACATTTCAACGATACTGTATTTTGTTTCGTTGAAGCGGTTATGTGCTCGTAATATCGTTATTTTCCCAAAGGTTTCGTAATGTTTGAATCGAAGCGGTGTCAATTAACCTTTCCTTGCCAACATGAATTCAATGATCTTGAAAGAGGTAATGCAAGAACATGTAAAGGAACAACAATAGGGCGACATTTCACTTCAATAGCCCAGCAGAAAACTCATACATCAACCTCTTTTCTGTCTCATTCTTTTAAAATACACAATGCAGACTGGCCGGAAGAGGGAAAACATGTGACGTCGCACTTTAAATGGTTTAACTTTGCTGTCAGTACACGCGCAAACGTATACTATGGAGTAAAGCCTATATAATCATTCTGAGAGGTGCCCCATGAGTGACAGTGGGTAAATGGTTTCGTTTGGTTTGGTTCGCGGGGTTTAACGTCCCAAAGCGACTCAGGCTATGAGAGACGTCGTAGTGGAGGATTTAGAAAATTTCGACCACCTGGGGTTCTTTAACGTGCACTGACATCGCACAGCACACGGGCGACTTGCTTTTCGCCTCCATCGAAAAGCGGCCGCCGAGGCCGGGATTCGATATAGTAGGTAAACGGGTAATAAGCAACGCTTTGCGGTAAAATAACATGTGGTTGTGCGTGTAGCCTGTGGCAGGTATAACGTACAAAATTTAAATTACTGCTAGTTGAAAAATTTCCTCACTGTAAGAATAGTGGGAAAAATTCTGAGATTCCGCACATGGAAGGTATATATTTTCAATTTTATATATTCACATTATAGTAAATTTAAAGTCTCTAAGTCGCAAGAATGTCTTTAATGTTAACCGGCAAAGAAATGATTCAGCATAAAACATTATTTGTTAATTTTTACATCATATAAGCATTTTAATATCAGAATTAGAACACTGCATTAACAGTTCTTTTGGGGCTAGCTGGCTCATACTTGAATTGGTGAAAAAATTGCGACCATATGAAACGAAGAAGATGATACAGAGGTGCTACTCACAACTAAAATTTATTGAACCCATGAGGCACCTTGTATAATGTGAAGTTTCAAAGAGAAAGAATGGTGGAATGGGAGAGAGGGTGAGCAAGGACAACCATCATGAATGCGGAGGTAAGGAAGCAGCCCAGAAAAACTAAATAAAAAATATCGGCAAGTAGATAGCAGCATCTAAAAACTTGAATTCGGAGGCAAAAAGAGATGGAAGAAGGGGTGCTGATGGACCTACTGCCAAAACTTCTTAACGCGAAACGCCTCCAAACTAACACGTGCCGTTTCATCCGTACTCTTTCCAATAATCTTCGCCTCATTCAACCGTGCCTCGCACACGTCTTACACACATGGAAAATGTTATTTCATTTTCTTATGCCTAAAATGTTTTTTTTTCTTAATCTTTTTATAGACTAATAATTAGCATCAGCAAACGTTAGCTGTCCATTCTGAGCAGTTTGACATCTTTGTTCCCTTTTTTAATGTTAATTTTTTTCAATTATTTAGTTCATATAATTGATCAATTACACATTGTAAATGTTTCTAATTAGCATAATCAAGCATTGCTTGTCATTAATTCTGAGCATTTTCACAAATTTCATTCCCCCTTTACAATTTTTCCCTTTTTAATTAATTCAGTTAATGAGTTGATCAATTACACACTATAAAAATTTAAATTAGCATCATCCAGCATTGAATTTTCATTGTGAGCAATTTGACACCATTTAAGCCCCCTTTTTAATGTCTTTATTTCTTTAATTCATCAAATAATTTATTAATTGCAATGATTTTATTAACTCGCCAACGCATATGACACACCTATCAATCATCAATCACTATAACCCTAAATTACCATGATACAATGTTTTTTTTTGTTTTTTTACGCAGTCCCCGATTATTTCCAACACGCGGTGCCGACTATACAACTATACATCTATGACTACTACTATTACTACCACTCGTAAACGATTAGGGCGATACTTCTTTGTGCGCTCGAGCTCAACTCGTTGACGTAAATGATACTTTCTGAGTGTTCTCGCTGACTGAATCCCAAAAAACGTGTCAACCTTCAACCTGTAATGCTCTTATTGAACACATAACAATATGCAACTTACACAAATTTGTATAACATATCTTAACGTCGAGTTACATGTATTATACAAGAAAGTTGCCGTCTAGAAGAATAATAAGAAGGATATATGACAGAGTCAAATGTAGCAGCCAAAAGAAATTCTTAACAAACACTGCTGCGCTCGAAACTGTACGGCGATGGGTGGTAGTTGTCTAAGCAAGAAGTACAAACAAAGGAAATGATAAGGGGACTCATATCGTTCGAGCGCTACCGATTAAAGGAGTTCATTCAGCTGGACTTTTAATCTCGGGATGCAACCTTGCAATAGACGAATCAGAGGAACTGGCTTGGAGAGCGCGTGTCATGCGTTCCGAGGATGTGCGAGCAGACAGCAGACCAGACAGGACGAGAGGTCACCCCCGCACGTACGCGCCTGCATGTTTCACCGAACGCCACCAGAACCAAGCCGTGCATAGCTATGTAGTTGTAATGATAACGCGAGTGTGCAACAAGCCTGCGCTGAATTAATTATTTTTTATATCAAATAAAGCAGGCTGATTTCATCAAGCTGACTTGCAAAGTACAAGCCGTCGTTAGCATATGGATGTAAGTTTGACAACTTCTTACACAAACCAGAATGAAAGATATGAATTACGTTTTGTGCACATTTCCCTGGCAATAATACTTTAAGCAAAGCGCTCCGCTCGACTTCAGGAAATTACAGGGAGCTGTAATTTTATAATCCGAAATAATGCATAGTAATAATATGATAACTGCAAAATTGCCCAAACATGCATCTGCATAGCTAAAGTGTACTAGAAGCCTTGTTTAATGAAGCAAGAATCTGTAAAACAGCTTCCATGGCTATTATGTGTAAAATAAAATATCTTTTCAGCTAATACCTTTCAGGTACCATCAAATTATTGTTTTCCTTGTTTCTTTATTTATTTGCTGCTATTTCGTGGTGGAATATTTTTATTCAAGTCCACTTTAGCTATGTAATTGCCGATTATTTTTCTGAAACTCACCAGAAGCTTGAAGGCTCAGTTTGTCCCTGTTTTCATAAAAACTAAACATTAAAAGCAGAACCTCAGAACGATTGCATCTCCCACTGAACGCAGTTGCGCTATAGTTGCACTATATTTGCGCTGTTTCGGTTTCGTTTTTTCCGCGCGATGAAAACTGGAACCAAGAAAAAGCAAACGAAGGTTGCCGACCTTCGTTCGCGGCCATGTATGCCAGTGTTAGAAAAGCAAGACTGCAGAATGAAGGACGCTGTACAACTATACTGCAAAAAGGACACACTTAACGACGCGGTTTATTTTCTAACCACAATGAGAGGAATATAGACGAGAAAATAAAAAGGAAAAAAGATGAAAGGGTTGCGAAACGTTGACGACAGCGGTCAGGTTACAACAGCGGCCGGTGACGACGAACGCGGTGACGTCATCCACAGGACGGGGGTCAGCGATCGCGGCGCCGTGCGGTGTCGGCGAAGCGACGCAGGTATTTCTGTGTGGCGAGTGTTAAGACTTTTTCGTCGGAGTGCAGTGCGTGGTGCCGGGGGGGTTTTCTCGCCGCGAGTGGAGACAAGAAAAGAGAGAAAGAAAAGGTACCCGCTCCGCTATCTTTGGCGATTCGTCGCACCCAAGCGCCCGTTCCCGGTGTGGTAGTACAGGCAATCTCGCCAGTGGACAGCACCCTTCGTCGGCACAGCGGACCTCGGCTGCCCCCCACCCGCCGCCAGTAGTCAGCGAACCGCAGCGAGGCAAGAGAAGAGCTTGCTCAACGCAGCAGCAATGGCCCTTAAAAGAATAAAAAAGGAACTGGAAGACCTGAAGCGCGACCCACCAGCCCAGTGCTCGGCCGGTCCTGTGAATGACGACCTCTTCCACTGGCAGGCGACGATCATGGGTCCGCCCGACAGCCCGTATCAGGGCGGCGTGTTCTTCCTGACGATCCACTTCCCGACGGATTACCCGTTCAAGCCGCCCAAGGTAGCGTTCACGACACGCATCTACCATCCGAACATCAACAGCAACGGAAGTATCTGCCTCGACATTCTGCGTTCGCAGTGGTCGCCAGCGTTGACCATCTCCAAAGTGCTGCTCTCCATCTGCTCGCTACTTTGCGATCCGAATCCGGACGACCCACTCGTGCCCGAGATTGCCCGCTTCTACAAGACGGACCGCGAGAAATACAACGAACTGGCTCGGGAGTGGACACGGAAATATGCCATGTGACCGCCAACACTACTACAACTGCTTGCCCGCTCAGAGAGACTTGTACAAAACCCCGAGGGCGACGCAGCGAGGAGGGAGCGCTTTGTTGGGAAACCTATCGAAAATGCCGGGGGGTCGAAACGAACGCAGAGCAGTGGTTTTAAAGGAAAGAGAGCGGTGAGGCGGGGGTGGGAGGGCCTGAAAAAACACATACAAAGAGAGACGCCACGAGAACGCTGCAGGCGAGTCTACTGCTGCCGATGCCGACGCTGTTAGGCCTAACTCAAATTTAGCACTCCCCATTCCGACGCTCGTAATATTGTTTTCTCCTTCCCTCACTCTTCGGGTCGTCACACTCTCTGCAAGGCATCACCTTGGCGGAAAAAGAAAAGCCTCCCCCCCACCTCTTGAACCCCGAGTAGAAAAAAAAGAAATCCTGGTCTTTTGTCTTTTTCCCAGGGTACCATTTTCTTTTTGTATTTACTATCATCGAGCGAACGCGCTCAAGCTCTCGCCTCTGCGAGAGCTGCGTAGTGCGCATCCGAGGTTGTTGTAGTCTCGTGTGTGATTTTTTTTTTTTTTTTGTTTTTCCTATGCGCACCGAAGTAGTCGTGCTTGCTGCAAAGTGAGTGCATTGGTCATCTCGTGGGTCGTCGCTTTTCCGTTTTTACTTGCAACCTCAGAGAGCGGGTTTTGGTTTAGTCATGCGTTGCTTACGTTTTCTTCTCATTTCAACGTGTTGCCCGAATGTGAAACCAAGTTGCGCGGCACGAGTCGGTGATTTCTCGTTACCCCCGCACGTTCCAGCTCCCGAGAAGTGCAAAAATTTTCTGGAAATGGTTTGAAGCCGTGTGATGAAAATTCTGGGTGTGCACTCGTGAAACTCTTAATCCTTCTCGCGTCCTATCCGGTTTATGGCTTAATGGGTTTGCCAGCTACGCGCGCCACCTCACATTCGCTGCTGCGTTTTCAAAAGCCTGTTGCTGATCACTTGCCTGTCGTGTGCAGAGGCACTTTACAAGTCTTTGAGGCATTCCCCATTCAATGAAAAAAATTGAGGCAGGATGATGCAGTGAGACTAGTTATCCCTGTGGTTTGGATCAACAGTTGTTTTCTCTTAAATTCTGTCACCAGCTACTGTTAGTCTTCATCAAGAGTGACGGCACCAGTTTGCTGGATTGTGTGCACATTGCAAGACCATTGGACAAAACTGAGGCTGTTTTCGTGGCTGTTGACTGCGACAATGCCCTCCAAGCCCTTAATGACAGTTGGACATGCTTCTTCCTCGAAACCCAGTGTTTTCTTCCTAGAAACCTGTGATGTATTTTTTTTTCTCCCTCTTAAAGCCGAAAAGAGCAGTCGGACATGCTTCTTTGTGAAACCGAGTGTTATCTGAGGAATCTTTGCTGGTACTTTTTTTTTCAAGGACATTGTTTTCTTCACCTTAGGACACATTTTTCTTTTGTCATTTTTGTGTGTGCATTATTCATGTGCTGCCATCTTTCCCCCTCCTCCTCAGTTCTCCCCCTCCCCGCTAATCTTAAGTAGTCTAAAATGAGAGAACGGTGAAGCCCAAATTACACGTAGCAATGGCTTTTTTTTTTTTTTTTTTTCTCGGACGAGTGTTCTGCAGTAACGGTTCACAACCCGTGAAGAAAAGTGTTGGATTGAAATGGTTGTCGTTCTCTGCAGCACGGCGTGCTTTTCGCCTTCTTCACCGCACCTCCTCCGCCACTTGTCGGATGTGTATACGAAACCTCCCATCTGTCCCCTGTCCCCTTTCTGGACCTTGACTGTCCCATGTGAGCCTTCTCTCCACGACAACAGCCTCATCATCAATTTGGCCATGCTTGTTTAACTTCTTTACGGCCTCTGGAAAAAGAAATGTTTCTGAAAACTGTTTGTTTTATTTTTTAAGTAATTGCTGGATTAAAGTATTTTGTGTGTGAGGTGCGGGAAGGTGTCAGAGTGCATGATATCGTCGACAGGTCGAATGTGGAGAAAGCAGCGGCCAATGGCTTTGCTGCTACTACTGCCAACGCTGTTGATTGGACTGTTTTAGACCACCAGTGCGAAATAAGGCCACCTTAAATGCTCAGAGTCCGACTGATTTTTGGCCTTTATTGAAAGCAATTTGAGTTGGCCTTCATGGGGTAGTTCAGTGTTTGAAAGCTGAGGGCGTAAAATATGGTGTGGAAAGTGAATCCCATTCCTGCTTCTGAGCTTAGTACGAAGAGTCGACAGGTGCTTCCGATATGTAAGGAGCATTATGGAATGAGACACTAATCCTACAGTTTAGCAGACTCGGGGATTTGCAGAAGGTAGGCAGTTGGCAACTGCCTTGCATCCATTGTCTGTTCTGCCTTATGTTCATGACATGTCCGAGACAATCTGGACACCTCAAGCAGTGAGATAGCAGAGGGATCTTCAGAGTTTTTACAAGCTAGCTATTGTTGTCTATACATGCATTTCTCTGCCCCTCCTTGAGCACTTGTGGCCTCGAGGGTAAATAAATTATGAATGCGTTTTTATAACAAAAGAAGCAGACTGTTCACGGAAGTAACCTCTCTTCATTACCCTGCATCTTTATGCTGCATGCATCTTCATGGCTGTTGTGATCGACCCCGGCAAGCAGTGCAGGTTCGCGCGTTTATGTGAGGTGATGCTTCACCTTGTTCCTGAATGGGAATACCTTCTGGCATTGACACCTGCCAAGTTGCTCGGTTTGCTTTCTAGTTTAAATTTGCTGCGTGTCCAAGGTCAAAGCTGTAATATTGTGAGGGATCTATGCCTAACAAGTGTACCTGGACTGTTATATATAGTTGTATTTGTAAGTATTGTCTGCTACCCATTTCCATTAGGTTAAGGAAGAAACTATTGAGTTGTATGTATTAATTTAGCCCTCTTATCCTCTTGGCACATGCTCTGGAAAGGAAAGAGGTCGCTGAGCCTTAACGTCCAATAAGTTGTTGCTTACCCACTGATTTATGCTGTTCATTATGTTAAGCCTAATTGCCTCCATTACCTGTCATATTTCAGTGAAGGTAATGTCTTCCTGCCTTCAGACCTATGTGGTTGATTAGTGCCGTTGGCAGATGAATTAATTTGATTAAAAGATGCAAAACAAGTCTCATTAATTATACTATGGCTACAAATAATTCGATAGTGGTCATGGACATACTGTCTATCGCGATACTAAGTATCTAAGGAGGTCTTTTTAGTTAAATAAAATGACCCTTATACATGTTCTTTTCTAACTAGGTTGCTCTCTGGCTTTTGAGCAGAAATATGTCGCTGTCCACTATTTCTCGCAGAGTTCGAGTTGTTCACCTAGCTGATGCCTTGTCCATATGTTGGCTGGGAACGTAGGAAGGCTTCGTTATCTGTGACTCATTGTGGAAGCAGCTTTCAAACCTTTATCTTATCTGCGAGGGTGAGGCAGTTCAGAGCACTTAGGATGCCTGCACAGCTGAAACATTCAACTGGCAGAAGGGAGATGTTGAAAAAGATAGTTGATCACCCTAAGTGGGCAGGCTACATTTATTAATGGTCTGACAAGCAGCTACATCGAGCATCATGGCGCATTTGGAACAAGCGATCACTTCTTTGCAGCAATCGTTGCCTGCAAGGAACATGTTGCTCGGATGACAGGTATAGCCTGGGATTGAGTTGGTTAAATAGCAGATGTATATTCACGCACTGCAAGCAGTGCTTTCTTTCCAACAAGTTGGGAAGGGGCAAACAGTCTGTGGACCTCAGGGTCAAGATTAAGCAGAATTAATATTCAAGATGAATAAAGTAACTCAGTGCATACCGATAAAGGGAAATGTAATCGAGGGTACGATCATAGGTAGCCTGAGTGTCAGGTTAGGGAAATATTCATTTTGAAGGTAGCGCGCTACCTTCGAAATGAACCAGATCCAATTCGCCCAACTTTCAACCTTATTATTTAGGGAAATATGTTGGGACATCTTTGGTTGAAGTGGATAACTGAAGACATTTGGAAGAGTCCTTTGTCTCATTGTGAAGTGACAATTATGACAATGACAACTGGCCATTATTCTTTGTGGTTTTTCACCCTCTCCTGGCATTGTTAGCATTCTGGAATATGTGAGATCGGGGAATATGCTTGGGAAAGCACTCATTTCTCCTAGCGCCAGGAAACAGGCCAATGATGGTATTTTTTCTCCAGTGTTGCATCAAAAAGGGACTCGGTGCAAGGGGATTTAAAGAGGTGGGAAAGGGGTATGAAATGTGTCTTGCACTCTCTTTGGAAACATTAATTACCACCATCAAGTACACTGCACGTAAACTAGTTACCTATGGTTGCTAGTTACGCCTTTCCTGGACCATTGGCATGTTCCTGTTGAAGGAGTTTGTTACCTAATGACCTGACTATTGGCACCTGTGTCACTGACTTAAGCAAATATTTGCAGTTAGGAGCCTGTGATGTGGTTCTCAAATTCAACTGCTTCACGCAGAAGCGACCAAGTTTCATATTGAAATCAACCATTGTTGTGTAATCGTGTGACTAGTAGATGCCGCAGCACAGAATACGAGAGAGTTGCAATTAGTAATAACAAGAACATAATTTTAATGAGTGCAAGTAACTGACTGGAGGAGCTTTGAGAGACAACAGGGCTTGCTGCAAGTATATAAATAACTTCATGACACGTTAGTTTTTTTCTTATGGCCTTTGTTACAACGTGACACACTGTCCACCTACACACACCCTAGACAAACAAACAAAACGGATTTGCTGTGGCGATGTACTTGAAAATGGGCTTCAATTAGAAAAAATCAACTTGTTTTTGGAAGGGAAAGAATGTAGCTTACATATATGCTCCACTTTTAGCAGAAATTGTCAAGCTCTCTGTCAGCAGGACAAGCAAAAATGCACTTAGAAGATTTTGGAGAGAAATGCATGAGCAACCGTGGAATAAAATTCGTCTTTCTTTATCCACACTTTCAAACAGTGACCAGGTTAAGGTTGGTATTGGGTATGATCAAAGCAGCTGCTGGGGTCGGCAGCTCGCATCTAGAGTAAGATTAATTTATGTCATGCTACCTTATATCTATATTTTATCCACTGCTTGAGGGGAGTTCATAGTTAACACCTCTTCTGAGGCTAGTTGGTGAATACTTGACGTGGTGAAAAAATTGCGTCGCAGCTTGCAGACCACAAGAAAGCAAACAATACAAAGACTCCTGTGTGTCTCGTTTTATTTCTTGTGGCTTGCGTGGTTCGGCGCAATTTTTCCATCAGTTTATAACTAAGATGAAGGTGCAACCTCAATTTGTTGGGACGAGAAATCACAGTCTTGCAACACGTAATTTACTGCCTGTTGAATTTCCCTGAAAGGGTGTTGAAAGAATTGTCTTCTTACATGCAAATGTATGTTTTAGCAAGAGAATAGCCTGCAAATGCAATAAGTGGCCTGAATGAGACAAATTTGGTTTGGTTTGGTTACGGGGTTTAACGTTCCAAAGCGACTCAGGCTGTGAGAGACACCGTAGTGGAGGGCTCCACAAATGTCGACCATATGGGGTCCTATAATGTGCACTGACATCGCACAGCACACGGGTGCCTAGCTTTTCGCCTCCAACGAAAAGCGGCCGCCAAGGCGGGATTCGGTACCGCGTCGTTGGGCACAGAAGTTGAGCAGTGTAACCACTGCACCACCCCAGCGATGCTGAATGAGGCAAGTACTCACAATGTACATGGCTGAATGGTGCAAAATTCGACTAATATTTAACTAGAGCTTAGCTGTGCCCGCTCCATTTGTTTTCTAAATCAGAGCAGTGAGGACTGTACATGTTCTAGACCGTGCCCTTGAAGCCAACTCATGTAAAGGCACTGATATAACAAAATATTTTGGCAATGCCTGAGAGACTTTGCTGTGGAGAGATTCTAGTCATAGCAGACTAGAGGTTTACTGCCGCCTTCTTGTTAATTTCAACACTGCATGTTAAATAAGCAAGCCTGTATCACAGAAAGATGGCCAATTAAGCAACTGCTAAACACAACTTGTTAGGGCCGCTCCTATTAATGTTACGACAGAACATGTGGAGCCAACGAGAAGCAGGAATGGCAACAAAATGTCTGCTCTCAATAAATTCCCGAAGAGCGGGACTAGCGTGCAATGGAGAAAAACCTTAAAAGCTTGCAGTCCTGCACTCTGCTCTCCTGGAAATTATGCAAAAGTATATAGATCTGCTATGCTACCTTTACCACCTTCAGATGATAATTATCCAATGTGAGGAGAATTTCTAAATTTTCAGTCTTTTGTAAGCTGCATGCCATGAATGTAAAAGCCCCCCCCCCCCATCTTTCTTTCACGATTGATTTCTGCCAGATTCTGATGTGTCTGCATTGTGAATACAAATTGCTTTAAGGTCTGAATTACACCTTTTGAAAATAGGTTGTCAGATACAGATGCCAAGTAAACAAGTTAGCACATTTTAGGCACTTTATGGTGCTCGTGCCTACAAGGTAAGCAGTGATGATTTAAAGAACAATTTTCAGCTTTCATATTGCACGCCTGGCTTGATGTATTCATACATGACTTTCAGGTCTCAGTATTATTTGCATTTTAATGAAAATTGGACCTTGCATAAGAGAAATTGCCGGATATGGTATTTAGGTCGTGTTCACCAACGAGGACGGAGAACCTGGACGTGCAGATAATTAACTTTTTTTTAATTATTCCTACAGATTGGATAATGAAGTCCTGTGAAGACCTTCAACAGCACTATAGAGCAAATTAGTGTAGCTTAGCAGTACATGAGAACCAAGCTCGGGCATTTCTTGCAATGCCAATTCCCTTCTCATGCCTTGCTATTATTTGGCTGTATTACAATTTTTCATATTCCATCGCTAGCTTAGAGTATACAAATAGTGCGTCAAAATCCAGCCTTTTTTCTTAAAAAAAAGAAAAAGGCAACAACAACGGAAGGCGCACTTTAGCCAGTCTTTTCAGTTCTCTTCTCGAGAGATTGGAATTCCCTTCGCATTTAGGACTACTAGCTTTTGTTAAAGTATTCCTACTCTTTTCTTGCATGCAAACTGCTAAAACATTAATATTCTTTTCCAGTTTCACTTAAATTTGTGGCTGTAATTGATCCCAGCTCTAGAATGGACGTTAAATGATTTATGAGTGATTATTCCCAGTGGATTTAGGAGAAAATGTGGATGGAAGATCCAAATATATGATTCTCATGCACCTCACACAATTCTTCAGTAGTGCGACCTGTGAACTAAATGTGTTGTTCATTTTAAACCAGCCAAAAGACGAGACAGAGAGAATTTCATTACTAAATTTGTGTTCAAATCAGGGCGAAGGAACACATAACCAGCATATATATGCACTGAGATCAAATAACAAACTATTTAATTTGTCAAAAAAAAAAAGACAGGTAAGCAATGCAACATAAATTACTCAGAAGATACTATAAAGCTGAGCAAAACCGTTAAAAAATTCACTTATGTTTCGTGCCGCTCAGCATCTCACACACATGCACGAAAAGCACACACACAGATCGGTTGTTCAGGCAACGCTGCCATACAGAAGTCTCTGCTAAGGAGGACATAGACTCCTATGGGAGTTCATGGCTTGCAAAATTAATTGCACTAGCATAATACATATAATAATTTGGAATCACCCAGGTCTCTAACGGGATAACTTGTACAGACATAGGGTTTGGGTTTATAAGTGGACAGTAACGCCGGTATACTGTTTGTGACATCACAAACTCGGTGTTGCCCGCAGAAATAGTCTCAACTTAAACCATGAAAACTGCATATTTTAAAGTTGTGTTGCGCGCGAACGAATTATCGCACGGCGTCCAAATTTTGTAGAATGCGTCAGGGCGGAGAGGAGAACCTACAGTAAAATTTTTACTAGAATATTCGAATGTCAAAAAACTTCTGGAGTTGCCCTTTAAGGTTTTTAACATGCACTGATATCGCACAGTACGTGGGCACCTTGCTTTTCGCATTTATGAAAAGCGGGTGCTGTGTCAGGGATCGAACTCGTGTCCTTTGCAGACTAGTACCCTAACCACTGAGCTACTGCAGTGGTGTTTGTACAAACATAAGCTTCATGCAAGCTTACAAGAGTACGCGAACTTTGAAAGATAGCTCAAATGCTTTACACTGCTAAATATTAAAAATGGTCAGTACAATGTCGTGCTCATCATTTGTTGGAGCTTCTCCGGTATAAGTCGCAAGAGCTCTGACATAATTTCGAGCTCTTCTTTCATTAAAGGCTCGTGCTCAGGAACTTTCCGGCAATAGTCCTGCACAAACTCATAGTGCTCCTTAGTCTTTTCAAAATTTTCAAACTGTTCCCGGGGCTCCTGAGCCACTATGTTGGAGTACAGTCGGCCAATGTAGAAGTGGGCTACCAACACGGGACGTGCCAGATCTTCCGGAAGCTTCTCTGGGTACTTGCCATCCGCATTCTTAACTGTCTCAAGGAAGGTCATGAAGTGTCGGATGGCCTTGTCGATGATCGAATTGACTTTCTTGACAGATGGCGACTGCGGCTTAATAGCAGGAGGCAATGCTGCCAGTTTCAAGCTCATCAGCTCACTGTAGACTTCGCCGAGCTCGAACATGACCTGGCGGCAGACACCGAGGTAGTATTGCGGGTTGACCTCTTTTAAAACCTCTTCGAGCATGTCAATGCGCCTCTTGTGCATTTTGCTTTTCCTGTCTGATGCGGGTTCGAAGTACGTGAGCTCCCTGTACAACTTGCTCATCTCCTGGATGATCTCGATGTAGTCGGTCGCGTGGTCTTTGAGGGTGTAGTACTGCTTAGCATCTTCCAGCCACTTCTGAGACTTTAGGAACACAGGTCGTGCACTCTCGAAATCTGTGACCAGCTTATCGGTAATGCCCTCTTCAATTTGATTAACCTCCGGCGATCTGATTAAAACGTGAGGTTTGTTACCCGCGTCCAAGCCATTCTGGTCCCCACTCGACGTCTTGGATTCTGCCATCTGCTCCCTCGACGCTATCAACAAGAAGAGACCATACTTGGCCCAACATCTGGCCACATCCGCCGATCTGTGCCTCAGTTTCTCCTCCTTGTCTTGCTTTTCGTCGGGAGTCAGTTTTTCAGCGTCCAACTTTTTCTCGTATTCGTTCAGAATGTGTCTCGAACACGCCAGGAGGTGTCTTCCGGCTCCGAAGTCTCCCCTTGCGATGAAAAATTGAGACAGCGTGGCAGCGTTTATGGACCAGTCTATGCTGTCAAACTCCTCTAGAGTCAATTCCTTTTTCAGCGTGCTGTGGCAGTACATCGCAGCTTTGGCATTTTCGCCTAGGTTTTCGTAGACCTGCGCCAGGTAGTAGAGCGTGTGCGCGTGCGCCAGCTCGAAGTTGGGGTTACTCCCGGAGTTTTCCGCCCCAGCTTCTTTTGCCGCATTCTCTGGAGAAAAGTGATAAATCAAATTGGCAGTCCGAGAACTCTCCTCAGGCGAAGCGCTCACCTTGACGTATATTGCCTCGGCTTTCTTCAAGTACTCCAACGCCTTCGGCGCATCTCCCCTCCTGACATGCACGATGCCCAGCTGATTTAGCGCATTCACAACGACCAAACGACAATGTGACTCCTCGTACTTGTCCTCGCCGATGATCCTGAGGCATTCCTCCAAGTATTCCTGACCGAGTGAGACTTCCTCCGTGTCTGTGGCGATCAAACCGAGCTCGTACTTCGCAACGGCGCGTATCATGTCCTTGTGCTGTGCGTCGTATTCCACACGGCCCAGGTCTTCCAGGAGCTCCTTGAGGATGCGTCTCGCTTCATACTTCGACTTGTATGGTTCATTTGGCGGGTCGGAGGCGCTCTCAACGTCAACCAGCTTTCGAACGCGGTCATATTGCACCCGATACTCGCATAACTTCGTGGCCCATGCCGCTGCATCGGAGACCGCCATGATGGTAACGGTTTTGGATTTCAGCCAGCCAGCCAGCTACGACAACGGCGGCGGCGCCGTCACGACACGCCCACACGTGTTTTTTGTTTGTTCCCATGGTAACCGCGAAAGAGAGGCGTTCGACGCTTGACCCGTTTTAAAGGTTTTGAATGCATGTGTTTCACGCGGTTGTTGACACATTTGAGTTCTCTCTCCGCGCGTGTGAAAAGCACTACGTTCGGAGATCAATCCGCCCGACATGCCGATGTAAGTCGGTGCTTGGTGTCCTTGCGTAAAGCGGATGATTATTTTTAGCTAATGGAGGGGCTAACGCGGACGGTCGCTTCATTGCCTTAATAAGCAGCGCGGTACACCCAGTACACCTGACTCCGTTGCGGCGATGTGCTTTTCTCGAGCGTCGGCGTTCGCTCCGTTTTTTAATGTTTTTGCCACGTTGTCTATCTCTGTACTTGATTCGTGTGCACGCGTCATCTTATTTCTCATAACTCACTTCACGCATATAGTTTTCACATATGTTTATTACGTACGCTTTTTCGCATTTTGTTTCATTATTTCAGAGAGACGATCTGGGACGTTGCAGTTAGACTCAGTAAAGATGCTGAGAAGAACGGTAACTTCTCCCAAATATATTATAATTTAGTGGCTTCGTGCACTCCTTTTTCCACTTTGTTCAGTTAATGATCAGCATAACAGAGGTTACTTTAGTTTGTTGAAGTTAATACCTTGTTCATATGCTTGTTAATTCAATCATTTCTGAAAATGCAGGCACTTCACGAAATGTTGAAACCACCCTTCTACTTGTTGGCAACAAGCAGAGTGTAAGTATAGCTGTAAGTGCACATTTAGCACCATATATATTAAAACTACCCTGAAATTAACCTAGGTGTGCTGAACCCGTGGACAAATATTATTTTTCTCTTTTGAATTAATGCTAATGATATAAAGGTGATGGGACGTTGACGTGAATGGGCTGATGATATAAAAATTTTATGTAGACGTAATGCTAACTCATATGTCACAGTGTACATGCTCAGCCTTAAGTGGTCTGTCTCAAAACGCTACTTTCAACTGTGGTGTTCTACATGGCATATCGCTCATACATACAAGCCAGATGACGACATATAATGTGTATTGTTAAATGTTTGTAATTGATGCAGAAAGCAAGGACGGGAGGACCAAAATTGATTGGATATAATTGCTTTTGCATGACAAAGCATTTGGGCTATAGTGTATTTATAGGTGGGCTGTCTTTGCAACCGTGCCTTGTCACCACATATATGCTACATCTATATCTTTCGAGATTCATGACCCATATGGTTTAGTTAACATGCAGTTTAGTAGAGGGCAACACTCTAATTGGGCATTAGAGACCGCGGCAATTCTGCATCAAAAACGTGTCATGTTCAACAGGGTGAAGTTTCAGGCCAGTTGGCGTGGCATGGCGAAAGAGAAAAGAAACCGTGTTTTGAGACTAGACTTGGGGTAGAGAAGTAAACGGTATGAAGAGTAACTATACTTCGTCTCACAAGATGTTTGCAGCACTACGAAAGGCAGAGGCACCCTGGTCCAATCAGAATCATGCGCACTACAATAGGCAAATGTGCTCCTACGCGCCTCTCGCCCCCCAAATTGGCAGGGGTGACAGTAGGAGCTTAATTCTCTATTATAGTGCGCAGGGGCGACAGGCACTTAAGAGCACAATTTCAAGGACTCTCAAGGACTCCTCTGCCTTTCGCAGTGGTGCAAATATTTTGTGAGACGAAGTATATAGTCAGTTTTTAGTTACTGCTCACGTTGTGTACTTCTCTGCCCTAAGTGCTTACGCAAATTGGGGATATGGTTGGCCTGGTGCTTCTCTGAAAACACTGCATTGCAAGCACTGGCCCATGCCGTTCTCTTTGGCCTTATACTCTCACTTTTTTTTATCCATCCTTGTAAAATAAATATTGTAGTGCAGCTAGTGCCTGCTTTTTTTTAAAAGTTAGGGCATATAAATTTGTTGCTGATCTTGGCTTTTAGTATGATGGTGAAAAGTTTGATGAGACCTGGATAATAGATTACAGCAAAGAGCATTTATTGTTTTATTTATTTATTTTTTGCATTGGGGCATACAGCATGGATTTGAAAGATGCAGTGTGACAGACACAGTGCAGGTATAAATTCTAGAATGCTTCTCCAGACATAGAAGAAGCAGTTTATTTTGCTCGTGGCAGATGGATTAATTTTTGCTGACAACTACACTATTAATTAAAATTCCGGAGGGGCAATTTGGATTGGGAAATGTCTGCAGGGATTGAATGCTAGCACTATGCACCTCACCTATAGCCAGTTTCCAGTATGTACTATCCATTGAACTGGTTTTTGGTTTGGTTTGGTTTATAGAAAAGGAAAGGCGCAGTATTTGTCACACTTTGCAGTATTTGTCACACTTTCTTTCTTGGACACCTGAACCGTGCTGTAGTGGAAGAGAGTAAGGTGGGAGTGAAAGCAGAAAGAGGAGCCGTAGAGGAAGGCTCCAGAGTAATTTCGACCACCTGGGGACCTTTAACATGCTCTGACATACATGTATTATGGTGAGGCTGCCCAAAAGTAATAAATAAAAATACACCTCTGCCCGCGCCACTAAGTGTAGGGTACTCATGTACATATATTATTGTGAGGCTACCCAAAAGTAATAGAAAATAATATGCTTCTCCCTGTGCCACTCATGTACAGTATAAGTCGGGCATCTTAACCACTGTGTCACTGTGTCGAGGCATGAACTGTGACATTTAGCTTATTTGCATGGTTTCAGCCACTGCCAAGACTTGTGAGGTTCACTGAACGTTGGTTTATTGTTTCATGCACCATAGTGATTGTTCTCTGGTACAAACAAACAATCAAATAAATAACTTCTTTTGTTCCAGGGAAAGACGACTCTCCTGCACCGCTTTCTTGACAAGTCAGATGCGCCGAAGCCTTCACTTGCTCTTGAGTACATGTTTGGACGAAGGTCGCACGGAACTGGTGTGGTATGCGTCCCGTATATACTAGTCCCAGATCATCTTTCGGCATGCTTGTGTCTCTGGTAGCTTGTTGGAACAGATTTATCTGGTTGTCTTTGATAACTGAGGTATCGTCGCAGGTATTACTTGTTGGTTTATTGCGCACTTGTTTATATTTTTCATTTCTATATGCTTATTATTATTTTCTTTTTTTTAGCATTCCAAGGTTTCGTTTGGTGGCAGAGGCAAATGGGGCTGATGCAGGTATGAGTGTTACCTTTCTTTTTGTTTGAGACCTCAATTTTTTTTTTTTTTTTCACTGGTGTTTAAACTTTAACTTGAATTTTGCGAGTGGCCACATATTCAATCTGTTCATTTTTTCTATACTTTTTTAATCACTAACTATATACTGTTCATTTTGTAGAAAAGAATTAGCTCTGCTACGCACATATTGCAAGCATAGTTAATGATTAGTAGTCATATTATGAAGCATAATTGTGCTATAAACAGTTGCAATATCATTTTGAGTCACCAGAAATATTGTAGGTAGTGGTTGAGTCGTGCATGTTCTTAGGTGCAGGGGAACCTGCAAAGAACCCAAGGACCTATGGCCCTTTGTTGAATCTGCAACTGCACTTTGTTTAATTGCAGCTCAAGGACATCTGCCATATATGGGAGCTGGCCGGGGGTGCCTTCACCACTGACTTGCTGGAAATACCCATCACTATGGAAACACTGCGGTGAGAGTTATTTGTACAGTCTCTCTGGTTGGGCACATTACCTGTGATGGTTGGTTGAAAACAGCTGGTTTGGAACGAGTTCCTGCAATGTGGTTCATTTATGTGTTATTTAGTTAAAAGTGTAGGCTGCTTTGCTGTGTGCACTTAATAATATATATATATATATTAGGCACCCTAACTAACTGCAACCAAGTTTTGAATAAAGATGGAGCATTCTAGCTCTAGTTAAACCTACTGAGTACTATTAAGAGTAGTGTGGCCTAGTCTGTAGTATATTTTCGCTTTAACTGTTAATTTCTAATGCCTAATTAGGTTTCTGATGATTGGCTTCAGAAACAAAGCATCAATTCAGAAGTTGTAGATTTTCTGGAGAAATAGTTGACCTAAATATTTGCATCAAGGCACCATTTACGCAGGTTTAACTAATGATATTACAAAAAATTGCCAAATTAGAAACTACTGGCTCATGTTTCTCGCCTAATGCATATGCAAAGCCCTATGGGGTAGAGCACTCCATACGAAATATATTTTGTTCTCTGAGACGAGTCTTGAAAGGCTGGAATGGCATTGCTGTCACATGAAGCATTGTTTCTTTTTCTCCCTCCGGGGTGGCGCAGTGGTTACGGTGCTTAACTACTGTTTCCAAGGACGTGGGATCGAATCCTGGCCTTGGCGGCTGCTTTTCAATGGAGGTGAAAAGCAAGGCGCCCGTGTGCTGTACGATGTCAGTGCACGTTAAAGAACCCCAGGTGGTCGAAATTTCCGAAGTCCTCCACTATGGCGTCTCTCATAGCCCGAGTTGCTTTGGGACGTTAAACTCCACAAACCAAACCGAACTTGTTTTTTTATTGCACGTGTTATCCTTTAAGCCTCTCTGTTAAAAAAAAAAAAAAAAAGTAAACTGCTTTATGTAAGTGTTAGCTTGGTGCAAACATTTTAGCCAGCTGCTGTTCAAAATGATCTGTGTTTTCTGCATTGACTCTTTCTTCCTTAGGCTAATAATTAAAGAGTTACCTAATTAGTCTCTGCCGATGATAATTCTAATTAACTTTGGAGAATGGAAAAAAGAACACTCCACACTATGCCACGTAACTCTCAAGGTCCTTATTCGGTATCGCTCGGCTAGGACTTTCCATCCTTTAGTGTGAAGGAACGAATGCTGCTATGCCAAGCAAAATCTTATCGTGCTTGTGAAGCTGTGGTGATTGGTCAAAAGCTGCATAGCAGTGTGTTACAGCAACACATTGCTAAGGCCACGACAAGTTCCGCACTATGTTGCTTCAGTTGCTCAGTCAATCAATAAAAGAAGGGATTTAATTGGTGACATATGTGCTTTACATTTCAGCCAGTTACACAAAGCCGAAGGAAAAGTGAAACCTGTGCAACGCTGCTCTCGCACAGTATTAAGATTTTAGCCAGAATTCTCTGCATTATTTTTAGAAGCTTGGCTATTTGTATTTGCCACACTGGGTGTATGGTTGTACTTGGCATTCATTACATTGAGGTGCCGATGATGTTAACAGTGTTTAAAACGAGGCGTACTGAAGACTCTTCTGATTTTTGAAGGGACTGTGAGCACAAACTGACGTTGGGCTGTATCGATAAATTGTCTCATTCCAACGACAAAAATGTGCCTCTCGCTGGAAACAGACCTTGTATGAGCTAGGAAAGGTCAAGCAGTGAAATACAGGCATCGACACCGGCGGTCATTTTTGCAAGTGAAGTACCGTGCATTAGGACAGTTTCCTGATGAACACCTTCAAGGCTAGGCTGCACTATCATTCAGTTAATAAAGGGCGATCGCAGAGTCCTGTTCAGTTTTGACATCTTGATTTTTAATTGGCTGATGGGAAAAATTTTGAAATTCAATTTTGTTTGCAGTAAATGCATCTCTTGCTGCTGGCCAATTATCGTTACATCCAGAAAGTGCGGTAGAATTCACTTTTGCTGAGAGAAGAAACCGGTTGGAGTTGTCCTTATAAGCTGTTGACTTTCTAGATTTTAGAGTCGAGGGTGGAACAGGGAGTAGAAAATGGCCACGCAAAGTCGAAGGAAACCAAGAAAGTGTTGAGGGGAAGCCTCAGCCCACTAGGCAATGTTTCCAAAACTGTGCTTTGGCTAGTGGACTGAAGCTCGCCCTCAGCACTTTCTTGGTTTCCTTTTGCTTAGCTTCTATATAGAGTGTATCATAATGGCATTCAGGGAAATGCTGTTCTAAATAGGTGAGAGTCATTTTGCCTGTGCCTATTTTTTTTTAATTTTATTTTTTTTTTATGAGCTATCATTCCAATGGGTGATGCGGAAAGTGCAGGTCGCTGTCAATCGTTATTGTGCTGGATCTGTCTGCACCTGAGGTCCTCTGCATCCTGCTTGAGACGCTACTCAGAGCTCTGCAGTCTCGCATTGACCGTGTACTGGACACGGCACTGAAGAGTGACGCGGCTGTAAATGAAGCCGTTCACGAGGCCATCTCATCACGGCTGCCGGAGGAGCACCCTGTACGTTCACTAGCTCAGCCTCGAACTAACTACTTCCAAATTTCCACTTCTTCACAGCGAGCCACATACCATTCAAATATATTTTTAATGTAAACATATTTTTGTTTCTGTCTCGAAGTTCAATGTGGGAAAGACGAGCTTGAAATTCTGGCTTCAGTGTTTACCAGATCAAGCAAAAATCTATTCCACACAGAACTAGCTAGAAAATGTAGGTGCTTTAAATAGGCTGTACATATGAATGGTGACTTGAAAAATAAATTTGCCAGTCAGAAAGAGCACTTGAAACTTTTGTACTCAGCATTGCAACCAGCTGGAGTCCAGCTCGTCCTGCTTGTTTCCATTTGGTTCCAGTACCGTTTTTCAGAATTAAAAAAAAAAAAGCTAAGTAAAGATACACTGCGAGTCATCACTTGAAAACATTAAATTAAACCTTATCCTCTGACTCTCCTATCTTATTTTCAGGATAAGAAGGTAGTGACTCCATTTCCAGTGCCACTTTTGATAGTAGGCTCCAAGTACGATATCTTCCAGGTGTGTATACCTGCATTCACATTAGTATTTTTGCAGCATATGTACCTGCTGCTTCTGAAGAAACAGTACACTGTCAAATTTCTGACTTGAATTCAAAGGGGGAGCAAAATGTTTTTCAAATATGTGGAACATTAAAATTATGTGGACTCTTATAGTTATTGACACACTTGGTGCTGACAGAACCAAATTATCTGTTGAAATCAAAGTTTTATGTAATGTTTTACAACTATAATTTTCTACTTTCAGTAAAACCCCTCCATAGTAGAGTTGCTTAGAGCAGGGAAAATGTTTACTCCATTCAGCATTCGTACTACATCAGTTGATGACGGCATGAGGACAGTGTTTGTATTAGCTTCCTACTGAGTATATAATATTGGTTTATGCGAGAAACAGCCAGAAATTTCTTTCATTCACCTTTTTTTGTCCTTTTATTACTGACAGCTTTAAAAGATAACTCCCAATATATCAAACAAGGCAATGCTTATTGTTTTTCAAGGAAATTTTTGTCGTAGCAGTAAAATTTGTAAGCATAGTTTGATGCAGCTGTAACTGATTAGTTATATGTAATTGTTTAGTCACTTTTCCAGGGCTCTAATTGACAAACGTGATCAGGTGCATTTTGAGATAAAGTAGTAGTAGTCAGTTTCTCATTTTCTGTGAAGTTATTTCACTACAGAATGACATCATTGGCTTTTGAAGTTCTTGATGGGACATCCATGAAATAAAGTTTTTAGCGGTCGGAGGGGAAAAACTGTGCACTTTCGAATTTAGCTTCTGTTCTTTGTATACTAATAAGTTACATTCATGCGCTTTCAGGCTGAGTGATAATTGTAGTTTGGCTTGTTAATTTGTTCGTGTTATGAAATTATGAGAGTGCGAACTGCAGACATGTACAAAGTGAGAGTACAGTACGGATGCTAAGTTTCAACAGTCTTTATTTGATGAAGAGCACTTTTGTACATGCACCTTCGCCACACGCTGCTACCGGCAAGAGATCATTGCAACCAGCTCATGCATACAAAGATGATTACCGTTTTGTTAACCTACACTATAGTAACTTTCTGTTGTCTTTCTCTCGTGATCAAGGGTTTGGAAGTTTCAGAGCTATAAATGTTTTTTCTTTCACCTCTGTGCTCTAGGCTCTCAGTAATTTAACCTCAAAGATGACTAAACATTCTTTTAGTTCGTGCTGCGATTAAAGTGAGTAGAGCCCTTTCAGTACACTCAGTTTTAGCAGCGTCTGTTTCAATAAAGCAATTATTTGTTTTCACAAGATTCCCCTACACTGACAGTGTAATTTATCTGCTGGCCAAGAATTAACACCAAAACTCATTATTGGCTTCTGCCTGCAAAAGATGCAAGCTATGCAGCCTTATACATGCACCTTACAATTACTTGACTGACTTGGCATTGAGAAAGGCTAACTGGCAGTTTGCATAGTTCAAAGCTACTTTATCCGCTGTAATTTAAAAGTGAACTAATCAGGATCGTGAGATATAACCTTATCACACAAAGGAGGTAACACATACTCGTGCAGGCATACCACCTAATCATGATGCCTGTCCGTGTAGAATTGGCTTTACATTGTGGACTTTACGAGTTTTTCCTGTTGTTTCTTTTTATTTTTGCATTCCATAATGGCATGTGTTAATAGGTATGTGAGTTTTGACAGCTGTATGCAAAACAATCAAAAAGAGAACAACAGTGAGGATGTAATTCAGCTCTCCAGGTAGAAATGCAAAGGTAAGAACGGACTGGCCTCTAAGTACATGTATTCGATCCATAATTAGGCGCCCTAGCCAGCTATCAGTGTACCCTTTGCTGAATCTTGACAGTGGCATGCGCTTGTCGTCTGTGGCTATCGTTGCAGAACTATGAACCTGAGAAACGGAAAGTGACTTGTCGCTACCTTCGCCATGCGGCCCATGCCAATGGGGCATCCCTGCTCTTTGCAAGCTCCAAGAGCGAGTCGCTCGTCTCCAAGTTGAAGACGAGCCTGGCATACTTGGCATTTGGCTCTGGGGCAAGCCCAGTGTAAGTGTCTGATCCTTAAAATTTTGCAGGTTTTGTCTAATCTAAGAAGGACATTCTTGTAAGGCAGGCCTTATTGAATGAATAAAAGGTGCGGTATTTTTATAAGAAGAGGGGACTCTATGACATAGTACTCTGCTTTTGTTTCTACAGAGTATACCGTACACCACATATCTAGATGGGAGTAATGGAGTAGGCAGTAATGGATAGGGAGTAGTGGACCTCAAAACTTAGTTGGAATCATCGGGCTGGACCCACAACCCAGTGATTGCTGTCTGCTAGGTAGTCTGCCCACTCTCGGTGGCTCATTAAAAAAAAAAAAAAAAAAAAAAAAAAAAAATGAAACAAGTGCATTGGTCTTCAATTTCAAGAATAATCTGCTTGAGATTACTTTCCAATAAAGGAAAGAGACATTGCGGGTCTAATGTTCTTGAGTTCGCATTATGTTGTTTTTGTCTTTGTTTCTGAGTAGAATGGTTTTAGGTTCTTTCTCAGCAGGAGTAAAAAATCCTGTGTACTGTAGTTGTGAGAGCAAAGCTTGACGCGAGTACTAATTTGGATCCGTAGCCTACTCACCAAAAGCAGTGGCTAGTAATGAATAGAAATCCATTGTACTACTATATGACTATGTGTGGACAATGCCTAGTGTGACAAAGTGTGCAAGGTAAAATAGAGGCAAGAAAAAGCCTGCAGAATGAGTTGTTTTATTCTTGGGTTAATGTGAACTGTTAAAGCCAGCTATATGCATTTAAGCTGTTAATCCTTTTCTTTTTTTCTTTTTTTGTTTCCAGTAGGGCTTCACACACAGATTACAACAAGCCTCTGCATATTACCTTTGGAGAGGACTCCTTTGAGAAAATAGGTGAGTCCTTGGCCTGGGGACAGGGATGCTGAAACCATGGAGGCTTGTGTTAAAAAAATAAAAATAAAATGACACTTTCATAGTTATTGATATCTTCTGAGGGGGGGAGAAATGACAAGAGCTATTACAGAAAGTCAATAGAGAGTCTATACATAACTGACAAACACATTGGACAAATTTCAGAACAACGCCCTGGGGGGCAAGTTGCTGCATGATGGAATTGAACGGGGGCGCAACGCGGAAACGGGCACAGACAAGAAAGGGACACCACTAGTGCACAAGGACACAAGTGCGCTTGTGGTGTCCCTTTATTGTCTGTGTCCGTTTCTGTGTTGTGCCACCGTTCAATTCCAACATTAGACAAGGCTTGACGTGGAGTTCACTTGTAGTTACAACGTTTATTTCATGAAAAGCCGACTTATCTTGAAGCTTGTTGCGAAATCACGCGAATTAATTTTGGTGAGCATTATTCTGCGTTTGAGTGCTGTGCTATGCATTTGGCAGAGGAGCTTCACTTAGCAGTTCAGGGCTTTTTTTTGCATCCAGGGAGCATTCTGGTATTGTGGCTTAAAATAATAAATTCCAAAATATGTATCATTAAGTTTCCTTTCATGTTTGGACATGTATAAAATGATGGTGCTTGAATTTATTGTGCATCAAATACCAGCTCAAGATGCAGAAAGAGTTAAGAGTATTTGGGTGACGATACCATGCTCAGCGATGTCATTTTATAAATGTGGGATGCGTAAAAGCCAACTCAATGAGCTTCGAGATTTGCATATTTGGCATTCGATTTTCGAGCTACAGTCCCGATTAAGAAAACTTAAAAAAGGAGACTTATCTAAGCTTTCACATGATGGCCTTCAATTTTACAATATAATATTGCCTCTTAAAATCTATAATAAAACGTTGGTTTGGTAATAAATCGTCAGATGATTAGGCTCTATAACATACGTAAGGTCCGCCTCCCTATACAATCTAGCTGAAGTGACCACATCAGTGTATGTTTCATACTTTTTGAAGGAAAAACATGTGTCGAATAATTTGAAACACCCTGTATATTCCATTCCAGAAATTTCTGACACTAGGTTTATCTTTATTATTCTTAATCCTCACCTATGTTACTTTTGATTTTTCCTGTAGATGGATTTGTGCCAGCAAGTATGACACAAGTCTCGAAGTGAGTGCTCTCTTGTGGTTCCTCATTCTTGTGACCTTTGCATTATCTTGATGTGGGCTGTATCGCAAAAGAGAGAGCTAGCAGAGAGCTTGTACTCCTCACATGCACTCATAGGTGGTATGCAAAGTGCCAGCGTCAGACAGAGATTGTATTGTGGCTTTGTACGATGCAAGAAGCAGTGCTGATATTTGTTCAAGCAGATGGAGAGAAAGCATACATAGAGGCTGAGACAGGGTGCTCGCTGTTACATTTTCTTCTGGTATAAGAATTTTTGCATCTTTGCTTGTTTTACTGTAAACATCCACCAATAAGTATAGTGAAACTTGCTTCTCGGTACCTTTTGAGTCAGTGGCATCAATCTGCGTCATCCTCTCTTGTACAGACCCTTTTAAGCTCACTGTTATTGAGTTCGAGCTGTCATATTTTGTGGTGTGCCATAATTGTGCTTTTTCTATTTGTGCCTATTCCCACTTATAAAGGCGTCCATTCTCACTTCCCTTTGGACATCTTTAATTTTCTTTTTTACCCCGGACCATTGTTGCCTTTTGTGGTGAGCTCTTCAGCCATCCCCCCAAGTAGTACTTCTGTCGGCTAAGGCTGGGACTAGCACTGACTACATTTCTGTTTTCTAATGTAGTTTTTGTGAGAGTTCCACCCACGTGCCATTTTTCCAGTTTCACTGATTTGTACTTGTGTACTCTGAATTATATATATAAATACAAGCCAACCTAAATGTTTCCTATCTCGTGTTCCTGAAGAAAACAACTGTCGGCTTAGATTTGAATAAATGCAATATGTTAGCAAATGTAGCGTGGTCCTTTTGTCTACTTTTTTTTTGCTTGTTTGAGCAGAAAACTGTTTCACTGCTTATCGGCTTTTTTTTGTATAATTCCAGTGCCTACTCGGTGGCGAAGAAGGCATTTACAGAGATCTTCCCACAAGTGGTGAGGATAAATGCACTGTTATGGGTCTGTGTAACTGTCATTCAGGTATAACTTTTCTTTTTTTTTGCTCAGTACCATTGTGGTTAGTTTAATTATTGCTGCGTGCTTAGTTTGTGTTCAGTTCAGCTGCTTGCACGTCTTCACATATTCTTAGCTTGCTTGCACGAACTTTCTCAGGTACGTACCTTCCATCGTGATCTTAAACCATTGCCCTTAATAGGGTTATATCACACTGACAAGTGCACAAACTCAGTACATTCATTAACATCTCACTGGAAGAAAAATATACCGGTGTCTTTGTGAGCTACTGGTTCATACCTCTCAGCACAGTTCCAAAGATGTGCTGCGGCTGAAGTGATTTATTAACCTAGGGTCACAAAACCATGTTTAAAAGTCACTTCTAGGTTGTTTTCTAGGAAAATTTTCTGAAAATTGTGATTAAAAGAGCCTTATAGTTATAAAATCTGATGCTTTCTAAAAGCCACTTATTTTTCATATATTTTGCATACTGATCCCGACATCTTCCCCTAAAGAGTCCAAGCCTTGATTTAATGAATCAGTTCACAGTTTTCTTCATTTAACGGACAAAATGAGATTGCTTGGTATTTATGATTTATTTGAATTGTTGCTAACTTTCTTGGGGTTTGTTAGGTTGAGATGTAGCTGTTTTATTGCGAAAGCAATACTACGACAGCCAAAGTGAGACCTCGGGTGGCCGTAGCTACGCCGTGAAGAGGAATAGTTATGGTCTCCTCATAAAAAAAGTCAGCCTGCCATGACATTTGAATTCACGTTACCCCTATGCCACGGGCAAGAGCTGCCAACTCGGGTCGCTCCTTTCATATGGGAGGGTGATATCAGAATCAGCCTGCCAGAATCATTTGCATTCTTTTTACCCCTATGATACGCAGGCACCTCCATATGGCTTGGTTGAAGCGTGACTTTATATGTGGGCTGGTAGCTTACGCTCTCGCGTCATACCCTTAAAGGATGAGCTTAAGTGTCCCCAATAGTGTAGCACCTTACACTGATAGCACGTGATAAGGGAATAATGTAGCAGGAAAAAGAACTCTAGGAAAATTGTAACTGGTCTAAACGGTTTAAGGAACAATTCCCAGTTGATTTCCAGTTGGATCTAACTGGAATTCAATTGTGATCCAAATGGTATCAAGTGATAATTGTTCCTTAAACCATTTACACCAGTTACAATTTCCACCTGGGAAGCTTTTTTCTGTTGGTTTCGCAATTCAACTAGGGTTAACCAGAGCTAAACCACAAGTAATTTTTTTTAATATGGTGGAGCTGAAGCAGACAAGATTAGCACCGATTTAGGTATTCATCCCGTACGCTTCTGGCCTTTTTTTCAGGAGCAGAAAATGACCATTCCAGAAGACCCCTGCCGTGACCCAAAATTTAAGGAAAAAGACATTGATCTCATGAAGGCCCAGAAGGAAGCTGTAAGTTTTTTAAGGCACCCTTTAGGAAGCATCCAACATTTAAGCAAAAGCATGCCGCGTGCCTAGGGCGTTTTTGTAAAAACGCCTCATTCAGTCAATTGACGCATTGTGCTTGAAACAATTCTGAATTGTGAAAAATAAAGAAAAAAATGCATGTGAAGTAGTAGAGAGGTGCATTTGTGCAAAAGTTTTAAAAAGATAAGGAAAATGTAATAGAAGTTCTGTCTATTTGCACACGTGCAATGCTATCTCTTCGTACTATACGTGCATTTCTTGCTCTTTTGCCTGTCATTCTCCTTTTTGTTGCTTTAGGTTTATGCTTTTGTTAGCGTCTGCGTTAGGTTCATGACATAGACTTCGCATTTTGAAAGAACAAGGCCACAAAGAACTATACAGCACATCTCGTGACTGTCATTTCAGTTTTATTATTTTTCAAAGGAGACACAGAAGAAAACATATTTTCTGGATTCCAAGTGACAATTTTTTCTGCTGATATGTATTCCCCTATAGAAAAGAAAGATTTGAAGTTGGTAATTACATTGTCTATTTCTTCATAGTCTTTTGTTTGTTTCACACTGTGAGTTGAGCTGAGCAAGCTTTTCTAATTGGGGCTGGCATGAAAGCCTACCCTGAATCCATACTTGCTTATCACGGTGTCCAGTTTCAGTGTGTCAGGGTTTAGATTCAAAGCATGCAGTTTGCCATCATTGGTGCCACTTTCTGCTGGCTTCTAATTGATTTAATTCCTTCTCCTGCTCTCTCTTTCTTTTTGTTCCACTACAGGAGCTCGCTGAACTCCGAAAGAGGAGGCAGGAAGAAGAAATAGGGAGGGAGCTCCCAGACTTTGACTGAATGAATTGTGCTGGCAACTAAATTTGAAGCTCAGCAAACTTGGTGGTTCTGATCATCAGCTTGGCTTCATTAACTTCAGGATAAGGGCCACTCTTATTGATCTCCTTAACAGTGTCTTTCCTATGCTAGCTGCTTCCACCGTGTCCCATGTGGACTTCCTAATGTCATCTGCCAACCCAGCTCGCTGCCACTTTCAGCTGTGTTTGCCTACTTTGAGAGTTGGTAGAACGGATTTTGAGTTGCTGTTAATGTGAGGTTTTTGAGAAAACTGCTTTACTGTGCTTAGTTTTGATAGGAAAATATTGTTCTGGCTACCTATTTATGTATCTGTTGTTTTACTTTGAAGATTTGCATAGTGTATGAGTGGGAAACGTGATATATGTACATGAATAAAATAGGCATGTTTATGTACGTGCTTGGTGCAATGTGGGAATTGAGAATTTTTTGAGCAATACAAGGCTGAGAAGAAGGAAGTTTGAAGGGGCTGGTAACTGTCTATCTCTTTGCATAAAATTTCATGTTTAGGGAAAATCAGGTGGTCCTTGTTATCTTTGAAACAACATCTCATCGACAGTGTTTTTGACCTCCTTCAGGCTGCCATTTTGTGTGAGCATGCAGGTAGCTGAGGTTATACAATTTTGTGCTCAGGGGCACACACCAGCATGACGTTGAAAGGCATCATCTAAAAGGAGGTGCATCTGCAGACTATAGTCACATGACTGGACCTGCTAACTATGGTCAGGTTCTGCACTGCATGCATTCTTGTGTGTCACAGAGTGTCTGTATTTGCTGCCGGACATGTCTCCAATGTCTCCTTTGTAGCCATTGCCATCATGAAAAGTACAATTACAATCAAATAAGGTTTGGGCTCATCAAGTTAGTCATTGTCTGCAGACTGGGTTTTTCACCCACAGTGGCACCTAATGACACAATTTTGTCCACCAGATGGCAGTCATGCAGAATATACTCGAATGTAATGGTATCCATCCGGAAGTTGGTGCAGGCGCAATCACTGTTCCTGAAGCTCTTGGGTTTAGAGATAACAGTGGCCGGGTGAATAAACCGGCGGTGGAAACTAGCAAAAAACGACTGGAAGATTGGTGGCTTAAAAGCAGAGAAGTGACATAATGTTAGTAATGTAGGAACAAAATTTAATAAATAGAATGATGGTTTAGTTAACCATTCTAAATCAATAATTAAGATATAGGGAGAAAAATGAGCATGATAGTTACTGCTACCACCCCGTTTCAAAGGGGACGCTCCTATATTCCATCCCATCCATCCATTCATCCATCCATGCATCCATCCATCCATCCATCCATCCATCCATCCATCCATCCATCCATCCGTCCGTCCGTCCGTCCGTCCACCCACCCACCCATCAAAATATGTTATATTATGTTGCCATCATAGTGTATATAGTGTTTTCCATGGTTGATCAGAAAATTAAGTGGCTTTAAGCTTTGCTTAAACTTAGTGACACGAGCGAAGGCAGCCACGGCAATGCCTGTAACACCGCCTTTGCAATCCGCCTTTTTTTTTCCTGTATTTTTTCTTTAAGTTAGGTTTTAGGGAAAAGAAGGTGCAGTATATCTTTGGGCGGACAATTACACTTTTCCAGGTCAAGGCCACACCACCTTGTTGAAGGTCAAGAAGCGGAGGTTTTGGAGAATGGACAGTGCAGTATGGCTCCGAGAAGGTTCATTGCTAGCCAATGCTGACATTGTGTATTAGTTTATGGGAATGGAAAGGCATCTGTCACATTTTTTCGGTGGACACCTGAGCCGCATGACAACCCCCACCGCACCTCTGCTTGAAGGTCAAATCTGGCCTGCTGGTGACCTTGGCTGCTAGGCTAATTTTCACCTTAAGAAGGGCTACGAGGTTGTCAGCATTTCTGGACTTGATTGGCATTTTCTGCAGAGAAATGTTTACATGTACTTTTTATGCCTCTGGGATCTGCATGTTGGTGCCACAGGGAATTCCATATTGCGTGTTCTGCACCTGTGATAGGATCTAACCAGAGTTGAATTTAACTGTCATTTCAAATTGGGATGTGATAACTGATGATCTCACTAACAGGTGGCAACAGAGTACAAGCCGAGAGGTTTGACTAGGTTGATCAGCCTCTGTAAGCAGTACAGTGGCACTCTTTGTTTTGACAGCTGACATTTGGCTGCCCAAGCAGTTTAGTGCAAGTTTTGTTTTTACTTACAAGCTGTACTGCTACGGACACCCACCGAAACCAGATGAAGTGATTTTAACATGGAAATAAACTACTTTGACTGGTGCTACTTTGTTCATTCCTGTGCACACATATCGCATATCAAAACTCGCCAGTGCGGGAACCACCGCTCCTGGGTTGTGCATGACACTGTTCTCACATGCACATCATTAAATAACCAAATGATTTTCGGATAATGGACATCCAAACATTGCACTGAGACCAAACGTAATGACGGTGTTTGAACCATGGATAGAATCTCTGAATGCGAACTTTTTCATTTTTGCATGTTCGTCCAAGCATTCAAAATGCAAACGTCGGGGAGGCGGAGGGTTGAGCGGCCTGCTAGCGCCGAGATTCGCACCTTTGTCGGTCACTGGGTAACTTTTTTTCATTAACTTAATTTCTTTAATTATGCAAACAAGAAATGCTGACATGTACCAGCATGACAAGGCATGACATATGGATGACAGGTGTCGCAACATTTTCTTGCGCTGTTTCGGTTTCGATTTCGCTCCGTATATTATTGCTTTGTTGTCTGTAGCGGTGTTCTTACCGTAAAGACGAAACATTTCGATTTTCCAATATATACGTAGTCACTGCACGAAGACGAAGGGCTACTAGCTTAATGGTGCCAGCGGACTTTATCAAGCACGCGAAGAAACAAAGCCGAGTCGCGCGTCTAGCGAGTGGCGTGATGGCCGCCGGCCAATCCGGCAGCACCATCATAAAATGTAAACAAAGCAAAAGCAAGACCAACCGCGCCTTCTCTCGCCGGCTGGTGATCATCGGTTCTCCGGCGATGTTTCCTGTGTGATCCCGCAACTCGCTCCTTGGAGCGATAATCCAATCTTTCGAGAGGAGAAAGACGGCCTCTGCAGTGCGATGTCGTCAAAGGCTACGTAAATGTAACTGGTTTCCTCGCTTGCGGCGCGATCGTACGCACGCTTACTTTTAGCAGTTCGATTTTCCTTGGAGAGCCCCGCGGTGGTTGCAGTTTTCGGCGCGATGGTGGCGTGCTTTTCCCGAAGATTCTAGCACCAGTTTGTGGACGTCTGCAGTGAACATTGTGAGGTACTCTTTGTTGTGGTAGCACCTCTTCGTGCTTCGTGTGACACATTTCTACTGGGCTCCGTCAACTGCTCAAAAGCAAGCTCGCTAAGCGTGCCAGATAGATCGGCTTATTTTTTTTTTGCGACGATCCTCTATTTTAATGTCGATTAGCTGTGATTTGCGTTTATATCGCTCTTTTTAGCTCCTTGACATCTCTAGAAATTGCTTTGATGTTATGTTGCTGCTAAGATGGTATGCCTGCATAAAAAAAAGAAATCAAACCCGTGGGTTTGATCATACCTCTTCTTATGTCAGAGATGGACGATATTGCGTGGTATAAAATTTGATAGTCCACTATTCAACCTTCGCTTGAACAAAACTGGTCCCTTCCAGAAATTGGTGAAATCATTTAGGGAAATCGCAAGGAGAATGTCGCCGTACGTGTTGCTCCTGAGGCACTCTTTCATATTTTTAGACCGGCATGACCGTTAGGTATGTCGGAATAGGCAGTTTGATCCTTGGTTGACGTATGGCGGTTTTCAACAGCCATTTCCGTGCTCACTGAAAGCTTGATAGGGTTTTCGTATAAGCTTTCGCATAATTTAAGCATTTCCTGTTATTGTGTGTCTAGTTGGCGCTTAATTTCTCCTGTATTAATTTTCTCTTGGATTGTGATTGTGCGTTTCCTTATAGCTCAAAACTGGACTGAAATCAAATCTGTTCGTTATGGTTACAATCGTCACAGTATATGTATGCGTGGTTTAAGCCCCCTCAATTAAAATTCCCAGTTTGCTAGCTCCCTAGGTTCAGATAAATGAAGCCAAGCTAATAAATCTGCACATAGCATTTCGTCCTCTATCTTTTAAGAGAGGTATGTGGCACGACATTTTGATACAACAGTAAGCGAGCTTTGTAATCAGTGGTTTGACGGAAGCAGTTGAGTGAATATGCCATTAGCTCAAGGCTCTTGGGAAAAATTCGCCTGAAATAAGATACTTCTCACTCGAGCAACCTGTCTACAGCGATGTCTCTGTGTTTCTCATTTTTATTTCATCCTTTGTACTGTCTTTCAGATCTGGTTTCAAAAGCAGGAGTGAGTAGAACCCTATCTTCATCATGAGCAACAGCAGCGGTTGCATCACGCTCAATGGGGAGCGCTTCGACGACATCTTGGCTGACCGGCGCACAGTGGGCGACCTGTCGTGGTGCACACGCGAATGGAACTGCCCCAAGTACCGCTTCTTTGGCAACCGCACACCGCAGCAGGTCAAGCAGGAGGTCCTGGCGAGCGCCCGCGTCCAGAAGGCTATCGCCGAGGTAAAACATCATGTCGTGCCATGGCAATCAAACAAAAGTTTTACTGAATCAAAATTTTTTTTTCGATGTTTTGTTTCTTTTTAGCATGTAATTGTGAGTGCACTGCACTACATATACATGAATCGGGATCTGGTTCAAAGGGTCTTCATGGTTATTTGTTATTATTGCTGTCTGCTCTCCGTAATTTGAAATCAAATAGAACTGAGAAGGTATTCAAATTAGGGGAGGTTTGGATTTAGGGGTGCCTTTTTAACCAGCTTGATGTTTATGGTACCAAATCACCAACTAGAAGTTCAGATAGGAACTTCCATTCTTTTGCATAAATAATATTGATAAATGCATTAGCAATCTGTTGAAAGGCTTTCAGAGTGCCCACTTTTTGCGTGCAGTGGGTGCTAGGGAAAAATGGAGGAAGTGTAAATAATCCGTAACAGCGTCAGTTATTCAATCGAAGTACATCTTTTAATCTTTCAGGCTTTTTTCTTTATTTTCTCGCTCTCCGCCCTGTATCTGGCAGCATTACGCTGGAACATTACGAAGACTTGCATTGCAATCTTGTGGTCTTTAGGCTAGGATTTTCTCCTGCAGAATTAGGCTAACATTGCTTCTCAGTTGTGTGACTGTGATTGAGGTGTGAAATTTTGAATTCGTGGTTGCGCTGATTTTGCAAACTAAGGGTACAGAAGTGGAGAAAGAAAAGTACATGCTACTGATACGCAGACCCATGACCGAGGCATGTTACGTGCGTTGACCTGCCAACATCTGTTGTAGCTACTGCTTGTTGCAGCATAATCGAAAGACTTGCTTTAGTTTCGCATATAGTATCTTCTGAAGGCAAGATTATCTTCCTGCAGCAAAGAAACAATTGCCTCCTTAATTGCCTCTTAGATCGCGCCACTGTCACTCTTCTGGTAGCGCCCGTTTGCCAGCTGGGCGGAATCTTTTGTTATCAGTGAATCAGTGAAGTTGGTTTGTGAGGTGGATTTTTGCTGTGGCTTCATGGCTGTGATGTCATAGTAATGACCGCAAAATATTCATGAGCCATCTGGGGATTGTGCATGTGCTTAAGAGCAGCGTAGCATTTTGTCCCTCATATGCATAACTTGCTCCATTAGTTTCACGTTTTGTTGTAGTTTAAACATGCTGCATGGTTTTTTTTTTCTTATCACATGCATTATCATGTTGAAGCCTTCTTCCATTCTTTGGGGTCTTCTATGTAGGCCAGCCGATTAGTGTTCCATATGTGTGCACACTGTTTGTGTATGCTAGAGAGTGTGTTGCATGAAGTTTCTCTAACACTGTTGCAAAAGGTGGCAAATAGAATGCTGTAGGGCGATCTGCTGTTAATAATGAAATGCCACTTCCTTATTCTTACAGTGTGAAAATAACACTACCTGTATGTGGTTAACTTACTAGCTTGAAATATGCGTGCATAGTTGTAGGCTGATAATCCTGGGTGCACTCTGTGCCTCTTCTCGATCTCTGCCCGCGATTGCAGATAACAGACCCGACTCTAATTTCAGGTTTTGATCATGGCCTGAATGAGAAGTTTACTGCTGTTGTATTTTTTTGTACATTTGTGGTGGCTGCTGTAGTTAATAAATGAGACACACAGCATAAGAGATCTACAGCATTGTCGGACTAACTTGCGAAGCAGTTTCCATGGCTTTTGCTCGTTAGCATATGCTTTTCATCGCTTATGAAACGTGATTTCATTGAAGAAATTAGATTCCTTGCATCTATGGCTCCATTGCTTGACATGTTAATGGGTCACATTACGCTCAGGATTAGGTTGCATGTGTTCCAGGCTACTTGTAGATACGACAGTGAAGTTAATTTTCTTTGCTAATTGCGTGTTCTGTGGACTTTTGATTCCATCTGTACCTTTTACCACCTGGGCTAACATGAACCAAAAAAAAACACCTGGGCAAACATGAAGGTGCCTTCCCTTACACATCCATTGACAGTTTCGCTTTTAGAGCTGGGAAACCTTCTGGAGCTGTTTCCAATAGCTCAGCACCAGGAAAAATGGGAATGAAACTGTCTCATTTTAACTGCTTTGGTTTCCAGGTGATACCTTTCACATTCGCTTGGCATTGTCACCCCATGCACAGCAGGGTTGTACCGAGCATTTTAATGCATCCCTTGTTTTGTTATTGTTCAGCCTCCTGATTTTGCTGAGTGGCTGTCAGTATGTGTGATGGTCAGGAACGCATTCCTGAAATTTTGCTGTGCTTTTGAAAGCTTTTCATGGGGCTTGGTATATCTGATGGATGTCTGCATCCAGCATATACTGGTCTTGTCATTTTATTTTGTTTTGTTTTAATTTTTGTTATTTCAGAAAAGAGTGAGGGATGAGAAGTGGTATGATGACACTGTTCTAGTATCATGGGCTCTAGCGAGGCTGATTTGGCAGAAATCATATCAGATAGATGATTGCATTCAGAAAGATGCTCTCAGAGGTTGTTATGAAACCCTGGATGTGTGAGCTTTAAGCAGGGAGGGCAACTTCGAATGTCAAAATGGGGGCAGACAATGAGAGAGAGATCAGGCAAAAAAGGAGGAGGGAAGAAAATGTTGAAAGTGGCGTGCAGTGTATGTGCTGTTTAGTGCGAAACGACTCCTTGAACCTTGATCTAATTATACGTATAATGGAATCGGCCTTAAAGGGACAGTCTACTGCGATACATAAGTGTAAAAATATTGACATGTTCTTTGACATGTCCCCATATGATGGCAATAGTGAGGGCTGATCGTGTGGTTTTAGCAAGAATTATATTTTAACTGAAGGAAATTGGGCTAGAACCCATGGTTCTACTGTGCTGTGTTTATACTCGGCGGCTATCCAAGTAGTCAGGCTACTTATCCTAAAGTTGATATATTTATGGACAGGATAGAGCGCAATGCATAGTGTCAGTTTTGCTTGAAGAGAAATCAAATGCCTCACTTTTTTTTTCTTCTTTTTTTTGCTGCTAGTCACCTCTTCTTGCACATTTTAAATCTGCTCTCTTCAAATGTTTCTTTTGAGATATCTCATTGCATGTTTTCGAAATGCAGACGGCCACTATTTTGCCAAATGTACTGGCATCAGTGGCATTGCTACCAGCAGGAGCAGTTGCTGGTGGTGATTTTAGATATTACCAGCCTTATTTTACTGCTAGCATGTTTATGACTACCATATGGCTTGCAGCTGTTGTATAACAAAACCTGTGCATGTTGGTTAGTGTTTCCTCGCTATTGCCACTGCATGCCTCTTAGGTGCCGTGGCGGGGCTGCATCCGTGATGTCAGGGTTTGCAGGCGCCTACTGCCATAAGGCAGTGAGATGGCCGTATGAAAAAGAACTTTGATTAAAAAATTTTCTGCTACATTTCCCAGTGCTACTGCTGGGTACCAGTTTTCTGTGCTGAAGAAGAACTGATTGCCATGAAAAAAACATAGTTGTTGAAAGTCGCCACATTGTTCCTGTAATAAATTTAGTAATTTAGAAAGTGAATTTTGATTGACGGGTGGTCGTAAATTTGTCTGCTTTTTCACCATTACAGGGAGCTGCCCAGAGTAAGGGAGCATTATTGCATTCTGTTAGTGAAAACGAGAGCTCAGCATGGGAAAATAGTGGTGGCTCAGCCATTAAGTCAGTATTGTTGATGCTTCTACTGGCCTAATCCAATGCCCGCTCCTGCCCTGTTTGCTGTGTTGCCGGTTCTAGGTCGAAAACTCTGCTGTACGTTTCGAAATCGATACGGTTATCCATTCCTTAAACAAATGTATAGGAAGTTATGGGAATCCAGTTTTTAAATCCACTCATTTGTAGTTTCTCATTAAACTAGTACCAAAGATAATTGTCCTTTCCAGTGCTTTTCTTTCCTTCACTGGTGTTGTTCAAGAGGTCCCAGAGGACTAAGAGAGGTCAGCCTGCATTGGTAGGGTACCATATCCTACTCACAAAGGTCGTCAAAAGAAACTGAACAGTTATGAACAAGAAACGACCAACAAATGAAATGCAGCTGTCATCATGGTGCCATTTTGCAAGTAACTCATATGTCAGAACAGATTTTCGGGTGCTTATCTGGGGTGGGTGTCATTATTTCTTTCAGATGTGATAGATGCAGATTAACACGCAGCTTGTGATGTTTGTATGATTTGGGGTTGTTGTTAAGTCCAGTTCTGGTGAGGTTGACATTTCTTCTTCCCTTTGACTGTGTGCGTGTCCCACTGTGGTGCTGTGTCCTCCAGGTGAGCGCGGAGCAGAAGCGTCCCCAGTCGGAGGTGTCGGAGGAAGCTCGCCAGCTGCTGGAGCAGATGGGTCACAACATGCGCATGGGCAACATCCGCTTCCTGGGCTACCTGTTCAGCAAGTCCTACAAGAGCATGTACAGGGCCATCTACGTCCACTCCGAGGGCATGGAGCAGGTGGGCGTTGTCACGTGGTGTGACGGTCACATTTTGCATCTTGCTGTCATGCTCTCGACTGCTACCAGTTGCTTCCGTGCACTTTATTCCAATTTGAGAATTTGTACTGGTTACTGAAATAAAAATAAGAAATGAATACCGAAATGAGGGTGAAGACAGCCAGGAGAGGAGACAGCCAACTCGTGAAAGAAAGCTGAACCATCTTTCCTTGTTTTTATTTTGCAGTCTTGTCATTTCTTGTTATTCATCTCTTTAAAAGATGTTCTTGATAGCGTCTTTTCAGTCTGACTACTATTTAGTTTCATGGTAATACATCTGCAGAAGAGTTATCTGTCATACTTACTTTCAGCAGCTTTCTATTCTGAATCGTTTAAGTACTCTTCGCAGAAAACCTTTGAGTCAGTAATTTTAGTAATTGCATTTATCGCAGTTGCTTACATTTCTTATAATTTCTGGCCTTAACAAAGCATTTGGTCCACTAAACAATTTGTGTACAAAGCATAACAACGAACACTACGAGGCACTGCAATTTAGTGAGATTAAACAATGCAGCGCTTTGCCTTGAGTTCCTAAATTTTAGAAAGCTTTGTTGATTGTTCTGCTAATTTTTAGGGGATACCTTGAAACCGCCTTGTGTTAGCTCAGAAAATTTTTTTTGCACTAGTTCAAGTTGTGACGGTAGCTGTTGCATGAGTTTGGTTTGGAGACTGGTGGCTTGTCTTGCAGTACCGGAAAGCAGCAGCGGAAAACCCCGTGCTCCTATTGCCTACCCATCGCAGCTACAATGATTTCTTGCTCATGTCTTACGTCTGCTTCTACTACAACGTTCCACTCCCAGTCATCGCAGCCGGCATGGGTAAGTGGGACAGGTTGAAAGTTAGTGCCATTGCAGTAGGGAAGAAATTGCTGGGTAATGAGGCTAGCCGGATGACAAATCAGTCCACTACAATGGTGGCTGGTCATTTACTTGTCATATGATTGCCTCATTTTAGGAGGTTGTAACTTCAACCGCAGCGGGTACAGACTGAAAGAGATGGTTGCAGACTTGTTTGTAATGTGTTTGCTCCCACTGTTATGCTTACCAGCTCGGCTTGTTCGTTTCACAACAGATATATTGAGAGAGGAATACAGATAGTAAAAATGGTTTTGTTCATTAAATATTTTTGTAATTTCAATGTTTTCTAATCATTTTTAATGTCAGTACAGGTTGTTCAATCATATATCAAGGTTGTGAAAGTCAAACCTAGCCTTTTGGTGACCCAGTGTCCGAGCCACGCTGTACATGCTACGATTGCGCAAGCTGGCTTCGGTATTTTTGTAGTACGTTTTTTCTTATCCTCTACGGAAGTTTCAAAAATCTGATTAAAGAAAATAGTGAACAATTAATGCGATTAGTGAGAAACATTTGTAATGGTTTGCGGGGGGCTGCCGATTTACCTGTTTCACTATCCTCCACAAACCAGGCCACTTTCGTGTGTGCTGCGCCTCATATTGGGGTGACTAAAGCGAGCAGATTGCTGCCAGTCAAGTTCGCTGCCAGCTGTCAGCTGCATTGTGTCTCGACGCAGTGACATACCACTGACAGCTCGCCGTGGGAGCTCTTGTTGGCTGCCAGCACATTGATTTTATGCAAGGCCGCATGCTGATGTTGATTCTTTGATGGAATAGCATGCTAACGCAAGTGAACCAGCTGAAAAGTGCTCAATACTGGCGATAGGAAGCGTTATGTCATGATCACTTTAGATGAACAAGAAGTTTGTTCTTCCTGAAAAGTTTGGATGTTCAAAAAGTGAAAATGTGGTGTGGATTGAATATTAAGTATTACCTATAAAGTACTATATCAAGTACTACTAAGTACTGAGTTTCGAATATCCATACACTGCTACATATTAGTCTAAAAACTGGTCTTGTGTAGGGGCATTTTAGATGGCCACTGTTTTAATCAGCTTTCTCACTGACGACGATACTTGTTCATCTTTCTTCATCTAATGTCTTGTGCACACACTTCTATGCATGCACATATGAACGCATGTGTACGCAGACACATATATACCTGTTTTGGATGGTTTACAGGCTGCATAACCTAATTTAATGGGTGTACGGTGTTGTTGACGGCAAATCTACACTGCAGAATATTGTATATAGCAGACAGCCATACATAAACAGTGTACATATTAACCGTTACTGGGGGTGCTTTGTACTGCGTCTGTACTTTTAGACGTGAATTTTCCGCAGTGACGTGTGTCGCCTTGTAATTAGTTTTCAACTTTGAATACTGTGTGTAGACTTCCTGGGCATGCCAGCGGTCACCATGCTGCTTCGGAACGGGGGCGCTTTCTTCATACGGCGCTCCTTCGGAAGCGACCGGCTCTACTGGGAGGTCTTCCGTCAGTATGTCCACTCACTCATCGCCGGCTCAGAGCACGCCCTCGAGTTCTTCGTCGAAGGCACACGAAGCCGGACAGCCAAGTCTCTCTGTCCACGAACTGGTCTGTGCATCACAAGTTGTGCCTATTACGACTGTAGTCTCCATGCCTTTTGTGTTGTTTGTAAAGGATTGCTGGAACACTTTGGACAACGTCGTCTTAGTTTTATTCGTAGAAAAACAATTGATTCTGTAACCCTTCCTGACTAAAAGGACACATTTATTGTGGAGAAGATTGAGGGAAAAAAGGAAAAAAAATGCTTTCCAGCCACTGCAATTCAGACTTGCATGCTCATCTTTGTGACGAGACGGATCAGGTTGCTGCCATTTTGATGCAAATGGTGGCTTGGCTAGTCCAGCCGTGGGGAGTTTGTGCTCTTTTTTAAAACTGTGTCATTAAAGTGTGACATTTGTGACATTGGTCAGATGTGGGGACACCCTTATTTTATTATCCAACTTGCTATAAAGCCTCTTTTTCAGTGTAAGCATCGTCATTGTCTTAAAAACGTGGTGAACCGCTATTACGGACCAAATTTAACTTGTCCTCAGAGTTCTTTCAAGCCTGTATTAAACGGCCTCATTTGTTGAGATTGATGAATTTTTAATTAAAGATTAAATGAGCATCAAACATTTTACCGAAAGACGCAGCTTTTGCGGTTACTTGCAGCCGGTAAATGTTTTTTGTACTTTTCTACATTTTTGTACTTTGTCTACATGGAAGCTTATCTTCCGCAGTCCTGAGCTGGTCTTGGTTATATGCAACATGTGGCAAAAAAAGAGAAAGAAAGCATGGAATGCTTTATTCACGTGCGTGCACTGTATTGGGAAACATTGTGCATAAATGCTGCAAAAATAGAAATCCCCGCTCTTTCTCCGTGCACATTTGTGCAGGTTTGCTGCAGACGACACTGGAGATGTTCTTCACTTCCCGAGTATCTGACATCACCATCATCCCGGTCACCATCACCTACGACCGCACGCTTGAGGAGAAGCTGTATGCCTTTGAGCTGTTGGGTGTACCTAAGCCCAAGGAATCGACATCGGTGGGTTGGGATGACACTGCTAAGCTGTTGGCAGCATGTGCACTGCTAATGTGGCACGCTTTGAAGTCAGATTAAGTTTTATCTCTTTTTGGCACATAGTTTTTTGCACGTTGTAGAAATACAGTTACAATCCCTGTGAGGAACAAGGGGTTGTAAAAATAAAAAAGTGACAGTCGAAGGTGAGAAATGTGCAGAGAGACAGTAAGCGAGCCATTAAAATAACACACTCTTGTGAATCTTTATAATAGTTTGGCCATAAGTTACTCAGGAGCATGAGTGGTAAATAATAATCTGTTGAGTAGTTGAACAGACTGTAACTGCTAATTTTGACAGACAAACTGTGATGCGAAACTGCGTGTCTAAATTTGCAGTCTGCTGGGAGGAATTGTAAGTACAGTCTAACACGGATATTATCACGAATTATTGGCTGTATCAAACTCTCCCTAAGTATTATCAGTGCGCAGATGCATTTCATACTTTATATTCAAGCGGGATTTGACTCGAAAAGGAATATATTGAACTCCCCACTGCCTAGTGGTGTCCACTTAGTACGCACACACATGTACGCATGCGCACATGCATGCACGCACGCACATACACAGAGAAAGAGGGAGGGAGTGTGTGTCGACTAACATTGTGACCACGACAGCGGGAAAAGTGTTTTTGACAGCTTCATTTAAAGACTGTCTGACTAATACATTCTGAAATGAGACTTTTTAAAATATGAAATAAACGATGTCCACAAACAACTACATATTATGTAAAAAAACACCTGTACTAATTAAACATCAGCGCAAATTAACACTAGTCATGCTCAGCTGACTTATGTGGGATCACCAACACGTTTCATGTGCAGTAATTTTTCTTTGCAATCATTGTGCAGGGCCTGGTTAAAGCCCGTGGTATTCTGAGCGACGACTATGGCAACATCTTCATCAAGTTTGGCACCCCGCTGTCAGTGCGACAGTTCTGCAGCCGCTCGGTCGACCGGTCCGTCCACAGTATGCACCCCAGGTGGGTGACCGCAGGTGGCCCTGCCACCCCTGCCTGACCCCTTTGGAGAAAAACAGGAGAGAGTAGGAAGAAAAAATAATAATAAAAAACTAATCCTGTAAAAGCAGAACTGTAAGCACAGCACGCTAGCTTCTGCTTTATTATTATTATTCTTATTATTAATTATTATTTCAATGTTTGCTGTGCATTTAGCGCTGTGCTGAAAACAAACAACCAACCAACCTAATGAGGGGAAAAAGTAAGGGGGGAAATAATTGAAGAAGCACTCTAAAAAGCTTTGTAACCTTAGTTCGTAACTTTGCCGCCCCATTTTGACGATTGTAAATAAACATAATTACAAAAATAATTAATTTTGTAAGGTAGAAAAGTCCTTTTTCGTGGCACAGCGACATGCTGCATAGAACTAATGTATATGAGCACCCGAGATTATGGACCCGTCGCAAATAATTGCTTGACTCTTCGGACCTCATTCGCATTCGTCACGGCATCGTTGCCAGTAGCCAACCCTCCGCATAATATGTATAGCGGAAAGTTATTAATTTAGGCTTCAAGGAAGTCAAAAATCTGATCGTGTAAAAGAAAATTCAAATTAGAAAGCATGTTAGAAGCCGAGGCCCTTTTCACAGTGTGACGCAGTAGCAGTCTTCACAGACAACCCCGCTGCATTTTGAGGACGCTTCACCGCAAAGGATGGGCACACTTTGCTGTGAAGCGTCCTCAAAATGCAGTGGTTTAGCAAAATTGCAGTGGCAGGTTTGCTTTCGCATCTGAACTTTGTCTAAGCCCGCGCATTCGCCTGCGACGTGCTGACGGCAGTACAGCCATCGAATGCTGCTTGCTGCCCATGGTCTGTGTAAACATGGCGTGGCGAGGCTATCAAGATCAGAGTGGGCACAAAACTGCTTGCATCTTCCTTCACCAAAGCAGCAATCGGAAGCTTACATAAAACGATTTTTCTATAAAACTTGATTTTTCGGACGTTTTTGCAATCCCCAGCGAGTCCGAAAAATCACTTGTCGGCTGTGCGCAGGTTGACCTTTGGCTAACATTGTGCATTAGAGGCACTGGAGAACGACTTGTGTGAGTGTAACATGGGCAAGCACGCATTCGTCTGTGCGCTGTTGTAAACACGTACACGCACGCATGCACACACACACACTTGCACATAGACCTCACACCGCGGACTACCACTCCAGCGCATTGCACCTTCTTTTGGATCAGCTTAGACAGTGTTGGGGTTGTAAGTTTTGGCATGCTTTTTGGGAACAGTGAAATCTAAGCAAAAGGAATAAAGCGTGACAGACTGTTTTATCCCATTCGACGGGTAGACGCTATAGAGCACCAGATCGTGCTGGCGAGAAGGAAAGGCTGAAGGAGGAGTGAGGTGCGTTAATCTTCAAAGCTTGTCATTAACGAAGTTTGAGGGGATTTATAATGAGGAGCAGGTTACTTTGCAACCTTTCTATATAGTCCTGCTTATAATGGACATTTTTAGATTCACTTATGGAAGTACATACATTCCAGCTACACATATGTAGCAAGGATACAGCATCCATAGCTCACAAACCGCGTCCACTTCCATGCTGTAGGAAGATGGCAGGGTGCAGTCGCTTACGCGGATACATATTACAACCACAACTATTGGTCAGCAAGGCTGGTAAAGTACTAATAATGCAGTTTTTGAAGGCAGCTGACCTCTGAATGCTCCTTGTAAGTGCTGTGGTTCCTTGCACACCTTAGTGCCTCTTTATTTCTGTCCCCTCCCCCTACTCTCTTTCACGCTACACTAGAGAACCCTGCTTGTCTTTCTATTTCACTCCCTCTCAGTCTGTTGCTAACACAGTGTCCTGCTTGGTTGCATGCTGCAGGTTTGAGACTCACGTGACTGCGGAGGAGGCGGCCACCTGCTCTCGGCTGGCCCACTGGGTGGTGCGCGCCCACCACCGGTCCCTGGCACTTTCGGCCTTCCCCCTCATCTGCCTCTGCTTCCAGGCTCGCGTGGGCCGGCGGCGGCAGCACCATGCCGCGCACCGCGTCCTGGTCCACGATCTGGCCGATGACGTGCTCTGGCTGCGGGAACTTATCCAGCGGTTGGGGGCCCTGGTCCACCTCAAAGGTCTGCGGTGTAGTGGAATGCAGGGGTTGGGGGGGGGGGGGGGGGGGAGGGTGGGGGGGGGTTTTTTTAATGCCTCTTCTGTGTGGTGCAGCTTTTGTCAAAAGTGCGTGGCATATGAGAATCGCACCAACAAGTTGCTAGGCTGTAGTTTGGAACATCTGGGTGGCTTTTAATGGTCTGAATAGCCGTTGGTGCGTGCATTTTGTCGTCTGTATTTTCTTCCGAAAATCATGATTGATTATACTGGCAGTATCGCAGATGCGAAACAAAGCAACTATTTTATTGTAGGAGTCAGCTCGCGCTGGTCAAGAAGTATGTTACGGGTGCGTGCGAGTCTGTTGACCACGGTATCATGTAAATGATGTCATAAGTCAGAGCATCACAGTTTTACAGTAAAAGCCGTTAATCATTAAAATTTTCTGACAATTCAAACTGTACCTTATCGAGCTTGTCTGGTCAAGCTCCATAAAGGTCTGTGTATATAATAGCATATTAATTTAATGTAGTAGAAGTCGCCTTCGAAATATGAGCAGAGGGTAAAGCTGGGTAAAACCACGAAGTAGTAGTGGGTACAAAATGGGCAAAATCAAACTGGTACAGTAGCCAGAGACACCTAATGGTACGAGTGGGGTGCTTCCTCTCTGCTCCACGTTATATTCAGAGATGAGCAAGTAAAACCTTGTTAATTCAACCCGTCTTAATTTGATGTATGAACATTTTAGCTGTCGCCGCGGCCCCGCCAGATGTTTAGGAAAGGCTGTGTCATTGGACGGACATTACATATCTCGCACAGCTTAGGTAATGTGGCAGGCTACATCCAGGAATGGCGCCGTGAAGGATGTCGTAGAGGCCCTCACCATTTTCAAGTGGTTCTACTTTGGTGCTCTTGACAATGTGAATGCATGGTAATGCAAATGGTTGCCATAACTTTTCTTTTTTTTCAAGGTTATTCGATAATTCGAACTTCTTGAAGTTACAATTAATGAACTTTCACCGTATTTATCTATATAGTGATGTCTCTATTTGTCACGTCCATGTTCTTTGTTGCGCATAATCAGGCCCAAAATCATAAATTTTGAAGGCAGCTTTTAATTCCTCTGAGCTTTTAATTAGTCTTGCCTGATGGCAAGGCTCAGACCTCTTTGGGACAAACCCGAAGTTATCTTTTTTTTTTTTTGACAAAGGTTGTGTGTAGACAAACCTCTCTCTCTCTCTCTCTCTCTCTCTCCACACACACACACACACACACACACACACACACACACACACACACACACACACACACACACACACACACACACACGCACGCACGCACGCACGCACGCACGCACGCACGCACGCACACACACACATATATAAGATTGGTGCAATTTGTCACAAACTTTTTTTTTATATTCCAGTTTTGTTTTTTACATTCTGTTGTCAGCCTTGTATTCTAATTTGGCCTTCTATGACTTCCCTTGAGTTAATGTAGGCTTCCTTAAATAACTCTTTGGATTTCGTTGGCATTTGTTGCTTTTCTTTGGATTCGTTTGGCTTGCTTTTGACTTGATTGCGGGTGTCTGGTTTGTATTGAATTGTACTGGATTCCTCATGCAGGAGGAAACAGTAACCAGACCAATCCTCTGAGCTGGCTTCGTCGGGAGGTGCGGCTCCACTCCAACATGTTCCGAGTTACTCCGGAAGGCATGATCGAGCTGGTGCCGGTCAGTGCAAATGCCATGGTTCCTCCGGGAGCCCAAGCCAAGGCCGAAGCTGGTGCCAAGCCGACAGTAGCCCCGCTGCTGCGGATAGGTGCTGACACTGTGCAGATGGCCGTACCGCAGATGATGCTTTATCACTACGGCAACCAGGCGCTGCAAGTGGTGGCGCCTGTGTGCATGGCGGCTCTGGCACTCCTGGCAGCTCCTGGGCCAAGGTCTCAGGGTAGGCGTGCATTCATTCCACTTGTTTGTTGTCACCTAAAAGGGCCTCTGAGGTTATTATTCACAGTGAAATCAGCCTGCCTTGTTGCCTGCTAGTACAATGAAATCTGGATACAAATCTCACGGGATCACAGTTAATGTTCATATCAACCGACCATTTCTGAAGCAGATATTTTTAATACTGCTTGCGCACACGCACTAAAAAAATTGATTGCGATTTCAGTGCACGTAGAAGAACCCCAGGTGGTTGAAATTTCCGGAGCCCTCCGCTGTACGGCGTCTCTGATAGCCTTAGTTGCTTTGTGATGTTAAGCCCCCCCCCCCTTCCCCCCCCCCCCAAAAAAAAAAGAGAAGAAAAAAAAAAGATTGCTACATTAAGCGTTTTCAAAACCACATATTTTTGCAGCACAAGGCAATTATGCTAAAAAAAAAAAAAGAATGGCTTGAATCTTTGTCACGCTTATTGGAGTTGTATTGGCCTACTGGAAAGATGGCCATAGGAATTCGGGTGAGCCGACATATTTGTGAGGTGTCGTACCTGTTTTTAAGATCTCCGACTGCCGGTTCTAATTGTGATTGTACCATTTCACGATTGTTGCTTTTAAGTGGCGTTGCCATGGCAACCTAGTAGGCATATGCACCATGTCCTGGCACTCCCAATTCTAGGAGGCTGCCTATCCTGGATGGGCCTATTGTGCACAATTCATTCCGGCCAAGGAATCATACAAATTCTTATCAGCTGTTATCATATCGTCGAGATTCCGCCATAGCTGCTGAAGTCTAATCAGTCAGTCAATTCATTGTTTGGTTGACTGAACGTAGCTGGCTTGAAGCCTCCATGTCGTAGTGGATAAACAAGAAAATAATATGCCAATTTTAGAAAATTAAATTTTTAGAAATGCTGTGGATAATAAAATTTGGTGTTATGCCTTCCTGTAAATATATCTGCATCTCTTACGCACTGAACGTGATTGTCATCACTTTGGGCGCTCACGTGCACGTGCATAGCAGCAGTTTCTCCTTAATTCTCTGTCTGCTTTCAGGCTATGTTTACGAGAACTTCAAGAAGCTCCAGAGCCTGCTTCAACGAGAGTTTGTTTTTGAACTCGACAAATTGGAGGAGGTAAGCGAAACTATTTGATCCGATATCTCCCTTTGTTGTGGTCAGTGTACCAGCGCTAACCTTTTGTTTTATAAAAAAGATGGGCATCGATACCTTTATAAGGTCACCGCAAGGATATCCTTGGAAGTAGCTTTGTCTATGAATATTGGATATTTTTTATTTTTAGGTGCAAATAAAATGGCTTCAGACTGTTTGTATTTGGCAGGTGCACTTTGGCCAGCCTGTATTCAGTTTTCTGGGAGTAAGAATCGTAAAAAACAAAAAAACAAAACAAACAAACAACAATAACAAAAAAAAACGCAGTGTTACGTTTCTTATGTTCATAACTTAAAAGCATATCATAGCAAGTCACCTATTCAGAAATTTATAGCAGGGTGTATTAATGTGGGTGGCCCTGTTGTGCAGAGCGTGTGATACTCTAGCCATGAGAGTCATGGAATGCATTGATCTGTGTGATTCTCTTCACGTTATTCAGACTCGAAGCAGGCTGATCGTTTCAGTTGGGTGGAAGTAAAACTAAGGGGCCTATTTTGATACACCTGATGTTGACGGCACCAAAGCATCAGTTCGAATAAACCAGCACTTTTAATCAGCTGATTCCAGTTAACGGTGCTACGCAGTACATCTTCATTCTAAACAAAACATAAATGTTTGCATATTTGAACTGCTTTATCCGCTGCGCATTGAGCCTCGCATTTCTAAATTGCAAGGAGTTTTAAATTATTTTTTTTCTTTTACTTCTCAGCGTGTACGTTTTTATGCTTGCTTTCTTTGCCGTTGTTAATAGGCTGGGCATACTTTCCTAGGTGTGCCTGTTAATCATGAAGGGGTTTGCAGCAAGTTTTCCTTCCTCTTCCCAACTCTGGTGCAGAATTTCCGGGAGGCAACCTATGTGCTGCAGAGTCTCAATGTCCTTGCCGTCCTCAGGCTGGAGCCAGCTTCTTCGGAGAGCGTCAACACCTTGCATTTCCTCGCTAGTCACGTGGTACCCTTCCTGGAAGGGCTACGGGTAAGCCTCAAGCAAGTGGCATATGTTAACTTTTCAGAGCTAGCCACTGCAACCATAATGTGCGCTGTTTAACCTGCTTGCTATGGACCTCTGTGTACCGAATTTCTTAATATTTTTAAAATCCTTAACGCTGCCCCCCATTGAAGCGCGTATACTTGAGAACCATATATAACGAAGGTCTTGCAGCACTTAATTTTCATACATAACGAGCCACACAAAAGTTTTGTGTCTTTACAGCTTTTGCTTTTGTAACGTCTCGTCGAATGGCACTGCGCTACTACCATATTTACACAATTATAAGTCGACTCGAATGTAAGTTGAACCCCCAAATCGCACGTCCCGAGAATTAAAAAAAAAAAAAAAACATACTGCGGTGAATGCACTCGACAACGAAAATTTGCTTGGCTGTACAACTCGTCTCCACTTCAAATCACATATTTTGGCGATATACGCGGCAAGCTTGGCCTCCAGCCCTGGATAATACAGCATGTCAACTGTATCCCTTGGAAGCCTCTTCGCTTGGCATCACGGTTGAAAATTTTGTCTCGCTGCCACCGCCACTCCCGCAAAACCCGTTCAGAAGCTTGAAACCTGCGGCCCGCAGTGCAGTTGTTGCTTCAGCATAAATGATAGCCGCCTCCTTGAACGCTGCACGGAACAAGCACCGAATGCTTTTTGGACTGGAGAGCTCGTGACAAAGCATGTAGCCGGTCGTAAAGTCAAAAGTGCAAACGCGCACTGTGCGCGAACTCAATGAATGATCGGTGTTTGCTCTTCTATCAACCATCACACTCCCTGGAAGTGCCGCCATGTCACGTGACCCGACGCGAGTGAAGTGCAAAAAAGGGAGCGTCGCCACGATTCTAACAGCGGCTCTTCCGTAAGCTATCGACACTCCCGAAGCTGCAGTTTGTGCCGCGCAGTAAAAGTTAAAAAAGAAAAATTTGTCCCGAGAAGCACGCACAGTAATGAATGTTGCACTTGGAGCCGCAGAGCAAACATTTGCCGCAGCCTCCCTGGTATGGTTTTTGTCTTGCTCTTATTTACAGTGCAATGCTTTGGTTTCGATTGTAAGTTGACCCCCCAACTTCGGATTTTCGAAATATAAAAAAGGGGTCGACTTAAAATTGTGTAAATACGGTAGTTCATGCTCACAATTGCATTGCGGAACGACCGGACCTAGCAAAGAAGAAACTGTGCCTTTCGCCACCATACAAGCAGTTTTGGTATGCGCCCTGCGAAAGTACCCATTTCAGGCCCGACTCGAGGACCTCTATTAATAAAAAACTACGCCTTTATTAATGCATATACAAATCAGCCTGGCTAAACAAAATTAATATTGTGCATCGATCCCCTGGCTTGTATGCACTGGTGGTGGCTTCCTCGGATGAGTGGTAGGTAGTACGAGAGAAAACTGTCAGTAATCTTGACATTAAACTCCAGGGTTGCTGGCAGTTCGGTTAGCTGCCAGTTTGATAACACACATACGGGGGAAGGCAGGTAAAAGGAAGGAGGGCGGCTCTCGCAGAAAAAAAAAAAAAAAAAAAAGGACAACTTGTTTATCATGTGTAACTGAATTCAATTTTTATACTTATCTACACTACATAATTAACGGTGATTGAATTAAGCACTATTTAGCTGCAAGTCTGTTAGGTCACGCGGAACAGGCAGCCACAGCCACGGCCGTCACCCCACTGCCCCCGGCCGCCGTGCCGGTTATGGCGCCATTTAGGCTTCAGCCACTCTTGCATGGTTTTACCTGATTTCATCTTCTGTCCTCGTTTTGGACGTGCTGAGCCTCGTAACTATGCCACCTTATTGCAGAGGCGTTTCTTTGGCCATCTGCTGAGCGCCAGTCCGCCCAGACGCGGTGGCACATAGTTCGAATTAGCCGTAGCAGAACCGGCTCACGTTTGAATTAGCGGGCTTTTTCGTACACAGACTTCTATGGAGCTTGGCCAAGTGGTGTAGATCGAATTATCTGAAAGTTTGAATGATCGAGGTTCAAATTGGCGATCCATGCCAGCGTGCAGGCCGACTCGCCCCCGACTGCTCTGATCTTGACGACGTGGTGGCACAGCTGACGCTGTGCGTTGACATCGGCACGCCACTGAACGTCATCATAGTACGGCAACGGCAAAGACTGCAAAACAATGTGTTTGCTGGCAATCTGCCAACCGATATCGGCTGACGAAGATCGGTGGCCGTGCTTTTAGCGTAGCAGTCGTGCACTATAGGTATTCAACACGGACTGCAGTGGCGTTTTCACTTGCGTGCTGTCATTTCTGCGGTCGGAGACAAGTAAATGGCGTTGCTCCTCGTATGCTAAGTATGCACAGGAACAGTATAAATCTCAATCACAGCAAGTTTTATGTTGCGCACTTAGCTTTGACCATGCCTGACGTCTGCTGTGATGAGGTATTCGTATATAATTTTCGTTGTCCTCATCTTTCCTGCATTTGCTTAATGAAGCGGACATTATAACGTTACCTAATACGACAGTCTTGCGATATAGTTTGAGCGTTTAGGTACAAGTGCAACTCGAAAGATGACGGAGGCATATGCAGACTGAATTTTGTTAGGGTTAGGGAAGGAGCTGTTCAGACTTTTTGTAAAGAAAGGCTAATCTATGTTTTTACGAAGTGGCATTGTCAAAAGATGCCTTTATACTTCATTCAGCGGTTGCATGTTTGAGATTTAGGGAGTTGAGACCACACATTCTCTCTATAATAAGTATCTTCTGCATTTTAAGGCGGACGAAGGTCTTGAAAACTTTGTTTTTTTCATTTTCAACGTATCATGTTGAAACTTTGCAGACGAGTGCAGAATAGAATGCTGATTTCTGATATGCATTTAGGTTTAAAATATCTCATCAGGAAGGGACTATATACGGCAAAATAATATGTCCATTTCTTAAGGGCTGTCACAGTAATTCCTTATTAAAGAAGACTTATTTTAGTAACATGCATACATTTCAAAAGGTCCACTGCACATGTTATAGCTAAGGAAGTTTATATAATGTTATTTTCTTGATCATAAATAAATACCAAAGTTGGAAAGAAAATTGTGTGGCAGTAAATTAGCTAAAAGTTAGTCTAATTGCTAATATATCAAAATTAGGAAAAAAAAGGAAAGCTTTAGGATGTGCAGTGTGCCTTTTGAAATCTCTGCATTTTCCTAAAAGAGGTCTTTTTCATGAATAATTATCATAATGACCCATAAGGAGTGACCTAATTAGGACAGTTATTTTGCCGTATCTTCTCCTTGAAATGAGATATTTGAGATCTAAATGTATATTTGAAATCACCATTATATTCTGCACTTGCATGGTAACTTTTAGTCACATATCTTGAAGAATAAGAAAGGTATATTTTCAAGAACTAATCTATGAGATTTTGCTCTACCACATGGCGATTTGCATAACTATTCCTTCTATATCGTTGCTAAAGATAAATGCACCCAAAAATTTTTGGTGTCTAAGCATGGCAAAGCAGCACATTTTCAAACAGGTGTGACAGAAAGACGATAGCACTGATGGTGACACTGCTGATGATGAAGGTGCCGTCGCTCGTTGTGCAGGTGGTGTGCGACTTCCTGCGCGAGCAGCCCAGCGACGTGGTGGAAGTGCCCCTGCCGGAGCTAGTGCGGAAGTGCCAGTGTGCGGCGGAGAAGCACCTGCTACAGGACAATGGGGACCTCGGAGGAGACTACCGGATGCTCTCACTCGACCTGCTCAACAACTGCCTCATCTGCCTCTGCAATATGGGTGTGGCACACAAGGAAAAACGGTGCGCAAGAGCTCACTTGTCTCTCTCTGGGGATTTAAAAAGTTCACTAGCGTTGCAAGTTCAGTGTGGGCATTGTGGTACATCCGCAAAAGGCGCATCCCCAGTCCCCACAAGATGGCTTGGAGCACCATCGTGAAGGACTGTGGGGAAGCTGCCTTGCGGGTGTTGGGAAGCTGCAAGGGGGGGTAGGGGGACCTGCCTTACAATCAGCCAAGGATATTACTCATGAAGATGCTACAAGTACATCTGTGTTACTCATGGTTGTGAAAATGAGAGCAACATTGTTGCATAAATAAATTGCTTGGAACCATGATAAAAACTAAGTTTTTTCTGCATTTAAGGGGGGATGAAGATCCTGAAAACTTTTTCTTTATTTTGAACATGTTATTGTTGAAACTTACCGTACAAGTGCAGAATACAATGCCGATTACAATTATGCATTTAGATTTCAAATATCTCAAGGAGAAGATATGGCAAAATAACTATCCTAATTAGGTCATTTCTTACGGTCCATTATAATAATTTCTCATTATAAAAGACCTTTTTTAGGAGCATGCAGACATTTCAAAAGGTGCACTGTACATCCCAAAGTTTTCCTTTTCTCCTTATTTCTGATATATTGGCAATTAGACTAAATTTTAGCTACTTACTGCCACGCTTTCTTTTTTCCAACTTTGGTATTTATCTGTGATCAAGAAAATTACATTATATGAATTTTCTTAGCTCTAGCATGCGCAGTGGACCTTTTGAAATGTGTGCATGTTCTTAAAGGAGGTGTTTTTTAGTGAGGAATTACCATAATGGGGGAGGGGGGGGGGGCTGTAAGAAACAGACATGTTATTTTGTCGTATCATCTCTTTTAATGAGATATTTTAAATCTAAACGCATATTTCAAATTCTGCACTTGCATGCTATTGCATGCTCTATTCTGCACTTGCATGCTAAGTTTCAACAAGCTACGTTTAAAAATAAAAAAAAAGAGTTTTCACGGCTTTTAAACTAACACAGTGTCAAAACATGCATTGTCACAGCAGAGAGATGGCCAGATGTCTACACATTACAAGTTTGTCTTGAAAGAACTGTACTGTATACCTGTATACTGGAGCACATACTTATTGTATGCTGCTTACTTCATAGATAGCAATGAAATTAAAATTATTTCTGCAGCATTACATAAAATTTTGGCAACAGCCGTGTGTTATGACACTGTTTGCTTTGTTGGCAACCAAGAAGGAAATGCTCAGATAGGTTTTATGCGCACAAAAAGACAAGGGACAAGGGAGAAGGAAATGGTTTCTCTCACTCCTTTTGTATTGAACCAGAAAAACAAAAACAAAGCACCTGTTTACCCACTCAGTGGCCACGGTGACTGTGACTGGAAGAGATTGGTAAGAACAAGCTATATGCTGAATGTGAGCTCAGGTTTCACAGGTTCGAAGAGGGCTGCACGCGTCTTCCTGTCTGTCCAGCCTTTTGAGTTTTCTTTTTATGACACGGACTTATATGTGTCCTTTAGCATTCTTATAAATGTGAGAGTGTTCTTATGGGGCTCTTTTTTCTTGTTCTGCAGGGATGGTGCAGTCATCCTAGTCCCTGATGCCAATAGCATTGCCAAGGTTCAGGAGAACATCGGTGAGTGAAAGCATTGTGCTAGGCATGGCTGCTGGTGCCTTACTTACGACTGCCTCAGATATCACATTATAAATACACAGGGGCGACTGCTGCTGAGATCGAATTTTTGACTTGGAGATGTGCTGTTAACTTGAATAGATGGCATGTGGGGTTCAGAATTAGCACGTGGGCGTGAGAAGGAATTAGTGCTAGTTGCAGGCTTCTCATGATAATTCATTTTTGTCTGTATGCAGCTTTCGTTACAGATTTATGTGCTATAATATCAAATATTTTATGCTTCATGCTCTGATCAAAGAACCTGATGACTTTATCGGAAGTGCAGCTTTTTATTTATTCCTCTTACTTATGGAAGTTTAATGCCAAAGGCTGTCGCCTAATAATGCTTCGTCTTTACTAGAATGTAGATGAAATAATAATGCAGTAAAGGCTTGTTAATTTGACTACCATTAATTTGGAAATCCTGTTGATGCGATCTGCTAGCACAGCATTGGCCAATATGCGTCAGTGCACATCCCTTGCTGCACCCGAGTATGCTTGTATTACATCTCTCAATCGCTTAGACTTTACTCAGGCAAAAAAAAAAAAAAAAAGCTTATGATGGCCCCAGGGCTCTTTCATCATTTGCTAAAACTCGAGTGTACGTGTGCTTTCATTGTCGAAAGACAGGGGCTGTTCTTTTTCTGCAATGGCTCATGGCGGTTGGTTTTTTAGTCTCCTTCTTTCCAACCTGGTGGATGCTCATGAAAGACCTAAGCGCTTCATGAATGATGTTGAAAATCAGCAATTATTGATAAACTCGGACGTTGATGACCAGTGAAACAAGATTTCAGTTACTGCAGCAGTTTTACTAGGAATGAAAGAAACCGCGACCTGCAGTTGGCTGAGAAGCCAGCAAAAAAATAAAAAGACATCAAGATACTGCTGCGCATTGACCTGTGTTACTGCCAGAAACATGTCCTCTATTTCCTGCCATTTGTTTTAAATACCAGTACTATTGCGCGTCTAGCATAAAATCCCTATTTTCCAAATCAAGAAAAAAGAACCTTGCACTCGGGCAGCAGGGCCTCTCGAAAAGCACGGTACTCAAAAGTGCGACTACCTGAGACTGGCTGAAAGAGTGTGACTTGTCCCTAAACTGTCTCATGTTGTTACTGCAAACCATTTCATGCTGTCACCTGCATTCAGCTTCTGAGCCATCATGCTCTTGGCGCATGATGGCCTGAGTCGCCTATGTGCCATAAAACTCAACACAACAGAACACAACCTGCATTCAGCAACAATGCCTAACCACTCAGCAGTGTTGCCTAACCATTGCATATAGTGCATGTAGGAGCGGTTTTGAAAGCGAGTGGCTGTACTTGCTCTGTCTTGCAGATGTTTTCCTCTCTGCTGCCTCGAGGCCACCAAGGAACGCGGAGCTATGCCAATCCAAGCTGTAGTCGACAGAAGCCACAAGTTATTTATTTCCTTTCTGTAGAGAGAGGGGACATTGTGATATAACACCTAGCTGTCATACTTTTACAGTGGCTGGCGGGGTATAGCTCAGTTAAGTTTGAAAAGTCACAAAGTGTTCTTTTATTTGCTTCCTCGAGCAGAGCAGTGTTTTCCTTCGAGCAGAGCAGCGTTTTAAGGAAAAAAAAGCTTCATTGCACATAATTTTACTCCTCATTTGTTCTTTATTTCTAGTTTTCGTGCAATAAGCTGCCGACTGTACCACTATATGCGCTTTGGTTAAGTTTGTCTCCTTTTGCAATAACGTCGAAAAAGGACGTTGAGTGATCGTAGGCTTTTTGCTTGATCACCTTGTTTTGTTTCAGTGGCATTTAGTGGTGTGTTGTAGCTACACTGTTATGACATGATGCTTTTGACTGTCGAAGAGCTGCTGCGTTTAAAGCTGCTCACCTTGACTAAACAGTTACCTGTGCCTATTCTTTATCAAGGCCGTTTGAAATTTATATGTCCTCTTTTCTGTATGACAGTGAATTCCGCTGTGGCATTATCTCACATTCTAGCTCTCTGCTGGGATTCTTTTGGTGCATAATAACTTAAAAAAACTGTGTCTATGCCATAAAAATATTGTGTGCCGCTCTTCTTGTGTGTTTTATTTTGATGACAATAATTGTCCAGGTTCTCAGGTGCAGTTTATTTCAATAACCGTGATTAGGTAGCTACCTGCCTGTCAATAAATTGGTGTGGTTGTGTAGTATACAGTTTAGAAACAGCATTTACATCGAACTAATAGAATAATAAAGAATAATAAGAAGAACAATGCTGAGACATAAAAGCACCAAGTGGGAGGATACTGTATCTACTCAAACTTAGACTTACCCCCAAATCTAAGTAGACACCCACAACTTGAAGGCCAGGGGAAGAAAGAAAAAAATGCCTTTCCTCAAATGTATGGAAAATGAGATCGACAACAGCTAGAAAACGCAAAATATTTATTTGCCAAAAGCCTTGCGCAGGCTGGGACGTCATGGAGTAGACTGAAGCTTCATGATCCGCTAAATTCGTGCTGTGTGAAGTCGCAGCCATAATTTCAAGTCCATGCCTGAAATACTTCTGTCGGCTACGATTGGGAGTAGTAATGGTTACAGTTCTGTCTTTTCATGGAGTTTTGTGGTAGCACCAACTGTTTCCATTTTTTCAGTATCAGTGGGTTGTTCTTGTGTATTACGAGTTATATTTATAACTCTTCTAATCTAGGCCGAATAAATATGGCATGTCTTAAATATCATCCAGTTTTGTATGCTGTACAACAGCAGGGAACTGATTATTTATGATTGCCATGCAACTGTCAAGTTCTCCCTACTTCATTGTCACTGCTGCCAGAAACCATTTCGCAAATTTCAGTGATTACAAAGTAATTTGTTGTTGTGTAAAAGCTATCATCAGAACATTTGACATCACTGCGCACATTAGCTCTTCGATGATTTGATTCTGTGTGGCAAGGCTGTAAGCATTTTCTTGTGTAATTAGTAGCTATTAAATGAACTTTGTTGGTCATCTGATGGAAGACATTAGTTGTGTTCTTCTTGAAGTCATCTTTACTGCTAGTGAACACACATTTTGATGTCATAAATTGTGACTGCTAGACAAACTGTCATTATTATCTGGAGTAACGGAGTTTAAAAGCTTGTGTTCTACACATCCTTTTAGGGGCAGACATGCAGATTTCAAGAAAATGCATCTTGGGATTGAGATAGAGGCTAATAAACATCTTCAGGTTTGCATCGCTCAAGAATCTAACATTCATCAGCAAAGTTATTACTGACTGGCAGATTAGGCTTTGCGTGAGTCAAGCTGTTGCCTAAAACATTTAATTATGTTGTATGAGTAAATTGGTGGTGTACTTTACATGTACCAACATGGCATTTCTGCATATGCATCACACTGCATCTGCCAGAATATCATCCTTGCTAAGCGTTCCTCACTAGAAGTTGTGATTTGGTGCATGTCAAGAATACTGATCTTTCTTGGTTAAAACGGAATATTAAAAATTAAATTTAGCAGATGTTTACAGTTAATATTTTTTTGTCTGTTTAAACAAAAAACTCCGACCCTTACATACAGGTATGCTGCACAGATGCGAGGCCTTCGTGCAGTTGGCTACCAGATACCTGAAAGTGCCGAACAATTGAGTAATCCTGATTTTGGTATTGTAACCAATGTGGTTACAAAAAGGAGTAGGGGCACCAAATTTAGTCTTGATGTATTATTTTCTTGGAACGTGCAAGATGTTAATTAGCAAACATATGGATTGTCACATGGAGTTAGCTTACACCCGGGAAAAAATTTTACAATCTAATGTCTCCAAATATTTTCATTCGTGGTTTGCTCATGCAGAGTTACATAGTTGAATGTGTTTGCAGCATGTGCATCCTCGCGTCTGGATTGTTGGCACCACATATGCATGCGCAGTTATTGCATCTCGGAAACGTGCATGCGTAGATAGCACATCACAGACGCAGATGAGGTTATGTGGTAATTCGTATTTATACACGCTAGGCAGTTGATGGTTGGCCCATAATATGCCTATAAGGGCGTGCTACTTTATGTACTACAGAACAGTCTATGAAAGGCTGATGCAGGCAATGTAACTTGCTTTTTGAGAGCGATAATTTAAATGCAAATTTGTTGCCAAGTCCAGCCATGCCAGGAGCACAGTGAACCAATTTACGATAGGTTCTCCCGACTCGTATGAGAGGCTTTTTAAAAGATTACATTCCGAAGCACTTTAGATGCGACCAAAGGGTAACACACATCTCAACGAGAAATAAAACGTTTGCTTTCTGGCAATTTCTGGACTTTCATCCTGTAGTACCGTAAAAACCCGCGTATAATACGAGTTTTTTTTCCAACTTTCAGCGTTCCAAATTTCCGCCTCGTATTATTTGCGGATCCCAACCAAAATGTCAAAGTTTTGCGAGAAGTTTTGGTTTCGTTGTTGCCGCGTGGCTACGGCTTGGCTTTGTTATCGATGTGCGGCTACGGCTTGGCTTCGTTGCCCTAACGTGGCCGCCGCACCCCGCAGTGGCCACGACGTCGAGGTGTCGTCTCTTCGTTGTTGGGTCGTCGAGTGCGCACAGCATCAGCGCATGTGCTCTCGTGCAAACCACGGTTCGCGAAAAAGTGCGCGCTTTTTTCTTTAAGTGAACGAGCAAGATGCCAGGGTCTCGGAAACAGTACTCGGCTGCTTTTAAGAGAAAGGTGATTTTAGTTGCTGAAAACATCGGCAACAGTGCGGCCGGGAGGCAGTTTGGCGTCACCGAGGGAAGCATTCGCGGATGGCGACGACAGAAAGAAGCCCTTTTCGCGTGCAAGGGAATGCGAAGAAGCTTTCGCGGGCCAAAGAATGGCGCATTCCCGGAAATTGAACTCGCTCTGACGGAGTTCGTACGAGAACAGCGAGCATCGCATCTAGCTGTGAGCGTAGAGCTTATGCAGGCAAAAGCTAGGGAGCTTGCAAGGGAAAAGGGAATTCCGAGCTCCGCCTTCAAAGCAAGCAAGCACTGGATACATCGCTATATGTGCCGTGCTGGATTCTCGCTACGCCGGCGAACCTGGATTTCACAAAAGCTGCCCGAATCCTTCGAAGAGCTGCTGGTGGCTTTTCAGCGCCACGTGATTTCTTTGCGAAAGACCAAAAACTTTCAGCTGGGGCAAATAGGTAATGCTGACCAGACGCCGGTTTACCTGGACATGCCATCGCCCCTCACCGTCCATGAGAAGGGCTCTAAACAAGTTTGTATCCGGTCTACTGGAAACGAGAAGACGCGGGTTACAGTCATGCTATCGTGCACGGCAGACGGCCGCAAGCTCCCGCCCTATGTCATCTTCAAGCGCAAGACAATGCCGAAAGGTGAGGAGCTGCCGAAGAATGTCATCGTGAGATGCCATGAAAAAGGTTGGATGAACGAGGATCTTGTCCTCGACTGGGTGAAGTCAGTGTGGTGCAAACGGCCCGGTGCACTGTTGTCCTTTCCATCCATCCTCGTGCTGGACGCGTTTCGTTGCCATTTGGCCGACTCGGTGAAGAGGCTGCTAAGCGACTGCCGCACAGAACTTGTTGTGATTCCGGGTGGGATGACCTCACAACTTCAGCCTCTCGACGTTTGTGTCAACAAACCCTTCAAGGACGCAGTCAAGCGATGCTACGCGGAATGGATGCGGTCAGGTGAGCCTGCAGTGACGCCGGCCGGGCGGCTGAAGCGAGCATCGCCAGCCACGCTGTGCAAATGGATTGTGGACGCGTGGGCAAGCATCCCAGAGGAGCTTGTGCGCCGTTCGTTTAAGAAGTGCGGCATCTCAAACGCCCTCGATGGCACAGAAGATGAGTACCTGTGGGATGATTTGTCCGACAAAGAAATTTCCGAGGAAAGCGCTGCTGAAGATGAAAGTGATTGAAGTGTGAGGTCCGATTTCAATAAATGTCTTGTTTTTTCTCTCGTATTATATGCGGTAAAAACTTTTTTTTCCATTTCGCGTCTCCAGAATTTCACCTCGTATTATATTCGGGTTCGTATTATACGCGGGTTTTTACGGTAAGTATAGTCTGGCTGATAATAAATTGTCTTCAAATAGAAAATATAAGAAATTTGATTGTAATGACTGGTTTAAACAGCATATTTCATTTAGAAGCATCTCAGAACAGCCTAGCAGGCAAAACATTCTCATGGGGAAATAAATAATGACTTGTTTGGTGTAAATGCCTAAAGTCAATTAAAGGTGTAGCAAAAATGTGCATTGAACAGTGGTTCTTTGTGTCCAGAAGCAGAGCCACAGAAGCAATGGTGTTGATCACTGCATGCTAGGTCTACCCTTAAACATTTCCACAAATGTTTTGTTCTGCCAGGTGGCCTGACTGACACCGGGCAGAGTAGCCTTTCATGCTTTGGAAAACACTGGAATATCTGGCTAAATGCTTCTCGTTCGTGCAGCTGTCACTACATGTTGCATGATGCCGAACATTGCAAGTTTACAGCGTGAGTTTCGGATGTTTGGTACATGCCGCTTATTTTCTATGGTCTTCAGAGTATTTTAAGTCGGTGGTCTTCAAAACTAGCCGATGCGGGCAGAGGAGCCGTTTTGCAATTGATTGTTTGCAGCACATAGAAAGTGTAAGTGATCACCACAACCTGCTTGGTCTTTTACAACTATTTTTATCACAATTACAGGGTCCGTATTCCAAGTTTGCATCGTTATTGGATATGTCGCTATCTCTCTGACCTCGAGGCATCTAATTGGTGGAAACGCCGGAACCAGAAGCAGTAGTCACTTTCTGTTGTGGTAGCCACTCTCGGTTCCAGCGTTTTTACCAATCAGATGGCTCGAGGTCAGAGAGAGAGCGACATATTCGATAACGACGCAAACTCGTAATATGGACCCACATAAAATTATCCCCATTGAATTGAAGGCTGTTAGCTGTACTGAAAGTGACTATATGTCCTGGGGTGTTCCTTCATTAGTCACACTAATGTATTTACATTCAGGAAAGCTGGATTTGCAATGTTTGTAAGACTCGTCACAGATCTGTGAAAGTCTAATACACATTTGCCACGAAGCGGTTGAATACTACGAGACGACTTAGTAAAATGCTTCACCATTCACCCAGTACCATGAAAGTGCGACGCAGAAGTGGTAAAGCATGGGAATTTAACTTTTGTTGCGAAAGCAACGCTACGCTGGTCGTCGAGACATTTCATGTGGCACAGTGTGAGCCAACGTGCGCATGCGCAAAGAGCCGCTTGACGTCAGAGACAGCAGCTGGTGTGTCGGAGCTGCCTTCGCGGCCGCGCTCCGCCGGTGCCGGAGAAGTGGCGTTCCACAGCCGGCGCCAGCTGCTCATCACTCTCTTCGTTGGTTGTGCGGAGAAGAGGTGTGTGTAGTGTATATATAGCTAGAAATGGGGGCGCGGCCAGAATCGACCAACTACGGAGAAGGAGAACACGGCCGCTGCTCTGTGGTGCAGAAAAGCGGAGAAGTTAAACTCATCCGATCCAGAGGTGGTTGCCTGGCTGGTAGCTGCCGATAATAGAAGGAATGAGAGTAAGAGAGCTAAGCGTGCTACTACAAGCTAATCCTAAGCGTAGCTATGCAGCTGTTGCTTTCGCAACTCAACTAGTTTGAACCGTAGCTAAACCACTGCCATTCTTTTTAGATAAATTGCGGGTGATCCTGCAGAACTCGTGGCTGCTTTAAGGGTTTTAGCAACAATTTCTCATCGCTATGGATGAGACATTGCCTGCTTGGGCGCATATTTACGCCCTCCTAGAAGGTACCCCCTCAAGGGACTTGATGTGAGGGAATTGGGCGAATAATTGGGAAGGTTTAAGAATGGCTTGTACAATTAGTGATAGATCGAAAGCTGTGTGTTGCAGCGATAGCCTGTAACACCGTGCGGACAGCAGAGAAAATAAAGAAGGAAAAAGAAGAGGGAGAGGAAGACACGCACCGTAATAACAGTCGTCGTCCACCACCGAAGCAGTGGCGGGTGCAATGACGACCTACAACAGATATAATTCGGTATAGCTGGCTAGCCCCCGCCGCAAGCGGCGTTGGCCTACCATCCCAGCCCCGTAGGGCCAGGATCTGCCACCCTTCACCACCTCCGCCCTCTACCCAACATCTCAGCCGACGCTCTTCAATGTTACCTGTAGGCAACATACGGAATCGTGGACATCTACACGTAATTAGGTCAAGGTCACTTGAAGGTCCAATTTAAGGCCACGCGAAGGCCGGCTCTACCTCGATCGTTCTGGGAAGGGTGGCTGTTCCTGGCCCTACGGGGCTGGGACGGTAGGTCAACGCCGCTTGCGGCGGGGGCTAGCCTGCTACCAATTTTTATCTGTTGTAGGCCGTCATTGCACCCGCCACCGCTTAGGAGGTGGACGACGGCTGTCGCGGCGCGCGTATTTCTCTCCCTCTTCTTTTTATTTCTTCTCTACTTTATCTCTTCTGTCCGCGCGCGGCAGCGGAGGTGGCTCAGCTACAAAGCCAGTAGCAGGCTCGTGCATTTTCTTTTTCTTCTTCCTACAGCCACAACAACTACACCGGCTCCACCTTGCGTAGTGAAGCTTTCGCTTCAAAAACAGGTCACTAGAGAAGGAAGGAAGGAAAAACTTTATTTAGCCTTATATTAGTTTGGCGGGTTTTGGGGCATCTTGAGAGGTGTCTTCTTGTTGAATACACAAAATCCTTCACTGCCGACCGCGTCCACTTCTACCCAATGGTCGGTTGCCCTCAGTCCAGGGCTCCGCTGGCCACTGCCGTCCATTGAGCACGCTGTACCAGGCCTTGCTGGTCTTCGCAGCGGTCGCTGGACAGCAAAGTCTCTCATTGCTTCGCACTCGGGTTTTGAGTTTTGGTCGCTGCAGAAAATTCATTGGTAGAATGTGAAAGCAGTAGCATTGACGCGAGGTTGGTGGCTCCTAGTCGACGTCTCTCTAAATTGACTTGCTCACATGGCGTAAAGCACTCCTTTATCCCATGACGCAAGAATTACATTACTCGACACTTTCATGTCACAATTATGACTCGATGACAGCACTTCTACATACCATGACTTACAACTCTCATCAGGTCATTGACGTATGATATCATTAGGGGACTAACTTCCGGCGCCACATTTTGTGGACACTTCCGGTGCCAATGTAGTGTACTAATGCTTTCGCATTAATGAATTCACAGGGAAAGTAAATTCTCGACTCGACGAAATATACTTATTTGGTGTAACGGAGACAAACTGTGAGGTGTAAGTAGACTCGTCGCGGGCATCAGATGATTCCTTGAGATAGCATATGAAGATGAGAGCTTCGCTACGAATTAGCGATTGCAATTTAGGTTTCGGTCGTGCAGGGCTGCGCATGGCTTAACTGAGAACTATAACTACTTCCCCAGCTCAACTAGCGTTCTTGTTTTCGAACAGCCTAACCTGAACTAAAATGTTGTATAGAAATACGTTACCATGTTTCTGGCTTGCGTTCAGTAAAGCGAGTGGAAAAACGTGTCCACGCTCTCCTTGAAGCTTTGCATAACAATCGAAAGCCGCCCATCGAGGCACTCTACGCCCATCCAGAGCGCCCCGCGCCAGTACAAAGGCACGAAACTTCAGCCCGTCTGCTCGCGCACGGCCCCATGTTCTTTTGTTGTTCTTTACTAAACGCTTGCCAGGTTAACGAACATTGAAGTGAACTCGTTCAAAGGAAACTGCAGGCCACCGACGAAGGATGAATCGGGTCAAAAACCACGTCGAAAACGCGTCACACCGGCTGCTAAATCACGTAATGCAGCGCGTTCTGTGAAGGAGGCTTCGCAGAAGTAATGCATTCGATGACTGCCTATAATCTCGTTATGGACAACGCGGTCAACAAGGCATTGTTTTGTGAATAACCTGGTTTACATGCTCACACGCGCACTTCAGCTGGATCCTATACGGGCGAACTGGGCGCTTACGCTGAGAGCTGAAGTAGAAGAGAGCTTAACACACCCCTGCGCTTTCCCCTTCCTCCGCTTCACTGCTCAAACGTCATTCAGAATCTCATGGAGCAGGGCTCAATGTTCGCGAGCGATGCTCTCGATAGCGAGCTAGCGTCGCGTCGACTACAGCCTCGCGGACCTGCCTTTATGGAAGCAGTTCTACGCGAGGAAATCTCTTCTCTTGCGAGCAAAGAACGTGGAAAAACGAGAAAACATAATACTCACTGTACCACTCATTATCGTCGTCATCGTCGTCGTCGTCATCATCATCATCATCATCATCATCAGCCTGACTATACCCATTGCAGGGCGAAGGCCTCTCCCATATTCCTCCAATTAACTCGGTCCTGTGATAGCTGCATCCACTTGACCCCTGCGAACTTATTAACCTTGTCCGCCCACCTAACTTTCTGCCGCCCCCTGCTACTCATTACTTCCCTTGGAATCCAGTTTGTTACTCTAAACGACCATCGGTTATCCTCTCTTCGTACTACATGTCCTGCCTATGCACATTTCTTCTTAATTTCCACTAGAATGTCAGTAACTTGAGTTATATTTTACATAACCCACTCTGCACGCTTCCTATTTTTTAATGTTACCCTTACCATTTTTCGTTGCATAGCCCTCTGAGTTGTCCTCAACTTAAGTAGAACCGTCTTGGTTAGCCTCCACGTTTCAGCCCCACAGGTGAGAAAAGGTAAGATGCAACTGTTGTATACTTTCCTCTTGAGCGATACCGGTAAGCCGCTAGTCATAATCTGCGAGTGCTTGCCAGATGCGCTTCATCCCAATCTTATACTCCTTGTTATTTCCCTTTAATGATCCAGATCTGCGGTTACTACCTGCCCTAATGTACAGTGGTGAGCAGCCTTGTCTAGAGCGCACCGACGGCGCTATGCGGAGCAAGTCAGTGACATCTAATGTTAGGCTCTGGGTATGAGTTATGCGTCCAGTGCGCATGCGCGGCAAATCAAAGCGATGCCTGCTCACCGCTTCCTTATCCAGCCACTCCGTTGCGATTATCTTTTGCGCCGTTAGGGCGGCGCTGCCTGCATTTTTGAGGCTGTAACGGTCACCAGCGCGTCGCGATGCCGCAGTGTTCCTCGAGTATCAAAACGGCCAGATAAGCAAGCGCGAGCAATAGCGGTTTAACGCGCGTTCCTGCATACACAGCACTCGCCGCCCCGGTGATTTCCCCTTGGAGGATGTCAAGTCCCTAGATCTGTACGGATACCAAATGCGGTGTCCCATGTAGCTGATAGGTCAATGCAAGGACTTGAAAAAACAGCGCCTGCACCGCATTAAGCAACCAACTAGGCCCAATTCTCGAACTCTTAGCCTGGTGCGTGTCTGAAACGCACGATCATCTCTTATCACTTGCTCTTGCTTTTGAATTGAGCGACCACAAGATATCACTGCTCTTGCTTGTCTAGCCGCTTCGTGATTCGCGCGAAACGCGTTGGTTTTCCGACCGCTGTTGCATATCAGGCGCCTACCTGGCGGCATGATGCGCAAGCACTGAGCAGAAATGAGGCCGTGGACACGCGAGCAGGCAACACTTTATTTTGGCCACGCATGCGCACGGAACGTATAACTCAAACCCAAGGCCTAACGTTAGATGGCGCTGACTTGCTCCGCGGAGCATCGTCGGCGCGCTCTAGACAAGGCTGCTCACCACTGTACTACTGAACTTTGATAAATGATTACATTTTGCGAAGCTTTAATGTATACGTTTCTGTAAAGTTGCAAATAAACGTGCAGTGGAGGACTGGAGGTTGATTTCAGCTGGCTTTTCTGTCCCTCCCGCACAAAAGCAACAAGCAGCGACTTGCATCTATGTCACAGCGGCCGCCATCTCTGTGGTCAGAAAACGCACTGAAAAGCGAGGCGTATTGCTAATCAGCTTATCGCCAACCGGTTCCCACCTAAACGGTAGACGCTATAGACTTTGCGCATAAAGACATCTGCGGGATGTCATGTGCGGGTGTGCCGCCACAGCCCCGTATTTCGAATGGCGTGCGAGATGGCCAATTTAGCGAGCTACAACGGAGCGTTGCCATCGTTTTTCCCGAGTTTTGCAAAAACTGATAAGCTATGCGAATGTTCATCCACAAGTCTAACTACAACCATGCGTTTTACTGCAACGTTCAAAAAGTTGAAATAATTCACTTAACCATAAACTTTACCATGTAAATGAATTCACCTCACGTCCATAAGCGTGCGCAGGGTTCTACGTTAGAGGGAGCGAAGTATCCTTAGTGTTCCCGGAGACTGTGATGGGGTCCGATTGATTAGATTGGGCGAGACACTGATGAAGCGAGTCGGTTAGTTAAGCCGCCATGTTTTATTCCATAGTGGCCAACAGAGTGGTACCATTCGGCTAGATGCCGATTACAAACACTACAGTATCACCGCAGCGGCCCCCATCCCTCTTCAAGGCCCCTACATCCAAAACACAGCGCAAAGATGAGGAATGGCAATAGAACATTTATTTTGATGTGATAGAATAGCAACACATACAAAATACTCAAAGCGAGCTTTGCCGGGGATGCAGAATTGCTCCTTAATTAAGTCCCCGGCTTTCCGGAGGTAAGGCAGCTTTGAACGCAACAGACGAGTCCTCGGCCGCCAGTATAGCAAAAATATCTACATGACCATAACCAATAAGGTATGGAGATGAACTTGGCGCCCCCCCCTAAAATAATTATGAGGGGCGGCCACCCCACTGCCCCCCCCCCCCCACACACACACACACTCCTCTGCGCACGGCTATGCTTACGTCTGTCAACGTCAACACTGCATGGTACAACTGCGCCGCAAAACGATCTTCGTCTGCTTTCCATCCAAACCCGTATATCCAAAGAACGGCGGCCCACGTGGTTCATGAGCTCTCTTAGTGATGGTGGCCAGTTGTTCATGAGGTAACCTAACAATTAAGTGATGTCAAAAATTCCTGGAGCACGTTATAAATCACTTTCCGAACGCGCAGTGTTTGCACCCGCAGGTTTTCTCCCAGACCGCTGTCTAGCGCCAGCCGTTTTTGCACAATCACATTTGTTGAAATACCGCAGTGCAACTAGTCGCGGAGTCTTGACAGTCGCCAGGAGTAATGCCTCGGCAGCATACAACGACTGAGTCTCTTCTCACCCGTGAAGAACAGTGATGGAGGCCAGTTGTTCATGAGGTAACGTAACAATTAAGTGATGTCGAAAATTCCTGGAGCACGTTATAAATGACTTTTCGAACGCGCAGTGTTTGCACTCACAGGTTTTCATGCAGACCGCTGTCTATCGCCAGCCGTTTTTGCACAATCACCTTTGTTAAAATACCGCAGTGCAACTAGTCGCGGAGTCATGACATTCGCCATGAGGAATGCCTCGGCAGCATACAACCTACTGAGTCTCTTCTCCCCCATGAAGAATCTGCCATCTGGTCTCATATAATAGCCCTCACTGGGCTCAGCCCTCCATTTTCTGCGCCTGCGTCCTGCCCTACAGACCTGTTCTTTCTCTCTATCGACGCCGATCTTCCTTCCCCGCAATGGACGCAGCTTTTTAACCTCCTTCTCCAGTTCCGCTCGTCCTTCGACTGTCATCAGAGTTCCCTGTGCAAAACTTCTACTGTCACCCATCATGTCGTCACCGGCAACCACGCACCAGTGTGGTAGCGCCTTCTACCGTGTATCTGCAATTGAGCGCAAGACTATGGAAGAGCAAGTCGACAAAATGATCCAAGACGGCGTGATTCAGCCCTCTAGTAGCTCTTGGGCTTCGCCTGTTGTGCTCGTCAAAAAGAAAGATGGCTCCATCCGCTTTTGTGTAGATTGCCGCCACCTTGTTGTGCGGCAATCTACTAGACTGTGCGCAAGGGCGTCTACTCTCTTTCACGCATCGATGACTCTCTGGACTGTTTGCAACGGCAATCTAGACTCTTTTCTTCCCTCGATCTACGTTCCGGTTATTGGCAGGTCCTCATGGAAGCGGCCGACCACCTCCAAACCGCTCTTGTAACCCTTGATGGCTTATACGAATTTACAGTTATGCCTTTGGCCCTTTGTAATGTGCCTGCAACATTTGAGAGAATGACGGACATCATTCGGCGTAGACTGAAATGGAAGAGGTGGCTCTGCTATGTCAGGATAGCTAAGCGGGTGAGTTAGTGATACATTTTCAAAAAAAAAAACAGCATGAACAAACGGGGACGAAAGGAAGAAAACACAGGAACAAGCGCTGATTCTCAACTAACATTTAATCACAGGAAACACGCTTAAATAAGGAAACCGAAAACAATAAAACACCAAAACCTGAACGCACGTGCTACTATGTGATATTCAGATATGCAACCTCACAGTCACGCAGGAGCAGGGATGGTTTGCTGACACACAATCTTGCTTTCTTTACCATATTGTACGCCTCGATGATTTCCCTGGTCAACTGGTCGGGGTGTTTGTACAAAATGTCAGTAAAAAGCAAGGACGGAAAACAGGATTGACAATCGGCAATGATCAACTAGATTAGTGGAGTGATTAGATTCTAATGAGCTGAGATGTTCTCTGAGTCGTGTGTTAATACATCGTCCCGTTTGCCCCATGTATATCTGACCACAGGACACGGGGATTTTATAAACTACCCCTTTGGAGCACGGCACAACTCTCTTATCGTACTTAACGCCACAAGACGCTACTGATTTATTAGGATTGTGGGACTTATTTTCTACTACTGAGCAAATTTTATTGACCTTATTAGGGGCCGAAAAAACAACATCAACTTCATACCTATGGGCCACATTTTTAAGACCATGAGAAAGGCGATGTACATAGGGAAGGACTGCGAACTTTCTCCGTTTCTGTTCTTTCTGTGAAGACGGCAGCAATGCCGGCGATTTAAGCTTTTAAATATTTTATTATAACCCAAAGTGATAAGCTTAGCTGGATAACCTGCTTCCCCAAGTCTCTTAGCCTCATTATCGAAACTTTGTTTCATAGCATGGTGACAGGATTTTGACTACGCAGATGACAATGATGAAACAACAATTCCACATTTCACTATGCGACTTATAGTTCAGCAGCGGTTTATTGGCTCGTGATGCGCAATTCCAACGCATGTGTCCCTTCCCTTCAGTCAAACAGAAATCTAAGAATTGTATCTAGTTATCAACCGGTACCTCAGTAGTGAACTGCTAACCCTATGCATTAGCTTTGAAAACTTCTAACACTGTAGACATGTGCCTAGCAAAGTCCGTTTTTTCAATGAGAATAAAAAAAATCATCGACGTATCTGAAAATTCGGGACGGCATCCCAGCCATATCTTTCTGGATACCTCGACCCACGAATGACAGAAAAATATCACTAAGCGCAGGCGCTACTCTAGATCCAATACCCAATTTTAGTTGAGAGTCAGCGCTTGTTCCTGTGTTTTCTTCCCTTCGTCCCCATTTGTTCACGCTGTTTTTTGGAAAATCTGCTACCTCGATGACATTGTCGTCTTTTCTCCAGATTTCGACACCCACCTCTATCGCCTGAATCACGTCTTTATCTCTCTGATGTCTGCTTGCAGCTAAACAAAAAGAAATGTTATTTTGCCGCTCGTCAACCATCGTATGACACGTTGTCTCTAAGGAAGACGTCTTTCTATGCTTACCCAGCTAAACTTCATGCTGCCGCTGCCTTTTACAAGCCTACTTCTGTAAAAAACCTACGCAGCTTCCTTGTTCTGTGCCCTATTTCCGTAGGTTTATTTGAAACTGCTTCGATTGCTGCCTCCTTAACACAACTTCTATCCGGCAGTTCCGACTTTTCGCAATGGTCGCCTGTATGCGATAATGCGTTTTATACCTTGCGCTGCATTATCACTGCACCGCTCATCCTGCCGTCATTTCGGCCCGGCAGCCTAACACCGACGCTTATAGTTTTAGTCTCGGCGCTGTACTCGCACAGCGCAAACCTGGCTTTGCTGAGTACGTTCTCATAAATGCTGCGCTGCTTAGTTGTACACGGACAAAGGAACTGGAAAAACGCTGAGGTTAAGCGTTTGTCCAGTTCCTTTGTCCGTGTACAACAAGCAGCGCAGCATTTATGAGAAGATGTTCCAACTAGCCCAGTCTCAAGCACTTCTTAACTGAGTACGTTGTCGCCTATGCAAGCCGCACCCTCTGGAATCCAGAGTCCAATTACTATAGCAACCAGAAAAGAGTGCTTGGCTATCATTGGGGTCCTTATCAAATTACGCCGTTATCTCTAGGGCCGCTCTTTTGACGTCGTGATGGACCACCACGTGCTTTGCTGGCTATCCTCCCTGAAAAACCCCTCCGTCCGCCTCACAAGATGGACTCAGCGTATGCAGGAATATGACGCCTTACAATACATCTCACAATAGGTATCTATACAATATCGCTACAACGCGAACATTGAGCGGAACGTCCGGCGATCCGTCGTAGCTTGTTCCAGCACACGCACAAGCGTCGGAGCGAGCGTTGTGCGGTTGTCGTCATCGTCTTCCTTGAGCGTCAGGCGCTGAAGATTCCGGAGCCGAATGCTGGTCATTTATATTTTTCTGCTCTGCCACACTACCGACGTGCTAGCCTGAGCGCGGCGCGTGAATCCGAGCACCTATACGCAACGCGCAGCTGCGTTCCGCGCCACTCCAGCGGCCGTCTCCGCCACAGTGCTCGCAGCCATTCAAGCTGCCGACATGGTATACCAAGTCGAAGGTTTCTCCATCAGCCATGCCGAGCTTGAAGCTGACTCACACCGGGTACTTGTCATGAAGGCACCCTGTGCAGCTGGGGCCCATCATCTCACCGTCTCGCCACCGCCTGCCTCGTCCATTACTCCAGCTCTACCACCATCACCAACAAGTGCCCACCATTAGGGGGTACTGCCTTTCTCCACCACGCTTCGCTTCCTCGTCTCCCAGCGGAGGGCTTCGAAATAGTCTTCAGACTCGGAGGGGGCTTGACGCTTGACTTCCGCACTACCACTAACAGAGCCCTGCTCCAAATTCTCTACACCTTTGCTTCCATCGTTTACGACACCACCCGCACTGCCGACGATGTACGAATCAACCAGCACAAAAATTTCAAGACACTTAGGATCACGTACGTGCATGAAGGCGAAAGCTTGCTTGCGGTGCGGTATTACCGATTACCACGTTTCCTCCTATTGTGCGCGCACTTGACTAGGCAGCTTAACCGTCCGTGCTTTTTCTGCTTCTGTGGCAACGTTCTCCACTATTCCTACCCCTCTGGGACAGTGTCACACTTCCCTCCCATCTACGAAAATGCCCGCTATGCTAGGTCACGTGGTGTGGTGAGGTGACTAAGGCATGCAATCGGAGGCACATATGTCGGTTAGAATCCCCAGTGTTAGCTTAACTGTCAGTTGCATGACAGGCAGACGCCACCCGGGACTCTGCATGCAAGTTTGATATGGAAGATGACAAAACCTGGCGCCACACAGAGGTCCGCTAGTGGCGTCAAATGGCGCGCCAGAGGCGACAGGGGAGGCAAGTGCGCTGCCACAGGAGTATCATCTTGTGCATGCCGTTGTCTCACTCTTCACTTCGGTAGCTCGGCAACGGCTGGCGTTACAGTTGCTATTGAAACTATCACGCGAGCAAGCTACGAAGATATGGATCGTGGGGCACGAAGATCAGATATCGGGTCTTTATTATATCTCGTTACGACATACTATACCCTCAACCACTTTACCCTAGTTACCACAATGAACATTTGACTTATGATGTTCCGGCACGGGAATTCTGGTATCACCATTTCCAGAGACGTTTTCTGCATTACATGAAACTTTCGCCCTAATGGCTATATCGCTAAGCCGCGTGCTTGTCTCTATCTCCAGACCTCTGAACTCCACATGTGTCTCGTCTCTTACCTTCTTCGTACTTGTATAGCTGCCCTGACAACACTGTCCTCGCCATTATATGCAACACAGTGGGCTCCAGAACGCAGGACGAGATAGTCCAATGCCTACAATCTATGGATGTCAAACTCCCTACGCTATCGCTGATGCTTTAGATAGCGCTCTAAATCCAACATAACCGTCGACACACCCACCGTAACCCGTACCATCGTCCTCAACTTCGAGACCTACAGCTGCCTCCTGTTCCTCCCAAAAACCGAGACCTTCAGGAAATGTTTGTATCTTGGCCACTGCCCGAAATTTGCGCCAAGCCCAAGTCTGCCTTCTGCCAACGCTTCAGCCAGACCTAAAATGCAGTCGTGCCCCCACCTGCGTCCTCTGCTGCACTCTGTGGAAGCGGGTCCATGTGACGAGCTCGCATCCATGCAGCGCCCACTTCGACCTGAACGGCCCGTCGTGATCTCCGGCCATCTTCAAGCTCCAGCTTTCCCAACTAGAGCCTCCCAGCGGGCCTATCCTCAAGACTGCAGCCTTCCCGTCACTGCTGTGTATTCCACGGTGCTCGGTCTGCCAGCCGCCACCGCCCCGTCTCCTTCCAGAGTCTGCCCCAGTGCGAGGTGTATACCGCCCTTTCTCATCAGTAATCATCAGTAATTCCACCACCACCAACGACGTCACCAATAAGCTGGAAATCGGAGCCCCACAAGCTCCCAAATGATGGCCCTCGAGGCCATCAATTGGGGAACTGCCACCCCCAGGAACTGCCACTCCCTCGTGTCCGCAGTAGTTGCGAATGAGAAGAGGTAGAGGTTAATGAGTGGTGTCAATCGATTGAGGGTGACGTAATGTTGTGTCCGGAAAAAGTATTTAGACCAAAAAGGTAATTAGGTAATTAATTAGAGGCAAAAAAATGTAAAAGTAAAGGCGAAAGTGGTCTCATTAGCCAATGGCTTAGCGCCACATTTGAATGTATCAAATACTAAAATAGTTAATTAAATCAGTCAATTAGGGTGACGGCAAGATGTATCAAATACTAAATAGATAATTAAATCAGTCAATTAAGGTGACGTCAAGGATGTGACTTCACGCAACCTGAAGTCGAGCAAAAAAAAAGGGCACATGAAGGGATTGGCGCAGAATTTGATAGTACCAGACTAAAATAAGTCAGTCAGTTAGGGTGACGTCAAGAATGTGACGTCACGCAACCGGAAGTAGAGCCGAAAAAGGGCATATGAAGGAATTGGCGCGCAATTTGAAAGTACCAAAGACTAAAATATGTAAACAAGAAGTGAATTAAGCAAATAGAAGCCACTAAAAAGAACCAACAACAGCATCCATGCTTTCTTATTACTCCAATGCAGATTCTGCTGTGCTCTTTAATTTTTTACATGTAGGTGCTCCATTCTCGCCTCTTGCAACCTTGTGGACGTTGTCGCTTTAAAGACCGGTCGCAAATTAGCTCCTGTCTTGTAATGCAACTTATGCACTCACAATATCTACCTCTTGGAAAAAAATATTCACTCAGGTTTATTACTCCATGAAATGATTCCCGTGCTGCGCTTCAGTCTGCCGATTACTCCTTCTGTAACCCCGACTTGTGGCATGGCGGCCTTTTCTGTGCAAGTTTTGTTTTTGACGACTGTGGGCCATATTTTTCTTCGGTTCAAGTTCTCAGTATTTTGGTGTTCTAACTCGTTTCAGAAGCGCCCCACTGTGTTAGCTCAGTGGTCAGGTCGCTCGACTGCAGATCCCAAGGACGCAGGGTCGATCCCGGTAGTGGCGACCGGTTTTCGACGGTGGTGGGAAACATTTATTCGCTATTTTGCACAAGGGGTTGTTTGGGACTAAGCCTTATTGACCCAGGTCCTCACAATTCGAGCTCCTATTCCGGATCCCCAATGGCGTCTAACGCCGCTAGCGCCCTATAGCGACCAAGGTCCGTTGGGACTTTAGGTCAGGACAGCTCAGCGGTGCCGCCTCGCAGACCTCCCTAGAAGAGTGGGTTATACATTCAAAGACATAACTACATATTATAAGGACAGGGCTTCTAGATGAGCTAGATAACACATCAACGACCTATGGTTACAGAGCACTCTGAAAGGCCTTCTACTGGGACGTTACCGAATATCCGGGAGGCTTATCGACCAGCGATTACCCCCGCCAACCTTCCTGCACCGGCAGACGTCGCCGGCGTAATGGTTGGACCCAAAAACGGGATTATACGCCTTGCAACCGGCTCGTACGACTGCCCTCTATTTCCTGCAGCAGTCGCGCGGATTGCAGTGTTATACAGGCGCTTACTGCGCCCCGATGCGTAAGCGTCTTGGTTGCGGGCAGGTTTATAACAGACCTTATTCCTCCTCGAATGCTGCTGCCTCCAGAAAATGAAGAATAAAAGGCTCGCAGGCCGTGGTAAGCGAGCCGAGTCGTGTGCGCAGGGAGGTTGCTGTTAGAGGGAAGGGAGGGGGCGGTTCAGGTTGGAAGCCGCAGTATTTCGGATGGGGCTGCGGTGCGAGCGCGATCACGTGACCCCGTATCGCCCAATGGGAGCAGCAGCCGGAGGCAGCAGAGAGTCTCTCCATGGCGGAAACGGGCCGTCGACTCGAGGCGGCGTCCCGAAAATTGGGTCAGCGTTCCAGCGGCGCGGAATCAGCAAAGAAAAGCGAAACTGAACCGAAGGGAACAAGCAAAGGTAAAAGGAAAAGTATGAAAATAAAGAAATAGACGCAGCTCTTAAGGGGGGTTGGAGGGGAAGGAGTGCAAAGTAGAAAGCAAAAGAGAAAGGGAGATTGCGAACGCTTCGAAAAGCTTCTCCTTAAGTGAGGGTGGGGGCCTCCTCGAGGAAAAGTTCCCACAGCACTACTACTAGTCCGAGAGACCACGACCACGCTCAGAACTCACGCACGCACACACACCGTCGCTTTCGAAGACATTCGCCCGCTTGGCGAACGAATACAGAGAGGGAAAGCGAAAGGTGAAAGAGGCACTCAGACTAGCACTGTCTTCTCTTTTTGGTCGTTTTCTTAACATTCGGTTTTGGATTTCGGGCTTCGTATTTCGTGCGCCGTGGGCGCCATCCAGACTCTCCCAGGTGCCCTGCGTCGTCTGCTGCGGGTTACGTCGTCTGCTACTTGCCCCCTCGGTAGTCTGCCAAAATAGACGTCTTCCAAGGCAGTGGTGGTCGTCTAGCCTCCGGTATAGTACGTGATCGCGTTGAAAGGCCTTTTTGGCTTTTTGTTTGCTCATTGTCCGTTAAAATAGACAGGCTGCGAGAGAGAGACATCGCCTCTCGGTTCTGAAATAGACATCTTCAGTGGCAAGAATCTTCGCGGAAAACAGCGTTTTCTTCAAGGACCGGCATTCAACCGTCGTCGGGAGGTCGAAGCACAGTGTCCACCACTTCCAGAGGAGCTTCTTCCAAGCATCAGCCGTCAGCCAGGCTCTGCTACGACAGAAAGCTGCGCGTTATTGTGTGTTGTGTGGTTTCGTAGTGAACGAAGAAGGTTCGTAGTGACCAACGTGGATTACGTGCCGCTTGTGAGACTGTGACCCACCAGGTCACTGGCGTGTTCTCTAGCAGGCGGAAGCAGCCGCCGGGCCTGCTTTTAAGCTCTTCGAGGCGAAGATGCGTGTTCTGCAGCACGTCCCAAGGAGCGTGGCCATGATTCTGCTAGGCGCCATCGTCCTAATTGGTGAGTGTTCCGAGCAAGGCGTGAGTCTATCGTCTCTCGCTCCATACTCTTTCGGTCGATGCCCTCCAACCTGCCGCTCGTGTTGAAACTACTCTAGATTTCAAAGGAATGCTATTCACCAAGTAAAGAAGACCTAACACCGAACAGCCGCGGACTTCTGTTCAATTTTTCTCGTCTCCAGAAGGCAAATGCTTCGATGACCCGCTTTGTCTTCGTCAAGATAGCATCTGGACTGAAAAAGTAACACTTCCTTATGGTGCACGTAAGGATGTTTATCGACCCCAATATCGAATGCACTCCGCCGCCACACTATCTGCGCGCTATATATCAGCGGCGGAAATTGATTTCTACGGTAACGTATCCGGAGCTTTGTACACCACTGAGATGACTTGATGTTGTAGCTATGTTTTCATCAGGAGAAAGTTGTCTGCGGGAGGCTGTTCACTTAAGATTGGTACAAGTCGCTAGGAATGCGATGAGTAAACAAATTATCCATTAGTCGGTATTCAAAAATTGCTGAAAAGCGCGCCGAGCGGTGCGGATAGTTTGGTTTAGTTTTGCCCGATCATGAGATTTATATCTAGAAAGTGCAGCTTTATCAAGGTATGTTGGAAAAAGTTTTGACCCGTGTGGTACATCAAATGGAACAACAACAACAACGACAACAAAACGACAATTGACCATGATTTCGAAGTGGCATAAACTAGTTCTGAGCCAATATTTTTATGATGAAATCACGTTCCTCCCATTTCAAACAAGGTTATAATAGGGTTATACTGACGAGATACCGCTTTCTAAATAAAAAGGTATTATAACAGAAAACGGCGCTTCTGAAAGGAAGACAACAGAGATCAGATTGGGTGTCGGCACCAGTGATCGCTTACTGAAACTTAGTGCGATAGCGTTTAAGTGAGATAATTCGTTCAATAGGGCGATAAACAATATGTGACGCGTCAGATCAGTAGGCCAACTTTTGCATCATTACCACTGCGCACTTCATCACACCGGGTCGGCGAAGGCGAAAAATTAACACTTAAAATTAAACAATGCGTACCCGTGACACTCTACCCCATCCACAGCGTCACATGTTTGAATCGATGCCGCTGAAAAACAAAAAACAAAAAACAAAAAAAAAGCAAAAAAACAACAACAAAGGCTTCAATTCTGAACATCTGAATGCAAGCACTTTTTACTAGACAACTAAACCTCAGAATGCATCAGATGTCATAAGGTAGTAAAGAGAAAAACCTTATGAATTTTATAAGGTTTTTCTTTTTAGTTATGTCAGGTACGTTGATACCTTATCGTCCAGCAAATAAAAATAGCTGCGTGGTCCAAATACGGAAAGAGACCAGACAGTGCTGTTTATCATATATCATTATCAAATCCGGTGTGCTTTAGGCAGGGATCGACGCAGGAGATTAGGATTACGCTAAAGACATTTTTTTTTTTTGCCGTTAAGATCCTTTACGTGATTCGATAAGAAGCTGATGCGTCCTCATGGAGTGAAAAAATGTCGTTTTATAAAACGACATTTTTTATACACGTGAAAACAAGAACAATAACACTCAAAGGTGAAAAAAAAAACAACAAAAAAACAACGACAGAAGCAATCGCTGTAGCTTTTGTGAAGCAAGCACGAAATAATTTTCGCCTTAGTTCTTTGAATGTCTTTTTAGCCATGAATATTCGTGAGTGAAGAAGGTGCCCATTTCAGTGAATATCAAGCTGTAAACCCGCCTGATCTTTTTTCACCAGGACTCTTGTGTGTATAGCACCCAGCGGCAGCGTTTTCTTCAGCAGTTTTTATTAGAACAAGCATTGTATGGTTGAGATCCCTACCGTTCCCTTCTAGAAACTGATGCTAACACATAGATGATATTTGCCAAGTATGGATCCCTTAGTGGCCTGGTTAGAGCAATATGATTTGAGTGACGACCTAAACAATGGAGATTCTGTCTACTCCCCTTTACCCCCATCCATGGCCATGAGCCTTCCTATTCAATAAAGGACAATCAATCAATCAATCAATCAATCAATAAATCAATCAATCAATCAGTCAATCAATCAATCAATCAATCAATCAATCAATCAATCAATCAATCAATCAATCAATCAATCAATCAATCAATCAATCAATCAATCGATCAATCAATCAATCAATCAATCAATCAATCAATCAATCAATCAATCAGTGGTTGAGAGGAACGACGAAGACAGCATTTTAACGCTCATTGCGAAAAGCTGAGAGGGAATGAAATAGTTATGCTTTTTTTCCGAACAAATGTGCGCACACCTCGCCTTGTGATAAAGCAGTGCATATCATACGACAAGTGGTTCAGTTCGTATGAGGGGGCCTCAATTATTGCCACTGGCTGAAATGGAGAGTCTGTATTTTGTTCATAATCATCATCATCACCACCATCACCACCATCATAATCATCATCAGCCTGACCCACTGCAGGGCGAAGGCTTCTCCCATATTTCTCCAATTAACCTGGTCCTGTGCTAGCTGCATCCACTTGGCCCCTGCGAACTTCTAACCCCCATCCGCCCACCTAACTTTCTGCCGCCACCTGCTACGATTTCCTTCCATTGGAATTCAATTTGTTACCCTAAGCGACCATCGGTTATCATCTCTTCATACTAGTCCTTCCTAGGCCCATTTCTTATTCTTGATTTCTACTGGAATGTCAGTAACTTGAGTTATTTCTCTGACCCACTCTCTCTTAACGTTACCCCTACCATGTTTCGTTCCATAGCCCTCTGCGTTGTCTTTAAGTAGAACCCTCTTCGTTAGCCTCCACGTTTCGGCCCATAGGTGAGTACAGGCAAGATGCAACTGTTGTATACCCTCCTCTTGAGCGAGTTTTGTTACACGCACGGAAGTCAGTGAAGCTCGTCGCTTCCCTTAAGTTCACTTAGATGTTTCTTGTTTATTTGCTGATGCCCAATGAACTGTACGTATCGTCCAACTGAAATAAAAGAAAGAAAGAAAACGTTTTGCCTTTTTTGGCGTGTATTAAATACTTTTTAAATGCTCAGAGGTATGTGCCATTTTGTCTCAGGTCATCATCACCATCATCATCATCATCATCATCATCATCATCATCATCATCATCATCATCATCATCATCATCATCATCATCATCGTCATCACCGTCGTCATCATCATCATCATCATCATCATCATCATCATCAAATGCTCAGATCTATATGGGGGGGGGGGGGGAGTTCGTGAGCTGACCCTACATCATCAGTGTATACCAAATTGTAAGGTTGGTAATAGGGTACTATCGCAAAGAAAAACAAGTGCACCACGAAATCACCTTTAGAGTTTAATTGCAATGTTGGCGAACACTGGAACTAGAAAATTGCGAGGGCGACAACCAAAACCTATCACGTACAACTATATTTAGCGCTTTGTGATAGTGTGAGCCGATGCGGCTTCGCCTGCAAGCTCTTGGGGATGAATTTATAATTTAAATTTCATAATTGACTTGCTTTTCCTGGGATGCATGCAGACAGTGACGATCTGTCTGACCCATCGCACAATATCGACGTTCGCTTTATCATCGGCGTCGGTGAAGCCGGGCTGCTTCATTCAGCGTTTTTTATAGGGCCGCTTGTCATGTTTCGTGTAAGCAAGTTATCGCTGGCGCGCTTCGTGCCGAAGAAGCCGGTCTTTGGAATTTGGGAAACCTCTGCCGACATACGAATGCGTGAGAGGAAGTGCTACATTTTCACACCGCAGGTGTTCAGATTTCTGCCGTTGTTTGACGTGGCAACGATACGGGCAAGGAGTCACGGTTGGATGCTTTAAGATTGAGCCCAAACCAAGCGCACGCGAACACGCGAGCCGAAAAGGCCGCGTTCTTGACGGGGAAAAAAGCTGGTATCGCAAAAGAACGGCTGTATCGGCCCGATGCATGCCAGAGATAAACCTTCGCTTGAAGTTTTAAATCAACCCTCGACGAAACCTGATGGGAGCAGACCAGCTTCGCCCGGGCCGGCGAAAGGCGAGCACCATATCTGTATAGGATAGTTCCGTCGGATAACCACTTTCCGTACGCGCTTCCGTTGCTAGAGCCCGCTGTGAAGCAATCTGTACAACGCTCGCGCGCGCCGTTTTACTTTTTGGAAACCCGTGCTATAAGAACAAAGTTTCTTCCGGCGCCGATTTCCGCCTGTGCTTCCTGCATGGTTGTTTTCAGCTCTGAAACATCGGTGCAAGGAGCGGTCGCCCCAATCGATTCTTCCTCCCTGGAGCTTGCTTTCCTTAGTTCGTGCCGACTGCTCTTCCTGTGCTGGAGGCCTCTTTCTTGGCTCCACGGAATATCCGCATCATCGTCCCAGATGGTGCAATCGCTCAGGCAGTTATGCCAGAGACGCTCTTATTACGCGTTTTTGCTCATAAATGACGGTGAGCATGTAGTGCTATCGCTCCGGACTGCGTCGTTAGTTTCCCGAGTCGTTGTCTTCTGACCGGTAACATTGCGCTGCGCTGCACCAAGATATCGTATTGTTAAATTATTTCCGTACTTCCGTTTCATGGGGAACGTAATTATACGGGTTATTGGTATCGGACGTGAGCTTCTGATCATTCGTAGTTATGATTATAGTGCTCTGCGATTCCATTATGGGCCCCCAGCAAGTCCGGAGCCAACGTTGTGGGCAAAACATTACTAGGACACTAAAACTCCGCCTTAAAGGGAACGGCGCGAGAGCGCAGGAAACCACCGCGCATATAAAGCCCCGATTTGCCTCTTCGACCAAGCGTATGAACGTACAGGTGCGGGCATAAATAAGTAAAAGGATCATGCTTTTTCCGTTCACATTTAAATCACGACTTCTGCACCGGAGATAAGAAAACAATATTTGTCCAAGTGATAAGGCACTGGCGTTTACTACCAGTTCGCACATACTATGACTGCCAGTTTCAATTACGCAACATGCGAAAAGTTTTTGAAGGAAATTGCGTGCTCCGTTTATCATGAGAGGTATCATGAGGTCATCATGAGGTATCACGCACATTCTAGTGGAAATTAAGAAGAAGAAATGGACATGAGCAGGACATGTATTGCGAAGAGAGGATAACCGATGGTCGCTTATGGTAACAAACTGGATTCCAAGGGAAAGAAAGCGTAGTAGGGGGCGGCAGAAAGCTAGGTGGGCGGATGAGATTAAGAAGTTCGCAGGGGTCAAGTGAATGGAGCTAGCACAGAACCGGGTTAACTGGAGAAATATGGGAGAGGCCTTTGCCCTGCAGTGGGTAAAGTCAGGCTGATGATGATGATGATGATGATGATGCGTGCTCCGTTTACTTTTGTCCGCACCGGTACATGTACATACCTGCGTGGTCTAGAAGTGTACAATGCCTGACTCGGCATCCAAAAAAGCATTGGAAGGTTGATTCTTATTACACCTTCCCGCCTCAAACGAGCTACTTGAAATGGCAGTTCCTTCTAACTTTCTGATGTCGTGCGGTCTCGTTAGGTCGCACAAACCATCGCATACCCAGTGCTCCGCCATGTCATCTGCCAGCTACCCCCTTGCCAGCGCCATGATCGTGATTGTTGGCTCAACGTCGACGGCGGATTTTAAGGCGAAAACCTTTAATAGATCATGATGTGGACAAAATGTGTCCAGTTTTTTGCGGCTGCTCTGATTGGCCGAGGCGGGATGACGTCATAGAGGTCTCGACCAATCACAGAGCACCACCACAGAATGCGCGAATGCGTGCCTCAAAATGGCAATCAATGATCAAATACTAATTGACTAATTATATGATTAACTAATTACTAATCAAGCAATTAATTGATTGAACAAATAATGACTTATCAATTCAGTGATTATTAGTTACCTACTTAATGACTACTAAGTAATTAAATAATTACTAATTAGTGCCACTTGCGTAGCAGAATGCAGACTCACGCTTTCGCCTTTCACTACTTCAGTCGCTAAAGTCCTTCGTAATTTTTCTGTGTAACGAGCCCTTTAGCTATATCGCGTTAAAAATCACGGGCCTCCCTGCTGGTGGTAGGTGACATAGGCCGTGCACTGACTGGGCATCGCGTTGTGTGACGTCACAAGATCATATGACGTGGCCGCGTTGTCAGATGTTGCCAAATCTGACTCCGCCTTTGAGATGGGAGAGAGATCAGGATACAGCCCTCCAGGACAGTTGGGCGCTGAATTAGACACGATGCCCCTAGCTCAAGCAGGCATGTTCGTATTCCATTACCTACGCAGAGTAGCATGGCAGTGAACTCAGAACGCCGATAATTAAATTCTCTGTTTTTCGTTAAAGAGTTTCTCTCTTTTCTCGCGTCTTTATAGCTACGTTGGGTGGTCTCTCACATAATGGCGTTATTAATTACAATTGCATGCTCATGGGCGTGCGCCGGATAATAGAGGCACAAATATAAACGTAAAGCAGTTAAGCGAATAGAAAAAAAAATGTTTGTACGCTAACGAAAATCAACGGCGAACGGGATCGAGTCCCTAATGTTGTCGAGTAATACCATTAAAGGCGACGTTTAACTGTCCCCCAAATAATTTTGAAGCGAAACACTTCACTAGGCTAGCCAACTACGAGTCTCGCGTGTGCTCCGTCGTTGGCAGGAGCTGCCAACTCGGGTCGCTCCTTTCATATGGGAGGGTGATATCAGAATCAGCCTGCCAGAACTCTTTGCATTCACATTATCCCTAGAACACGCAGACACGTCCATACGACTCAGTTAAAGCGAGACTTTATATGTCGGCTGGGAGCTTACGCTCTCGCTTCATACCCTTAAGGCTGAGGTTAAGTGTCCTCAATAACGTAACGCCCAGCACTAATAGGTTGGAATATGGGGATAGTGTAGCAGGTAAAAGAAGTTTTAGCTTCCATCAGGGTTTAACTAGAGCTAAACCACAGCTATTTCTTTTCTTCCCGTGTACCCGCAGCAACGCTCGATAGCCTCTCTTATTCGGGAAATCTAATACACCAAAACAATCTTGTAAATGCTTTACGAAATGCCTAGTAGCGCGTGATCTTTGCACAGTGCTGATTTGGGCTGTTACTTTTATTGCGAAAGCAATACTGCTAGCACTTCGAGCCTTTGGCGTGTCGTGGCGCCTCCATACATGACCTTGCACGTGACCGTGTGACGTCACGCCAGACCGAGAGACGGGGCCCCAGCTCGCGCCATCGGATGGGGGCGGTGAGTTTTTACAGGAGCCGCAGCGGTGACGTCACGCCATTTTCACGTGACCGTGTGACGTCACGCCAGACCGAGAGACGGGGCCCCAGCTCGCGCCATCCGATGGTGGCGGCGAGTGGCTCGGCTCCTCGCAGCAACAATAGCAACAGCCAAGTAACAATGTATAGCCATAAGTTAATCAAGGGCAATCATGGCACACCACCAGTCGAACAAGGCGCAGCCAAGGGTATTGATTTCGCAGTCTTCCAGGCTTAACCAAGCTAAGCCTTCAGACAACTTTTTTTTCTTAGAGAAAAAAGCGGGAGAAGGGGGGGAGGGGGGAAGGTCCCGAAGCGACTCAGGCTGTAGCGGAGGGCTACGGGAACTTGGACCACTTAGTGATCTTACGTGCACTGACATCGTATAGTACACAACGAGCTCCTTGTATTTGCCTCCATCGAAACGCGGTCGCCTGAGTGGTTGAAGAAACCTGTTAACCTGCTCACGGCTCGTAACGCCCGTAGATACGGTTTTAGCAGCTCGCTGCCTCTCTGCCACGTTTCGGGACTGGGCTTTTAGAAGTTCATCTTCACGCTCATTTGCTGCCCGTTTTCCTTAACGCGTTCACTTGAAAAGTAATAAAGGGGAGCCTAATATATAGAAGAAAGAAAAATCTGCCATTTTCTGACAGTTCGTTGCTCTCGGGAGTAGCACTTAATCCGTCTGCGTCAATTATTTTCGTCGTGCGGGGCGCTCCTGAGCGCTCACATGATATAGTTATCCTCCTCAGACGAAAATCGCTGTTACGCGGGTCACGGCAGGATCCATCAAGAAAAAACAAAAAACGGTTCGTGGTGAAGAAACAAAAATTAATGCCGGAGAGATTAACGACAGAAGGGTACTCGCTTCGAGCCAGGTTTTCGCAAGAATCGCGCTACGAAGTTAGGAAACGGCGTCTTCCTCTTGGCCGTCCTGATTTCTTCTTTGTTTTCCTTTTCCGTCCGGTCACGCGCGCGCGAATCGCTCGCCGCGTTCGGGCTCGAAGGTGCGCCAGTGAGCGGCTAAATCGTTCTTGCATTCTTTTTTTTTTCTTTCGCTTTGCTTATCCGTATGAAGTCGGCGGGAAGCGTAAAAAAGGGCTATTCCTGTCCCAATCCTCACGCGTCGTCTGATGCTTTCGTAGCAGGAAGCGGACAGACGACGAGCAGACGGAACGCGGCGAGATTGTCGTCTGCATGGAGCAGACGCCGCGGGGCACAGTGACCTGATGACGCCATTAATAGCGCCCCTTGCGAAACTTTGCACAGCCCACGTAGTTTGGAAGAAAGTGGCATGCTGCTTGGCTCTACACTTGGAACTTGGGCCTACTGCACATGTTACCAGAGTGAAAAAATTGCAGAAGGAATGGGGGAGGGGGGGGGGGGGGGGCAGGGCGCGACAGCGTTGAATGGCTTCCGTCAGACAGCTTCCCATGCGGACCCCTTATTCGCGCATATGTCCACGATTTATCGCTAATCCCTTACTATGCGCCTGCATTATCTCGCACACGCTCATCAACAAACAGTCGCAAGTCACCACATTATTTAACGACCGTCCAACAGTATAGAAAGCCGTGCTTTAAACTTTTCGACGGAGGCGAAGAGAGGTGGCATCCGTATGCTGTGCGATGTCAGTGCGCGTTAAAAACACCCCAGGTAGTCGAAATTTTCTGAATCGTCTCTCATAGCCTCAGTCGCTTTGGGACGTTAAACCTATACAAACCAAACCAAACCAAACCAAACCAACGTGCTTGCTTTGTCTAGATGTAGTGTGCCAGAATTTTTGGATCCAAAGGGTTCGGGTGCGTTAGACGTCTAACTATCCCATTTGTAAAAAGCTCGTGTTTGCAGTCCCTGCCCTCTTGGCCATGTCATGTGGTCTCGTGATATCACACTTCTCGCCGAAAACTCAGTGCCGCGGTGTGTCAGTGTCAGTAGTCTGTTTAGACCCGTACATCGGAGCACCTGCAGAATATGTGCAACTACCAAGGCTTCCAGGGATGATGAAGAGACTTCACAGGGCAATGAAAAAAAAAAAAAAAATAGATCTTCAGCTAGTGGTTCTGTAAGTGGCTTTTTTCCAAAAGCTGACCCTGTGGCTTGTGGACATTTTTCCAGTCCTATATGTGTTGTGGGACTTAAAGTCAGCGATGATCAACGAGCTGTGAGGCGAATGGTTTCAGGCGACAGCCTTCATAATGGCAAGAGATGGTCATGACCAGCTAGCGTTGCCAGTTCCGTTTAATATAGGCGAATGCGGGCTTCTTTTTTCAGGGAGTCGCTTGCCGCGTTTTTTTTGGGCTTATGCACTTTTTCTGAAAATATTGTTATTTTAGTGCCTGTCACGCGCGTTTGTCGTTAAATATACGCGGTAGAAGTAGTAGTCACAAAGTACGATATTGCCCCTATTCATTCATCACTGTTTTGACGCTTTTCCAGCACTCGTGGTCGTCTATGTCGAAGTGTGTTGCCGGTGTTCTTTGTGCAGAATGGCTTCGAAGTGGGCAAAATATGGCAAACGATATTGTAGAGAGTGGGAAAAGGAAACACAGCTCGAAGAATGGTTACGCTCAGTCACCGGAGATAATAAAAAAATCAGCATGTAAGTATTGCAAGTGTGAAATCCGCGCTCATCATGCCGACGTCGTTTACTGGAACAATGGAAGGAACTCAAGCTTCACTTCACCATCTGCAAGGACAAGTACCGTTGCTATGACGCTGAGATTCTGTCCGAAATGTATCGGGATCCTATCAACAAGCTGTACCTAGTGTTCCTGAACCTACTGCTGCAAGAATTCCCAAGAATCAATAAGCTATTCCAACTTCAAACTGTAAATCAACTGAAACTGGTTGACTGCCTTCAGAACCTTTTCCGGTCATTGATTTGCAGAGTGCTCAACCCGTTGTACATCCCAGCTGCAGGAGAAATACTTTTGGAAGTCAGCCTGGAGGACACTGCGACCTACCTTCCACTTTCTACTGTGGACTTTGGAGTGCTATTCAACATCGAGGTGGCAGCTTCTAAACTTAACGCCGAGCAAGAAAGAGACGTTAAATTGAGATGCCGGGATTTCATTTTTGAGGCTGCAAAGCAAGTGCACCTTAGGTTTTCTCCCAACATTCAGCTTTGGAATTCCATGAAATCATTCTCGCCCGAGAACCGTACTGAGTCAGGTAGAACTGTCCCTTCAGGATGTGCCTCTCCTCAAACTGTTCAAAGGAGATTTAGAACTCCTGGACACTCAGTATAGACAGCTGTGCCTCCTTCCTTGGAAAAAGTAAGCAAAAAGGACGCTCTTCTTTCTGGGTAGAAGGTCTAGATTTCAAGGATGCAAGCGGTGAAAGTTGTTTCAAGGAAATGGCAGAGTTCGCTCTGTAGTTGTTGGCCATGCCCCTCAGCAAAGCCGATGCCGAGCGCGTGTTCTCGCACCTGAACCTGGTGAAGTCGCGCCACCGAAACAGAATGAAGAATCCTATGTTGAGCGGCATCTTGCGCGTACGTGATGGCCTAAAATTTCGAAGTGTTTGCTGCCGGGACTTTCAACCTACATTAAATATGTTACAACATTCAACTCTAAAAACATGTACGGTTCCGAAGCGGACGCGGAGGATTTTCCTGACGAGTCTAACACCTCCGACGATGACTGTTTGTAGTTGAGCCGTGAAATCAAACATACGTTGGAGGAGCCAACAAGTACCTTCATTCATGTATACTGGCAAACGAGCAATGAACAGGATGTAGGCTACCCTGGGGACAATGTTAAAAAGTACATGAGTGTTTTCGCTCATTCTTGTGGATATCGTCACTGTTCAAAATAAAGGGATTTGTTCACCTTCCCTTCGTATTTCTGTGATTATTGGATACTATAATTAAACGATTTTCAAGAATGAGAAAATTTGTTATCGTCCGCTTCTTTTGGGCTTCTTAGTAAAAGTCACGCCGCTTTATTTGGGCTTGTCCTGGGGTGGCTATTTGCTTATTTGATCGGCGGCATCTGGCAACTCTGTGACCAGCCCTTCGCGCTTCGAAGAAGCAGACTTAATTTTAGTTGGTCGCTTGTAGTACATCTTGCTCGGAGTCAGTGAGAGTCGACCTTAACCGGTGCGTAGCATATCTTTATAATATGTAGGGATGCTGTATGAGAAGGTACAGAAATGAAAGCTGGGTGGGTTTGACTGCTCTAAGGTTGGTTAATGAATAATATTTTCGTGCACAAAGGCAAGAAAAAGAAAACACGATTTAATGATGAACCATACCTGCATTGGAATTGTGATATTCTCAACTAATGCTAAATGATTTCCTTATGTTGGCGCACTCTAGCTTTGGCTATCTTCCAGAAGTTTTTTTAATGGCCAAATAATTTACAAGAATCATCATACTTATTATTATCATTAGTCTGGATAAGTTCTTGCAGAATAAATGTTTCTAGACTTAATCGCTAATTAGCCCTGCCCCAAACCAGTCGCGGCCACCATATCACCATCACACACACACACACACACACACACACACACACACACACACACACACACACACACACACACACACACACACACACACACACACACACACACACACACACACACACACACACACACACACACACACACACACACACACACACACACACACACACACACACACACACACACACACACACACACACACACACACACACACACACACACACACACACACACACACACACACACACACACACACACACACACACACACACACACACACACACACACACACACACACACACACACACACACACACACACACACACACACACACACACACACACACACACACACACACACACACACACACACACACACACACACACACACACACACACACACACACACACACACACACACACACACACACACACACACACACACACACACACACACACACACACACACACACACACACACACACACACACACACACACACACACACACACACACACACACACACACACACACACACACACACACACACACACACACACACACACACACACACACACACACACACACACACACACACACACACACCTGCAATTTAAACTAAAGTCGTGTCTATAAGGAATTGCAAATGGGTTTGATACCTCCGAACATCTTTTTCGCAGACATAGTACAATCAGGGGCGAAAATGCCGTTGGCATCTTTCCTATGAGTGTGCTCAGTCTATGGTCGAGCACCCAAAGACTATAAATGCTGCATGCGTTCTAGGAGAACAGCGCTGCGGCAAAATTCGTTGAGACCGGGACCTTTTTTCTTTAGCAAGCACAGGGGTTTTAGTGCACGACTGCTTCTGCTTAAAGTGTCCATTGAAACCCGGTCACCGCCATCGGTAGTTAATGATGGCAGTTAAAGTAAGATGAATATGCGCTTGCTGTATACAGAAGGGCTTTTCGCACAGTTGCGTCCAGTCTGTAGTAGGGCCGAGTGTTACTGTGAGTCTTATTATGATTTGTCTTTCTGAGCACACTGCTTTGCTTCAAGTATTAAATAATACACTGATACATTCGAGTGCCTCACAACTGTGAGCGCACTCGCACCTTTTGGATGGTTTTAATTAGGGAGCATACGGAAGAGAGGTTGGCAAAAGAGAGTGTTAACTAAATATATCTAGACGAAGCTTCGGACTTGGCTCACGTGACGGCGACCTCTGAGAGGCTGCGAAGTCAAGGTCTACTCCTGAAAATACTCTGATTCTGATCCAGCGTTGTCACTAAAGCTGAAAACGAGCTCTTTATGCAGCACAAAAATAGTGACCGACTTTCAAAAAGCTTGGGTTAAGATAATTAGAAAAGGGGCATGCAACTTTCTATTTTTTCTTTTGCCTCCTGGTCTGTTCTCTAGAGGGAAGGAGGGAAGATAGGATTCTTGACAAGACAAATCAATCTGAACAAGGGCTGATGAGGAGCCCCAGTCAGCTAGCCAATGTTTCGAGAAGCGGGCATGTCTTTGTCCTCCTGTTGAAAGACAAGGCCTCTTGTCGAAACGTTGGCTAGGGGGCTTGCATAGCTACCTTTGTTCACTTTGTTTTGGCGCAGTCTGCTCTGTTATTCATGGTACCACGTCTAGCATTCCAATACGAGTATTTCTGAGGTCCTGAGCTGAAAGAACACTACGCGCGTTGCGTGTTATATATAGTCTTAACTGCTATGATGTCCGTTATCGAGTGTTTTTGTTTATTCTTACCGAAAGCATGCTTTTTCCTACTGCATGGTGATCGCGGAAATGAGAGCAACAACAAAAGGAAAACATTCGCGTCCTTACGTGTGCGAAGCTATCGCGCGCTTACAGAGTGCTAAAATTACGTGCGCCTTATGCAGAAAGGCCTTCCTTCCTCGTTTGGACCAGCCCGGATGCTTCGCACGCGTTTTTCCCATCGTGTTTGTGTGTTCGCCCGGCTCTCCCAGTGGGACGCCGACCTGTCTGCGCTAGCGGCCAGCTTTGTATAACCGGCCCAGGCGGCTGCTAAGGGCGTTGTTGCTGTTCTCTCGATGACGACACAGATTTCACGCTCTGATATCGACCGCGTGCGAACGCGGCCTGCGCTTTGCGTAAGACCGCGTGAAATCGCTCCTCCGCCCGCTGGCCTGTCTCACCGGTGCACGCCGAGAGGGAGGGGGAGCACGCCTTTAATCCGACTCCCTTTCGTCGACGCGATGCCCTGCTTGCGTGTTTACGCAAAGACCCCGCAATCGTGCATTGAGTGCGCACCTTAATTGTCCGGCTCACTCATGTTCGAGCGCGTTGCCCCTAGGATACCCATTAGATGCAGTCAGTGACTCACGACGGCTCCTGCATTTGAACGATCTTCATTTGGGCGGGCAAAGACGGTATCGAATACGTTTTTTGGGGTTTGCAGTGATCTTTTTTATTGTCCTTTTCACATTAAGGAATCTCCATTTTTGGTTAGACTTTGTTCATGACCAAACACGGTATGCGTTCTATATAGATGCCAGCCAATTTCTATTTCCCCTCAATATCGCTTCGGTATTTCTTACGTATTACTCACTACAGCTGTTTAGGCGTCGTGATGGGCCTGATTAGCGTCGTGTGGTCTGACCTCACGGCTGGACAGAGCTATGAGTGTACTAGAAATACCCTTGTCATTGATCTGGCATGCGGTGGCTTGTATTATTTAGACTCCTGTATTATTGCGAAAGCAATACTACACTAGGTTTCGAGCCTTCAGCGTAGCGCGGCCGGTAGCCATGTCTTACCAACATAACGCTGTGACGTCACACCCCACGTGACACTAGGGTGAGAGCTGGGCTACCAATTCAAGCTGCATCTTGTGGATGGCGAGAGCTGGTAACTTGGGTCTCTCGTTTCACATGGGACGGTTATGTCAAAATCAGCCTGCTAGAACCCTGGCATTCACGTTACCCCTATAGGCCACTGAGGCACGTTCATATGGCTTGGTTAAAGTGGGGCTTTATATATGGACTGAGGAAGAAGAAAAAGAGAAGAAGAAGAACGCTCGGTCACCCTCAGCTAATGATTTCGCTCAATATTTGGTTCAGCAGCGTTGAACCCTTGTAATGTTTTTCTTTCAATTTTACGACAACAGTATAAGGGGATCTTTCTAGCCCCTATGACGTCACTGTCTACACGAAGTACTTTATCCTTTATTTTATTTTATTTTTGACGCTACGGTGGCCGTGCGGATTTCGCATCCGCCTGGCACGCTGGGGTTGTACGCATTTCTTCCCCTCTGTATGGCCAGGCACCCACAGATTTTTAGTAGCCTGTCATGTTGCTTTTATGGAGTGACATGGCTGAGGGGAAAATGTCTTTGACCTCACTTTATGCAGCAGATCATATATATTAGCCATGGCCCTCTTTGGCTGAGCTGCCCTTCAGCTTAATGAAATTATCGCCACCACCGAATGAAAATTTATCCGAGTGGGCACGGGTCATGACGACGGTGTGGGCGGGATAGTCCGGTGCTCTCGGGAAAATTACGCTATCTCTGATGGTGTAGTGCAGGCAGTGTAGTGATATGAATGACGGGGCCTGTGCTGTACAACTGCCCCAGTAACTTCTCCGTACCGGAGCGTGGATAGCTTTGAGGACACTGTCAGCCTGCAGAATGTCCGAGTCCAGATTCGCTGTACAATGCGGCATGGCAAAGTGGATTCGATAATCGTGGGCGCGTCCGGATATGTCGATATGCGGCGTGGAAACTCTAAATGACCGCCCTGGCCGGGTCTGCGGGAGGCCTGCGGTTTGTTCAAGCGCATTGTTTTCCGCTAAGAACACGGTGGGCGGCAACATCGTGCAACAACATAGCTGCGCCCAGCGGCCTCCATCGGGTATTGAGACAGTCGCTGCAAGCCAGAGGAGTGCTGGCCGGGATTCCCGTTGCACTTAATGCTTTAGGAACGTTGACCCAAAACACGATTCGTGATAGCGGGATCAAAACAGCCATCTCTGCCATTTTTCTTTATTCAAATTAGAGGCTTGGGCAAGTTTCTGGCCATGATTCTGATACATCTTATTTGTTAAAGCCGCGATAACTTTTGGGCCCTTTTTATTTTTATTTTTGCTCTTTCTCTCCTTCCCGTAGGAGGGAGTAACTTGGGGGTAGGTGGTCGTGCATGCTCATTCGCTGTGGTGCCATCACTGTGCAGCCAGAAAAAGAGAGAGATGCGACAGCGGTGACGGATGTCTTTACCGCAATTTAAATCCGCTTAAAAGAATATTCTGGCGCTTCCGAGCCCGCTGATATCGACAAAAGCTGCAGTAATGCCGCCTGTGGTGGTCTTTATGCTAGTGGCTGGACTCACGTGACCTCAGCCGAGCGTTGTAGCAAGATTAGTGCGCCATGTTTTTGGCCCATGTAAGAGTGGCCCACTATCAATATCTATCAATATCTCTAATATCACTATCAAAATCTCTAATATCAAGCGGCGTTACCACCGTATTGATTGCCACCACAGTTGCCATGAAAGTGAAGAAAATGCCCATGCAAGCACGGCTGCCACCTTTGCCCTAGAGCTAATATATGACCGATATTAGCAAGACGGGGCAGGGGGGGGGGGGGGGGGGGTGCGATGTTTGTAGGTTTTTTTCTCGAAGCGATAACTGTATGTGCGACGCCCTCCGAAGAATACTTGAAAATTTGTCCGTGTATGAGTGAAAGCGACCGATAAATATGTTATCCAGTTCTGTCCTTTGTCGGTGCACTGCTGTATATACGTATATATATAACAACCTGTACACTTGGTACCCTAATCTTTTTACAGAATAAGTATGCCTGATGAGCACGTGCTATAAATTACATGTGCAACCTCTCCCCAAAAACATTGATCAAGAGCCACAGAAACAGCGGAAGCAAGGCCTACACTCGGAGGACTCTTATTGATAGAAAATAGTGCCTTCCCCACCTACACCTTGGTACAGTCGCCAGCATCAACGGCAATTTCGGAGGCGTGATCAGCGTACACCTCGGCCACCATAGAAACTGCCCTACTCTTATATACGGACACGGGCATGATAGGCTTCACATCTCGCGCACATTTCAAGGGAGCTGAAACAGAGCTCGAGTGTTCACCTATAGGGAAGTACCTAGAACACACCTGTGGACACCTTTATGTTCTAAAGCAACAGCGATATTGCTATAACATAGTGTTATGCACATATTGGTAGAAATAGTCTAAGCAGAGTGTCAAACAAGAACCGAACCCGAATTTTCGCCTGGAACCAAACCAAATTCGAATTTTTTTTGTCATCTTGGAACTGAACCTTTAGAGGAACAAATCTCATGAACCGTTTTGAACCGATTCGGGGCACAGCTCCGACCTATTTTTGCTCCTGCCTTACTTTCACTACTTTTTCTTTTTATCGCTACTTGTAACGCATTATTCGAACTTATTCCAAAAGCACCACTGCACACTGCAAGCGCTGCAAGCGCCACAACTATTTTGAAAAATTTTCGCTTATAAAATGACGGAAAGAACAATGAAGAATATATTCCCACATGCATCGCACCAATCTTCGTGTTGGGACTATATCGTTTCATCTCAAACACGGGCGGACGCTACACTACTATGCAAAAAGGAAAGTTGTATCGTACGAGAGCTTCCCTAAGCAGTGAAAAGCACCTAATTTGGAAGCAGAATAAAATAAAGAATAAAAAAATACTTATGTAAAACGCAATGTACAACTTAAAATCTCAGTAATGATTCTGCTCTAAAAATGTCACGCAAATCACTTCCATTTGCCTATTGTTTGACGAGGTCGCAATGAGTCGCTTGGCATCTGTATTAGTGCGTATGAGATGTGACACCAGCGGACGCAATTTGGTTGAACAGGAATTCAAAATCATAAGTCGACGGTGATGGTGGGAACAACGCCTTGGGGCACCAATCTAACGATCCGTTCTTAAGTTGCATCCGAACCTATAGCACTAATATAATTCGAGTCAATCCCCCTGTGTCTTTCGTTTCTATTGTCTCTAGTGTTATGAGCTTGTTTTATCTCTCCTGGCAGGTTAAACGATGACATGAGTTAAGCATCGACGTTCTTCTCTGCTGATAGTACATTTCGATTTCTTTTTTAAATTGAGTTACTCATAATTAATTTTTAGTTTAATACGCAAACAGGTGCTAATAAACTCGTCTTCCAACCATCACGGAAGCAGCTTTCAAACTTGTTAAAGGTATTTTTGGCTGAACGGCGCGAGATCATTCACGGGCGAGAACACGTGTTCTACGTTTCTTCTCGCCTTTCGTGCAGTGTTCACCTGGGGGAACAATTTCCTAACAATTTTCCTTTGCACTAACTTTTAAGGAACATCCCCGTAAGCACCCGTGTGCTTTTTTATTGCGAAGGCAATACTATGACAGCCAAAACGAGACCTCGGGTGGCCGCAGCTACGCCGTGAAGAAGCGTAGCTATACGGTCTCCTCATAAAAAAGATCAGCCTGCCATGACATTTGAATTCACGGTACTGTTATCCCATGGGCACGAGCTGCCAACTCGGGTCGCTCCTTGCATATGGGAAGGTGATATCAGAATCAGCCTACCAGAACCGTTTGAATTCTCGTTACCTCTACGATACGCAGGCACGTCCATACGGCTTGGTTGAAACGTGACTTTATATGTGGGCTGGTATAGCTTATGCTCTCGCGTCATACCCTTAAAGGACGAGCTTAAGTGTCCCCAATAACGTAGCGCCTTACACTGATAGGGCGTGATAGGGGAATAATTTAGCAGGCAAAAGAAGCTTCCGTCGTTGATTTCGCAATTAAACTAGGGTTAACCAGAGCTACACCACAAATAATTTTTTCATAATCGACGACTGTGCTTTGCCATGCCTTTCAGTAAGCCAGTGACTTTTGTTCCGTCCTTAACATTCGCCATATCGATAAAACAGAAATACTGTACTGAGCTGCAAAAGCTAATGAAGTGTTCTAGCGAACACTTGTGGGGCTCAGTAATCACAACTTGCTGCTCGAGCATCGTAATAAAGAGTTCCTTTTGAAGGCGCAATACTTGACCAGTGGAGCACGCAGCTTTATAATCAGATCAACAAGAATTCAGTGAACAATCTGTAATCCCATCCACGTTATCTCTCCTTTCTATAGCTGGCGTCACTACCCCTGAAAATGGGCGCTTCAGTCATCTTCCAGTCGGCAAGCATTTCAAGTTTGGAGTCGGAAAGGGCATTATATACAGTTTACGCGACGTGCACAGCAACCTTTATGCAAAAGCAACGTTCTCTGATGATGTGTTTAGCCGCCTACGACATCGAATCAAAACGTCCCTGCGAGATCGCATCACGACATGCTCTGTTTTTAGCGTTGTCGATTGGTGAGAGCAAAATGATAGTCAGCGCTAACTGATTTAATTATTGTTATCATTATTATTATTATTATTATTATTATTATTATTATTATTATTATTATTATTATTATTATTATTATTATTATTATTATTATTATTATTATTATTATTATTATTATTATTATTATTATTATTATTATTATTGATAGCAATGGACGGAAACGAAACTAGATGTGGTGATACAATGGAATAGTTTGACTGGACTCCTCTGCCAAAATTACCTTAACAGGTCATCAGCGAATATTCTATTTGCACCGGGTTTCCTGCATGCCTCGTACTCTCAGGCTTGATTTTTTGCAAAAAGAAAGAAAAAAAAATAAAGGAAGGAAAAGAAAGAGCCTTATTTCGCCGCACTTTAGAACTTCAGAATAGCACATACTCGCAGCTTGTAAATCCAATATGGCATCACCCTGACCACAGCTTCTATCCTAGTTGGCAATGAGCACTTGTGTTGACAAAACGCTTATCAGTAATTATGAGACGTTTAGCTACCAGATCAATAATGCTTTTATACGATGCGAAGTTCAGCTGGCTTGTGCTCCCCTGATGGGGCTGGGACAGGTAGTCACCGCCGCTTGCGGTGGAGGCTAGCCTGCCACCGAATTTTTATCTGTTGTAGGCCGTCATTGCACCCGCCCCTGCTCAACACCGCCTGTGGCGCTAAATATGACCTTCACATGACCTTGACCTAAATAAGTGTGGTTGTCCTCGATTCCGTAGTGTCCATCCAAAAGTGTACAGCGTCTGCGTTTCAATAAGGGCGAAACGAACAAACGTCCATGTGCTGTGTGATGTCAGCATTGTTGTTGTTGTGGCTGTAGGAAGAAGGAAAAGAAAATGCACGGGCCTGCTACTGGCTCTGTAGCTGAGCCACCTCCACTGCCTCGTGCGGACAGAAGAAAAAATTAAGAAGAAAGGAAAAATGAAGAGGGAGAAAAAGACGCGCGCCGCAACAGCCGTCGTCCACCACGGAATCAGTGGCGGGTGCAGTGACGGCAAGCGGCGGTGACCTACCTGTCCCAGCACCATCAGGGCCAGGGTCAGCTACCCTTTACCACCTCCATGTCATGTCAGAGCACTTTGAAGATCCCCAGGCGATCGAAATTACTCCGCAGCGCTCCACTACGGCTCCTCTTTCTCTCTTTCCACTTTCACTCCTACCTTCTTCCTTTCCCTTACAGTGCGGTTAAGGTGTCCGCCGGGGTGGTGCAGTGGTAAGACGCCCGACTACTGTGCCGGAGTACCCGGGTTCGAACCCGACCTCGGCGGCTGCGTTTCGATGGAGGCGAAACGAAGAGGCGTCGTGTGCTGTGCGATGTCAGCGCACGTTAAAGATCCCCAGGTGGTCGAAATTACTCCGTAGCCCTCCACTACGGCTCCTGTTTCTCCCTTTCCACTTTCACTCCCATCTTCCTCCCTTCCCTTACGGCGCGGTTGCGGTGTCCACAGAAATCAAGTGAGACAGTTACCGCGCCTTTCTTTTCCTATAAATAAATCAGTTTTTTTAAGGTGTCTATAGAAAGATGCCCCAAAGAAGTATGACAGATACAGTGCCCTTTCCTTCCTGTGAACCAATTATTATTATTATTATTAACGGAGATCCAGCCGTGTCTTGTGCGATGTCAGCGCACGTTACTGGCCCCTGTGAGGCCGCTGAAATTACTGCGTAGCCCACCACTACGGAACCTCTTTCCGCTTTCACTCCCACCAACCTCCCATTCTTTAAATCTGACAGATACTGCGCTTTTTTTTTAGTGCTGCAGCACTACTACCCGCACTCTCTCAAAACCCGATGTCTGAAGCCGATTTGACTTTTGACCCTTAAGAGGGACTTTAGGGCCCGTATTCAGAGTTTGCGTCATTATAAAAAGTGTCGCTATCTCCCTAGTATTTAGACATCTGATTGGTGAAAACAGCGGAACGGGATGTTGACACCACTTCCAATTCTGTAGTGGGAACATCCGGTTCCACCGTTTCCACCAATCAGTTATCTCGAGGTCAGGGAGATGACACGACAATGACGCAAACAGAATATGGGCCCGAGTGTCCACAGAAACAAGTGTGACAGATACGATGCCTTCCTTACGCCCGCGAGAGCGAGAGTAAACTTTTTAAGGCGAAAGCCTTTAATGGCTCATGCTGTAGTGGACAGAGTGTGTCCCGCTTTTGCGCCGAGGCGTGATGCGTTCCTTCCATCTACCTGGGGATCTTTAACGTGCGCTGACATCGCACAGCACACGGACGCCTTTTCGTTTCGCCTCCATCGAAACGCAGCCGCCGAGGTCGGGTTCGAACCCGGGTACTCCGGTAGTCGGGCGTCTTACCACTGCACCACCCCGGCGGGGCGATCAGGAACGATATACGTACCATCATTTTTTTTGCAGGAACGATAGCGTACCATCAAACGCACACTTGTCGGAGAAAGTGTGACAGATACTGCGCCTTTCCTTCGGAAGTCTCATCTTGTCTAGCGTTCCTGCCATCTGCAGTCCAACACTTGAACGCGCGAAGGAACGCCACGCGACAGCCGCCGCAAAAGCGGGACGCACTTTGTCCACGACAGTAGGAGCCATTAAAGGCTTTCGCCTTAATAAATCTTGTCTCCACCGCGAATCGAACCTCCATCCCTTGGATCCTCAGCTGAGCGCTTTACCAACTGCACCACGCTCCGGATCGTGAAATGTTCATCATGGAGTGGAACTCACAATAGTGGACACCAGTGCAGTGCTTGGGCAGGTGCAAATTGGCAGCTCGGGATCAAACATCATGCATTGCTTTTTGCTGGATGTCCCCTGATTTTCCTCTACTTGTGGACATGAAGGTAGATTGATTTAATTATAGGAAGGGAAAGGCGCGTTAGCTGTCTCACTTGTTTTCTGTGGACACCTCAACCGCGCCGTAAGGGAGGAGGGGAGGGTGGGAGTGAAAGTGGAAAGAGAGAGGAGCCGTAGTGGAGGGCTACGGAGTAATTTCGACCACCTGGGGATCTTTAACGTGCGCTGACATCGCACAGCACACGAAGAGGCGTCCGTGTGCTGTGCGATGCCAGCGCACGTTAAAGGCAGACGCTTATGGAGAGGAAAATATTCTCCTTGTCTACCGTGAGGATAGCGGGACTCTGAGACTGACAGATACTGCGCCTTTAATTTCCTGTAAACAAATTATAAAACGCCGGTGAACTTTGATGCGTTCGATGGAATGCTGGTTGTGTTCGACAAGGGGTGCGCCATGTACCGTCACGATTGGTCATGACGTCACCAGGCGATTCATGCATGGACGAAGCTGACCCCGCCGCGGGCGCCCGATCCAGATGTCCGTGCGACGCCTTTCATTTGCCGCTCCCTCGAACGCCGCACCACAAAGCAAACAGAAGCAGACCCAGATGTCTAGGAGGCGTTAGTACAGCAGGTATCAGTGGCATTTCAAATTGATTTACGAGATAGAAAAAGCGCAGTATCTGTCGCAGTTCTCCGCGGACACATGTATACAATGCTGTGAAGGAAGGGAGGAAGGTGGGAATGAAAGAAGAGAGGGATATAGAGGTGCCGTAGTGCCGTCCCCGGATTCCCGGTTTTTACGAGTTGTAAGGCTACCATCCACCGCGCTTTCCCCCGCTCTACCATCCAATGGCTTTCGCCTCATCGCACTTTAGTGGTCCAAAGTGCCCTCTAGAATTTTTTATACTGTATTAATTCGAAAGCAGTACTTCGCTATGTTCACAGATTTCTGACCGCAATATCGTGTCCGCAGCAGTTTGAGAAGTGGTAGAGGTTAATGGTGCAGGTGGTGGATTCCAGTGGAAGGAAAGCATAGCAGGGTTAGTTCGCAGGGGTAAAGTGGATGCAGGTAGTACAGGATCGGGGTAATTGGAGGAATAGGGGAGAGGCCTTTGCCCTGCAGTGGGTATAGTCAGGCTGATGATGATGATGATGAGAGGGTAATGAGTGGTGTCAATCGATAAAAGGTGACATAATGTGTCCGAAAAAGTATATAGGGCAATAAGTTAATTAGGTGATTAATTAGAATAACTGGTTCAAGGAAAAGGCGCAGTATCTGTCACACATGTGGACGCCTGAACCGCGCCGTAGGGGAAGGGAGGAAGGTGAGAGTGAAAGCGGAGAGAAAGGGGTGCCGTTGTGGATGTGACGTCACGCAACCGGAAATAGAGCCGGACATAGGAAGGGATTGGCGCAACATTTGGAAGTACCCAGACTAAAATGGGTAAACAAGAAGTGAAGTAGTGTGATGTCACGCAACCGGAAGTAGCGCCGAAAAGGACATAAGAAGGAATTAGCGCGAAGTCTGAAAGTACCAAAGACTAAAATGGGTAAACAAGAAGTGAGTTAAGCAACTAACAGAAGCATCACGTGCTCTTTAATTTTTGTATGAAGGGTGTTGAAAAGAAAACTAGTATTTTAATAAAAGGTTATCTCTTTCACAAAACTTGTATCACACTATTCATCTTTATTTATTTTACTATTTTTATTTATTTATCTATCCCCTTAATAGTTGTCCGCGCAGTTCGTGGATATGCTGCTGTCACTTTAAACCGCTTTTAGCCCCTTTCACCCGTGCACTTCCCGCTATATTCTGTCTTTTGATTCCGTAGGGCGCGGGGAGGGCGCGAACGCCGCCCCCCGCACTACCAAAAATTGTATGCCCCATCTACGCCAGTTAGGCGTAGTGGCGGACTTCAGCGCAGCCGCAGTGCAATGGCAAGCCTCAGCCCGGGCAGACGGTATTGCTGAGCACCGATCTGCCAGCACCAGGTAAGTATGGTTACAAAACACTTCGGTCAATTTAGCCGGGAAAACAGACTTCCAGACCGGCGCGAGTTAGGATCCGCACATCAGGCGGCTTTGCTGGTCACCACTTTTGATGCAGCCCTGATGAAATGTTTGTTCTGCCTCTTGGGGTTCCCTGCAAAGAATTGTAAAAACAGTTACTGTTTTAAATTTATATTCGTGGCCCATACGCGCAAAACGACGAAACAACCCTACATTCCAGCATCTTACTGAAGCCTGACCCGCCTGGCACTGAAGTTGAGCCATGAACAGTGCTTGCAGTACTGACGCTAGAGGAGCATAATCTATTTAATCATGCACAGAACATCTTTGTTTTTAGAGCGCAGCTCTCTGGCGCCCGTTCCTGGGTTTCGCGTCGGCGTCGCCGTCGGAGTTGTCCCTCGTAACCAACTCCGCTTTCACTCCCGCTTTCCTTCCTTCCCTTACGACGCCATTCAGGCGTCCACAGAAACAAGTGTGACAGATACCGCGCATTTCTATTCATGTGAACCAACTATGAAAGGCACGCTTCAGAGCTCAAGTGGACTTTCACTTCCACCTTCCTTCCTTTAGGGCGCGATTCAGGTGTCCACAGAATAAAGTGTGTCAAATACTGTGCCCTTCCATTCCTGTGAACCAATAAGGAAAGGCACGCCTCAGAGCTCAAGTGGAAGACGTGACCACACATGCACACACTGCAAAGATAATGAATAATGCGAGCGCCCACACCGAGCTGCAGGATAACATGTGCATTTACCGCGAATTCACACACTTACAGAGAAAAGCAGCATATTTTGATGTAGATTTTCGTATATACAGATAGTTTGATAGTCCGGATCTCTAGCCGATCGTCCCTTGCCTTTCGAAGGCCTGGCCCGGATCGAGCCCGCCCTTATTTCCCTTTAAAACGTACTGCCAGAAATTCGATAGGACGCTTGCTAACTGGCTACAGTGTTTTCAAGTCGAAGGTTCTTTCTTCTCGTGTGCAGCTTGTACATTAGTCTTTTTTGCCACGCAACGTTCCTATGGGCCCACGCGCTGCCTCCTGCAACCTCCAGATAACTTAATTGCTATTTTCATTTCTCCGACCACAAAGTTAACTTCATGACAGTCAAGAACTGTTAGTAGAGTCTGTTTCTTGAAGGAAGATGCGTGAAAAATAAAATAGTCTGTAATTGTACATACATGTCTTTCTAGAAATCTGTGCTTCAATCTATCGAAAGGCCACGCCGGGGTGGTGCAGTGGTAAGATGCCTGACTACTGTGCCGAAGTTCCCGGGTTCGAACCCGACCACGGCGGCTGCGTTTCGATGGAGGCGAAACGAAGTGGCGTCCGTGTGCTGTGCGATGTCACCGCACGTTAAAGATCCCCAGGTGGTCGAAATTACTCCGTAGTCCTCCACTACGGCTCCTTTTTCTCTCTATCCACTTTGACTTCCACCTTCGGTTTGGTTTGGTTTGTGGGGTTTAACGTCCCAAAGCGACTTAGGCTATGAGAGACGCCGTAGTGGAGAACTCCGGAAATTTAGACCACCTGGGGTTCTTTAACGTGCACTGACATCGCACAGCACACGGGCACCTTGCTTTTCGCCTCCATCGAAAAGCGGCCGCCGAGGCCGGGATTCGATCCCGCGTCCTTGGGAACAGTAGTCGAGCGCCGTAACCACTGCGCCACCCCGGCGGGTACTTCCACCTTCATCCCTTCCCTTACGGCGCGGTTCAGGTAGGTGTCCACAGAAAGAAGTGTGACAGATAGTGCGCCTTTCCCTTCCTGTAAACCAATTATAACCAACTAGCCCTGCAACGCATTTTACTGAAATTCAACTACGTTCTTAATTATCTGGCGTGATAAAGCTTTTAACGAACTTTGTAGAGGCGGAATTCAGTAAACTCGTGCCAGCGTCAGCCTTGCTATGTGCTCCGGTATACCACTGTAATTGGAGCTGGAGACTGTCGCTGTGCTGTAGCTTCCAGCTTTCTCTTTAACCCTCTTGATGACTTGCGCTACGCAGATACCGCTGTGTTCTTTCTTTTGATTGCGTAGGGCGCGGGGAGGGCGCGAACGCCGCCCCCCGCACTACCAAAAATTACATGCCCCATCTACGCCAGTTAGGTGTAGTGGCGAACTTCAGCGCAGCCGCAGTGCAATGGCCAGCCTCAGCTCGGGCAGACGGTATTACTGAGCACCGATCTGCCAGCACCAGGTAAGTATGCTTAAATAACACGCCGGTCAACATGGCCAAGGAAACCGACCTGCAGAGCGGCGCGAGTTAGGATCTGCACATCAGGCGGCTTTGCTGGCCCCATAAATTCGATGCAGTCTTGATGAAATGTTTGTTTTGCCACGTGGGATTCTCTGCAAAGGATTGTAAAAAAAAAAATGTAGTATTTGCATTTTATATACGGCGCCCATACGTTCGAAGCGAAGAATCACCTTACAGCCCAGTATCTTCCTGGAGACTGACTCGTCTGGCGCTGACGCTGATCTTGTGGCGAAAAAGCTAGTGTGCGCGTGCGATTATGTATACGTGTGCGTGTGAGTGTCTGCGTGGGGGCGCGCGAAGTCTACAGTCACCGGCACTTAATTTCGATTGGCTCTACATCCTGCATACCGCCAGGAATTTAACACAGTATGAAGCCAATTTCATTTTTAGTCTCCCCGTTAGGACTTTTCCATGTCCACTTCTGATTCTCGTGTTTGTTCAAGAACGTATGTTATCGAACTCTGCAAACTAAACTAGTAACAAGAGTAAAAAAAAAAGCCGTAGTAGGTCGGTAGGTGAACTCTTTATTGGTGAGCCTTAAAAGAAGTTACATCCTAGAGTTGGCTTCGCTCTTGGTCCCGGGTGGTGGCCAACAGTCCATGACGTATGGCGACCTTTTCAGCCCACTCTACCAGCTGCCGTTGTGAGGCCGGTTCGGAGCTGGAGACCGCGACCTCCCAACTCTCTAGGTTCGTGAGGTTGAAGCGAGATGGTGGTTGAAATTCTCCGCAGATATATAAAATGTGGCCAGAGTTGCCTCTCGGAGCTTCACAAAGCGAGCATCCGGGTTTGTAATGGCCTAGGTGGATAAGGGCTAACAAAGCGGGTGGAGGGAATGTCCGAGCCTGGATCTGTCTCCAGGTAGTTTGTTGCTCCTTCGAGAGGGAGATGTGTGGTGGGGAATAGAGGAGTCTTTGCTCCCTGTAGTGGAGCGTAATGTCATAATAGATAACGAGCTGGTCCCTAGCGGTATCCTGGTCTACGGTGTGCCCTGATCGGTTTACGTACGCTCGAGCTGGAGAGTGGGCCGCTTCTTTGACGGGGTTACCTGTGTGGGCTGGCACCCAAACTGTTTGAATTGGTTTGGATTCTGTGTACCAAGAATTGAACATTTTTCGGGTGGCAGAATGAATCTGTCCTCGTGCAAAATTCGTGATTGTGGTTTTAGAGTCACTTAGAATGAGTGTGGCAGCTGAGGAGGAAATGACAAGTGCTATGGCTCCTTCTTCAGCTTCGAGTGAAGTTGTTTTCTTGATCGAGCACGAGGCTATGCGTTTGAGGTCATTTGATGCTATTCTGATGACGTAGGCCGAACTGTGGCTGCACTCTGCCGTGTCCACGTAGACCACGTTTTTGTTGTTTGCATGAGCTTTATGTAACGTCTTGGCACGAGCTTCGCGTCTGGCCTGGTTGTGAACTGGATGTATGTTTTCGGACAGAGGGTGAACTATGAGTTTGTCCCTGATGTGTGTTAGGATGGCGAGGGTGTTGTGGAGTGTTAGGATGGCGAGGGTGTTGTGGAGGGGGGGGGGGGTGGACCTGTTAGCTAAATATTTAGCGAATCGAGAATGTGTTTATCTGTATTTGTGGAGGAGAGTGTGTCTGTCTGAGCCATGAGGCGAGCTTCAGTTAGTTCTTGTAGTGTAATCTGTATTCCCATGAGGAGATGTGTGGTGGAAGCTGGTTGTCTGAGCTTTAAGGCTGACTTGTATGCCTGTCTTATTAGTGAATCTACCTTCTCCTCCCCCGTCTTGGTGATGTAGAGGAAGGAAAGGGAGTGAACCATCCGACTAATCACGAAAGCCTGCACCAGCCACCTCAGGTCATGTTCACGCATACCTCGGTGCTTGTTGGCTATTCTTCTAAATAGTATGATTGTTTGATATGTTGCGATTGTTAGTTTGGAGATGGTCTCCGTATTGAGTTCATTTCTCTGTTAGAGCGTGCCTAGGATGCGTATCTTTTGCACCTCTGGCACTGGTAGACGTGTATGGAGGGGTGTTTTTTGGGTTGGGTGGAGTAGCAATTGTTCAGACTTTGCAGAGGAGCACGCGAGGCCTGCGCACTCCACTTCTGCGTCCGCACCAGATTGAAGGGTTTCTCCCATGGTCCCGACATTGCCCATGATGGTCCATATGGCAATGTCGTCTGCACAGAAGTGGAAGAGATTTGGGATGCGCTCTAGCTTGCGAACCGGGTCTAACTCCGCTTATATCGATTAAGACACTCAACGGTGTTGTCTGGTATAACGATTTTTCTTATCGGTTTAGGATTGAGAGGCTGGCACAGATGTTGGCAAAGTGGGCCCTTGCCGAAATTAGAATTGGTTTGTTTTGAGGAAAGGAAAGGCGACCTGTCAGTCCCACTTCTCAGTGGACGGCTCCAACAATGAACGGCATACAGTTGGAGGTACACGCACATGTCTGCAGTTCGAATTGCTTTCTCAAATTAGCCTCCAGCTGGACTACCACATGGATGCTAAATGGGAAGGTAGACTGTATTATGACACCATCCTGTCCTGATTTCTGCACAAAAAGCAGTTGGTTTACAGGTTTGATTCGAAATCCCGTGCGTATTTTTTTCCCGACGCATTTTTCTCAATTCTGGGTTACGGCGACGCCTTTTTTTTTTTTAAACGAGCTGCGTACGCCGTAGCGTACAATGCAGCAGGGATATCAAATCTTCACCCACCGAACTACGCCATTCAGAAGCTCAAACCACCTTCATACACTGAAGGCTTGCACCGACCAAAAGTCAAAGTAGCAGGCGAGAGAACAGTTACGACAAAATAAATTCTAAGAAGCAATGATACAATGTTTTGAAAGGCAAAAAAAAAAAGAAAGAAAGCGAAAGGCTCAGCCAATGATTTTAACGAAGATTCGTCGCATATCCGTTCGTGTGACCATTCGCTAGCGGTACAGCCGTGGCTGCAATAACTCTACTTCGTGATATAACAGTACGCTGGCAGAATGCCACATCCGGGCTTCTGTCATATCGACGTGGTCCGAGAACTAATTAACTTCAGGGTGGACGCATCGCCCGCCCCGTGAAGGAAGGGACGAAGGTAGGGGTGAGAGATTGGTTTGGTTGTTATGGGGTTGAATTATTTAGGTTATTCCTATAAGAAGATTTAGACTATATATAAGGAATGCCGTAGGGCAGAACGCCGAATATTTCTACCACCTGGGGTTCTTATACATGCTTTGCATCGCACAATACAAGAGTGCTGTACAGCTGCACATGGTGAATAACTGCACTAGAACACAGAAGACAAGTACACGCGCTGTCTCGCAAGCTCTGTTGTTTTCCTGGGTTCTTATCTTCGATTGTTATTCGTCACAAATATGCATAAAGTGGGCAAAGCATCAGCCTCGTGAGTTATAACTGTACGCTGTAAAGCCTCGTTCCCGGGGTTCCCAGAAAGTGCTGGCACCCAGAAAATTTCTTCCTCCACAGGCCCTTGTCCGTGGTTCGATTGAGCACTTGCACCGCTGTGATAGATATTATTTCCCTTACAAAATTTCACTGAATATCTGAAAATCACATTAGCGTTAGTACTAGATATTGCTAGCGCGCTATCAGCCTCCTCTGTAGTTTCTGACCAGCGGGTTCTGACTGATCCAAATTCGACTGAGCCTGTCTCCCATCAGAACTGAAAATGCGTCCTTGTTCTCATACTCTGCGACGTCTATACATAAGCGGCTCCACTCTACTTCTCGTACTTAGCATTTGAAAGACTGGTTCCTGCCTTCCCGCGACTGTTCTTGGCCGAAAGCTTTATGTACAAGCCCGTGCGAATTTACCGGTTCACCTGAACTTTAATGACCGCGGCGGGGCCCTCAGCTCCAATGCCGACCCTCTTGGTTAGGTTCCTTCCTGCCCTTTTTTTTAAACCTACCGAATTGCATGCACCTCCCGTAGTTCTTCCATGGTGTTGTGTGCACTTCATCTCAGCAGTCTTTCGACAGACTCATTGTTAGCGTTAGGTACCCAAAGGGCCGCCTTATATGCCTGCCTCATCAAAGCCCCCACTTAGTCTTTCTCCATCGCGTCTATCTTCATAGAAGATGGTGCATAAAGTATTCTGCTGAGCACAAATGCCTGTTTCAGCTGACGTAATTCCTTTTCCCGCATCCATCATCTTACGATTGGTGATTCTCCTGGCGGAATGCAAGTGCTCAAAGAGGGAGTGGAGCTCATGCCGGTCGGCATGGCAACTGAGCTGGCCATCTTGTGGCACACACGTAGCACTAAGCCTCAAGCTGTGGTGGCGGTGGTGGTGGAGGTAAAATATTTAATATGATATGACAACGACGGAGGGGCAGTCACTTGCTGGTTGTATTCGATGTTGAATCTGAGTTGAAGAATAGCTCCTCGACATTGATGCTGTGAGTGGTTTGATTGCCTGTTGCGTGCTGATGTCATGGATGCCGTTGGCTCGAGACATTGTCAAGACTAGAAATCGAATGCGACGAGCGAAAACTCTCGCATGACCTCTCAGTTCGATAATGTAGCATCAACGTTCTTTGATTAGCTAGAAACATTGAGCACCACCGTAAAGAAGCTGTTACTTCGGGCAAGGCCACGAAGCGCCAACAAGACGCGACTCGTCATGCCTCTGCAAAGAGGGCATCGTACGATGCTCGAGGTGTCAACATGCCAGCGGAGATTTTGTGCGTTTGATTGTCTTGTAGCGTGCAATATATGTATATGATTTTACCAGGGCTGTAGTTCTCGTTTGTATCCGTTAGATCTACCTTGCCTAGAGGAACACGATCGAGCCAAAGCAGAGAAACTAAGGCCGGGTATGCACCATAAAGACGTTCAAACGAACCTGTCGCTCTAGACCTCTCGGGTGTTTTAAGACTAGTGTATTCCGCTAGCTTTCGTTTAATATTGTGCTAGGCTTTTAAGCTTAGCTCCACTAATTTTACACGAAGTGTTTTCTGCTCGTTCGGTCGAAAGACATTGGCATCGTCGTAACGCAGATCTGAGAAATACGATGCCGGAAAATTACGAATTGGTTTTTTTACTGAAAATGGTGACGCAATCGTTCTATGTGGAGCTTAAGGGTGGCGTCATAACATTTCGCTTAGGGATTCAAACCGACGACATATGTGCGTCAGATAAGTACTACATATGTACCCCAGTTAACTAAGAAATGAGACATGCCGTGCCTTGTTTTCCGGGAAAGCCACCATAAACAAAAGTTATGAGCATTCGAGGCATGGAAAGGTAATGTTAATAAACGCGGTATCACGTATGCGCTTAACTGAGCGTCCCGCTAATTTTTCCTTCATAAATATGTTGCCGTACGTACACTGCTATGTTCATTAAGTCGTGCATCTCCCAGAGCTTCTAGCTTCTAGCTTTTCGGTGGTCCAACCATGTATTCTTGTCGATGTCATGAAGCGAGAGAGCCACTGGCCAAAGAGAAGTTCTCGAAAGAAAAAAAAAAAGGGCCACAAGCTCTGCGCCGCTCGCTTGTGGCTCTTTTAGAGCACAGCTCTATGGTGCCCGTTCCTGCGTTTCGCGTCGTCGTCGCCGTCGCCGTTGTCCCTCGTAACCAGCTCTGCAGGCGGAGCAGCCCGCGCTCCTGCCGCCACCGTTCGCCGCTGAGTGTACCCAAAAAACTCGTGAAAATACATGCCCACTGGCAGCACAATAAAAGCGAACGGCGCGAAAGGTACACTAGCTCATGCGAGAAGCTCAATGTATAATGAAAACTATTGCATGGCTGCTGCGTGGTCTTTCGATCATATTTTTCACTTTAAGTGCTCTCTGTACCACACTAAGATCAGTCTTAAAGTTTCAAGAGTAGATTTCCCAAATGCTCTTAAGCATCATTATAGTAACCAGGACTCTCATTGCAGGTCAGATGCCTTTCCCATCTCTTTCCGGACAAACCAGGTACAGTTGCGACCACCATATCTCGGCAAGCTTCATGATCTCGTCCTCTCACCTGATATTCTCTCTCCCTCCTGGCGTACAGTTCGGTACCTTTAACGTCAATCCGATATCTGACCACATAATTACATGGTCCGCCCATGCCCATTCCTTCATAATTTCGGCTAGGATGTCAATAAATCGTTTTTTTTTTCATGGCACACTTTGCCCGTCTTTTTGTACGACCGTAGTTTTCTAGTCTAAACATAAGAAATCATAACTTTTATTTGTTTCTTGTAAAGTCAAAGGGCATCGAATTCCGTAGTCTCGATGGGATGTCAATTGTCGAAGGTCAAGAACTGTCACACATTTGGCGAAAAGTATCAAAATGGAGCGGGATATCATGGATATTAACATTTTGGAATTCTTTGAATTTCGACACTAAACAAACTAATACACTTTCTTTATTCTAGTTGAAATTAAAAAAAAATCCTCTTAATTTGTGATTTCTTTCTTATCTTTAGTGTCGCGGAATTCGTAAGTGTTTTTGTACTCTTTTTGTAATCTATTTTGTATATAAATTTGTCGGCAATGCACTCTTTACTATATATTTCGTTATTTATTTTTAGTGTTGCTTCATAAATTTTCTTACAATAATATTATTCTTTATATTGCCTATCGAAATCTATAACCATGGGAGGTCCCACCTGCGGTCTTGTACCATGGGTCCTCTCGCTGTATATTCTTGTACGTTGTTTTTTGATTCGAAAATAAAGTTTCAACTTCAGCTTCAACTTCAACTTCAATGAATACCAGCAGCAGCGAGCACCTCCGCTATGTTTGAAGTCAGGCGTGAATATCTCCCGCCGAGGACATTGATATGCCAGCTAGATTTTGTGGCACGCTCTGGGGCGGAACCACCGCGATGCTGGAAACTATGCGGATGTTGGCCCGTCGCGCATTCGTGATTCTCGGCGGGGAAGGGGGGGGGGGGGGGGGGTTAGCAACAGCAGCAGCAAGATGTGGCCGCCTTTGCGAGACTCTGAAAGTTACGTACGCTACCGCTGAGGTAGCTTGCCACTGTGCGCAACTGTTGACTTGCAAAGTGGGATTTGCGCAAGAGATACAGACGCTGCTCACGAGAGGAAAGAATAGATTAAAAAATAAGGAAGGCGTATGTCCTATGAAACTTAGCGCGGACGTAACTTGGGCACAACGTGAAAAGAATTTAGGGTATCGTCCTGTAGTTGCCTTCATACGTATTCATCCGCGGTGAGCACTGTTAAGAACAACTGCAGATAGACTTGGCGCTGTAGGAGCTAGCAGTTTGTTTGAGAAACAGGTTAACTGCACAAAGATATTGTTTATCGTGAAAATAGATGGTAAGATTTTCTTGCCTTTTTTGACGTTTGAATGGTAGCAAAGGCTCATTTGTTGGTGAGGAAATTGAATTTAAAAATGGAACGTTCATCTCGGCCTGCCGAACAAGCGTCATGGAATCAAAGTTTTACAGGAAACCACCACTATCATTTGATAGTCACTCGTGGTGTTGGCTAGCCTCAACGATGAAAGTAAAAAAAATCGATTTCTGGACTAGTTGCAATTTGGGTAAATGATGGGTGGTCCCGGTACTGTATTTCATGTTTTTACCTTTTTACTAGCTTATAAAATTACAATTGAAATGAAAGTAGTCTTTTTGTCATTGAAGATTGGAATCTGTCGATAAAGGCGAACTTTGTTTTCAGCGAGTGTTGCTCTAGATATGTTCGTGAAAAGCGAACTACATGGTCTCCACACTTAAACGAAGGCGCATACTCGAGGAACACTACAATGAACAAAAGA